>NC_083331.1:25995817-26335385 GCF_963455315.2 Globicephala melas
TTTAGTTTATTATCATTATGCACTGCATTTTAGATGAATTCATTAGGCATATCTTCCAATTTAATAATTTTCTTTCAATTCCATCAATTCTATACTATATATATATACAGTATAGAATATATATATACCACCTATATCATGTACTACACTTTTTTCCAGTGGCTACACTTTTCTTTTTCTGATTTTTGAATTGACATATTTTTCATATCTACTAATATTTGATTCATACCTGCCTCTTGCTTCATAACCTCTTGTTTTTGATCCTATGTTTTTCATCTCTTTCAGGTTCTTAAAATATGTATTTTAAAATTATTTACAAGTTTCTCTAATATTTTCATTTTTTGAGGCATAAATTCTTCCATTTGATGAGTATTCTGTCTGCCATAAAGTTAGTTTCTTCTCGTTCTTTGAAATATCTGTTTAGCTGCTCCTGAGTAGTAGTTTTATTGCTATTTGCTTTCTCTCCTTATTCTCACCCATCCTTGTCTGACAGTTCTGATATCATGTCACTCAAGTTTTCTGGGTTTCCAGTACCAAATTATGTCTTATGTTGCAAATTGAGAGCTTTTATCACATGAGGATATTGCTATAACCCATCCCTGAACCATCATGTAGCAAATTACTCACCTTCTCTAAGATTCTCTTTCTTATCTATAGAATGTGAGTATTAACAGTATACATCTCATAGGACTGTGGTGAAGATTTACTTTGTTAATATATATGGAGAACTTAGAGGAATCCCTGCACATAGGGACCACTATGTAAGCATTCATTATTATTATCATCATCATTATTACAATCTCTGGTATATGGCTGGCATGTAGCAGATATTTTACAAACGAGTGTTGTGTTTATTATTATGATTCATTGGATTTCTGTGTCTTCTAACTTTCAGGTCATATTACTGTGCCTTTAAAAATTCCTGTTACCACATACCCTCTCTGTTCTTTCATGAATTATTCCTGATGAGACTGATTAGGTGGTTTCAGGGGACTCATACCAGGACATTATTCTCTTCCAAAAGTGAAGCTCTGCCTCCAGGAATGGGACAATACTCTTCATTCTACTGAATTCAAATCCCTTTTCCCTCTGAGCCAGGGTAAGTCAGGATCCAAGATCAGTGGAAGAAAGATGCAAATGAAGAGTGGAGGATGGTAGTTGGAGATGGATACTTTGTTGGCTTTATATATCTTGAAGTAATTACTTCAGTGCCTATTGTAATATAATTAGAGCTAAATATTAGTTTCTATCAAGGCAAATAGTAGGAATCAGAAGATTAAAAGCTCAGAACCAAATACCTGGCCTTACTAATAATGTTAGGCTGAGAAAACACTCTCAGACAACAATGTACACCAGACAACAGTGAGGATAATAGTTAAGATACTAAGCCTTGAAGTCAGTCTTCAGGGTTCATGCTGAACCCTTTTACCTCTTGAGATCTGTGTTTTCTCATGAATAAGTAGAAACGATAATAATACAGTTATTTTGAGTTAAAATATTCAAAGCATTTGAGAAACTAGTTAATATAAACTATAATTTCAATAGATATTGACCATTATCTTGCCATGGATTTTTGGCCAAAAGAGGACCTTGAGGAAAATATAGAGCTTGGAAGAGGAATTCTAAGGACGATGATTTCATTGATAAGAAACAAAACATGTCAGATTAGTTCAGTTGTGAATAAAGGCCATGAAATCTCCAGATGTGTATTTAAGATGAAGAGTTGGCTGAGAACAGTATGGCATTTTGGGTAGATGAGACAGATCTCTCCTGGCCACAGGGAGGTTGACGGGAGCGGGGCATTAACTGGTGAGGCTCACATCTGGGGAGTCTCTGTAATTTTTGTCTTCATCCCCACTCTTGGTCCTTTCCTGGGGTTGTCTCTCAAGGTCTAAAGCTGGAAACCTCTTGTATGTTGAGGCAGTGTTTCTCCTTCCCAAGCCATAAAAGTGATCATGGTTTAGGAATACCAGTAGGTGTGGGTAAAAGAGGAACCACTGAAACCGGTGGCGAATGGTAAGGTCACAAAAGATACAGCTGGAGAAGTCCCTGCCCAGATCTTTTGAGGACGAATCACACAATTCCTTCTCTTGGTTACATTGTCATTGGGGGCAAAACCATGTTTCTTCTACTCGTCTTTAAATTTATGGCATAGGGAGATTTGTCACCTATTTATAAATGCCTGTTTTCCATGCAACTGAATGCCTTCTATGGAGTATATCTGGTAGACTCTAAGTTTTAAAATATAGTTTGCATATCTCCAAGGGTAAGTGGAATTATCTTAGGGTTCGATATTTTTAGCACTTCTAACATCTTCAGCATCAGAATTTAGTTTGGCTTATTCAACAGTTAGTTTGCTTTCCAACTGGAAGGTATTAAGGGAAGAGAATATGTATTAATCAGTATGACGATATTGTATGCGAAGGAGCATCATGAAGAATGCTTGAAAGGAGTTAAGTTCAAATAATTCCCTAATTGGTAGGCTGATTTTAAGGCTTCCGATTCCAGGATACTAAAAGCATCAAGTACTTTACACGATACAGGTCCAACATCCTCATTCAAATGTAAGTACACAATTGCATTCTAGGGCCAAATGTAAATACTTTTGGATTGCCCACTCAAATGGGGTTGACCAAGCTTTTCAAACTTTCATGGGATTGATAATCCTATTAAAATTAAGTATCCCTCCTCTAAGTATCCTGAATCCTAGATTGCGTTTCTGGAATTAAATAACCAAAAAGACACCCAAATGAATTTGAAAATGCCACTAAGAGCCACCAAAAATTCACCTTGAAAAATTGGAGTTAAATATTTCTTATTCGAGGAGGGAGAACCGAAACAATTTCTTTTGACAGATTTTGCTTTAGCTCGTCTACTGGAGAACCTGATGTCTTTGCCAAAGAAATATGCAAATATGTGTTTGATTAAATCAGATGAAAACTTTATTGCTGAGGTATGGATTTTCTTCCCGTTTCTAACTTCCTTCATTTCATGCCCACTGAACCAAGTCTAAGACCTCCGTGACTTTCCATAGGACAGTAACACTCTGCTTCTAAATGAACCCTCCTAGCGCTCTGAGTTCCCTGTGAGCCCAAGCTCAATGGGTGGATCATCTGTCATTCTCCAGCACGTGTATGGCGTAGGGGGTGTGGCGGAGGGGACGCCAGTCTTCTGGCATGGATATGTGCAGAGTGAGACTCTTCATGACTAACAAGATAAATCCATCCTGTCAAAACTGCATATGCCACTGCTCTATCACCATGATTACACAGGTTTTGCTTTAGAGAACCCTGGATTTTAAATTGAAAGTCAAATATAATTTGCCAGGAGAAACATGAAGTGAGTGACTAGAAAGCTGCTAATGAGGCCCAGCAAGGGGAATCAGTGTCTGTGACAATGAGCCTCAGTGTGTGGTGGGTCACTGGGCCTCAGCTGGGTGGGAGAAGCAGACTGGAGGCCCAGTGTTGGTGCAAGGGCCACGTGCTCTGGGTTGGTTCTAATGGTGTGATGGCTAAAACCAGGCAGATGCCGTTCACTTCTTTGGCTGTTGGGGAGCAGTGGCATTATTTTAACTTCTATGTAAAAACTAAATGATGCAGCCAAAGAGAAATAAAGTCTGTGTTTAGAAACAGCACTTTAGGAATGTGAACTCTTATTTACTGAGTGCTTCACTGGTGCCTGGAGCTGTGATAGGTCCTTTCCATATAGTTTCTTAATTAATACTCACTATAGGTTTTATTGTCCACATTTTGGAAATAAGAAAACTGAAACTGTGAGAAATGAAGTGACTCACAGAAGGTCATACATTTAGAGCAAAGTGAGGGAAATTAACTTTTTCTGGGCCTCTATGGCATGGTTCCATGTTGTCTTCTGGGCATGGTAAGTGCATATATGATACCTGGAAGTCGGTATTAGGGCCATATTTTGCAGGAGAACCAACTGAATCTCAGAGAAGATAAACAGGTCCCAGGGTGAGCGAGGCTAGCCAATGGCAGAATTAGGCTTTGAACCTAACTTTGCTGATATGGAAGCCCATAGTCCTTTTACTCTTATTTCATGTTTAAGAAGGTGACGGGTAAGCTGAGGATGAATTGATTTTCAGAGAGAGCCCTTTACCTTCAAAGCTGTCGTGAGAATCTCTTTTTTCTCTCATAAGATGACTTGCTGCTAGATCATTTCTGGTCCTTCCTTTAGGACTATCTTACCCGTTACATCAGGATTTTATAGCATGCTTGATTTGACCCTAATACGTATAGCAATGAGGTATATAGCAAACGTTATTAAATTTTCCCTCAGGTTACCTCAGAAAGCAGGCTGACACACTCTTCTGCCAACTTTTGCTCACTCACTGACCACCTCCAATCCCTTCTGGAAATCCACAAATTTAGATGACATGGATGCACACAGTTCACCTATTTGATGTTCAAAGAGGATTTGCAGTCACATGACCAATGTGGAAGAGATGAGGTGTGTAGTTACCCTGGTCCCATGTAAGTTGTTTGAAAGGCTTGGTTTCGCCTCAGTAAGGATGAGTGCATTTTGTTTGCTGTGTGCCTTGCAGAAGGTCATCTGGGAATACTGTACGTAAACACAAATCCTCTCTAATTTTGGTAGCATCTTAGTGGGATTTGCTCTAGTGCTGAGAGCTACAGGTTTATGCTTCACTGTGGTTGCTGATAATTCAGCAGGATTTTTTTCTCTAGGAGTCTTAAATATGGATCTAATGGCAGATGCAAAGCTCCAGTAATAAAAGTAATGAAACAGGTAAATGTCATAATTGGTTATCCCTTAATTCTGTTTTCACCAAACTGGGCTTCAGTTACTAAGGACTCAGAACTTCCCCTCTCGGGCCCTGGCAGGATGGCATGGGAAGCATGAAAACTCATACATTCGATTCACGGAGCCCTGAGCTTCACTTGGATTTAGGCACTCCTGAATTTGTTGAATATGAGTAACTTAAAAGCTCCTCTGAAATGCTATTTCTTCATCTGTAAAAAGTATCCTTATCCTCTTCTCAGAGGTTAAGAATTAACATGACACATCAAATGTGGAAACAGCTAGTAAAAGACAACACCTATTAAAGGCTGGAACAAAGTTTCTCTTGTTTGATGAAAGCTTCCCTTGTTAAATGTGTGACCTTAGGTGAGTTACTTAACCTTTCTGATTTTCAGATTCCTCTTCTGTAACGTTGTGAAAATAATCCCTATTTTATAGTGTAGTTGTGAGGATTAAATGGACAGCCTAGGTAAAAGATCTAGCATTGCAAGCCCTCCTTCAAGACAGCTTTTATTGTTACAAAGCCTTCCAGGTTAAAGTAGAAAGGGCTCAGGTATTACTAGGGTAACCATGGCCTTCTGGTTGCCCCAGCCAGAACCTGTTCTGGCAAAATTATTCATGAAATATTCTTTACACTCAAAAAATTCCATATAAATTCTATAGTCATTTAAAGTATAACTTATATGTGGAAAAGAGGCTGGCCTAGGAGAAGGAGAGAGCATAACAGTAATTTCTTACCCATTAGTAATGTTTGTCTACTTCTTCCCATGGGGTAGTTTGTTATTAATAATTAGGTATTATGAGGTCACTGCTTGTTATTATTATGTAGATAACCATCTGTGAATCAGAAACTAAATACACAGAATATATACAGGCCGAGTGTCTGGTGTTTTTGCTCATTTCCCACCTATTAGCCTCCATTTTTTTCAAGAGCACAGGGCTTTCATGCTGCCCTCTGACTACTCCAGATCCCCTCCTACTGTTCTAAAGGGGGAAATGTAAGTACCCTGGCTGCCTGCATGGCATCCTGCACTCGCTGGTGTTCCTAAGACGTCAGGACCTGTCCTCACCCACCTCCTCACTTCCAGCACGCATACTTTCTCTGATTTTTGCTTCTGGAATCTCCCTGTTCTGCCCTGACAACCGTTGAACACGGACAGCGATGGTGGTTAATTTCTTCCTCAGGAATCTCAGCAAGCTCTGCTGCCTCACTCTGGGCCCGGAGGTACAGGAAGGCAAAGCATCTTTGCCTCGAGATGGGGGTGAGGGCAGGGAGGAATGTATCCCTGAGTCTTTCTTTGGCACTCTCCACTGTTTCCCACTCCACCACATCCTGTGCCTTCCTCATCCATGGAGGGGCAAATGAGAAGCAAGTGGGAAACAAAACGATGGTTTTCAGCCCTTGGGAACCACCAAAGTTTGATGAGGCGAATGCTAGGTGAGCTAGAAGCAGCAATAGGAGCAGATATTTGTTCTCATTCTCCACAAACCCTGAGCCTCTCTCTTTCCTTTTCAATCTCCTTTCAACTTCCCCCTCTGGAAAGGAAAGAGAAATCAGTGATCATGGGGCCAGATTTTATTTCCAATGATTATCATCTCATACCTGGAATGTAGCCTTGACCCAGTCCTTGGAATGTAGGTCATCTTTCTTAGCCGTCACTGTGTGGAGCTGGTAGGGGAAGGAAAAGATAACCCGTTATTTCACATGACTGTGTTGAGTATTCAGATCCGTCTGTTACGCAGGTAAGGGACCTTCCCTTTAATTTCCTTCATCAGAGTAAAGACTAGGCAGTCAGTTTAAAATATGTACTATGAAATATATTTTTAAAATATCAAACCGTATATAAAAGTACGTAAATCAGGAGTTGGCAAACGTTTTTTGGTAAGGGTCCGGATAATGGATATTTTAGACTTTGCAGGCCACAAACACCTCTGCTGCAGAGTTTACACCTCCTCCTCTCCCTCCTTCCCCCAACTCCTTCTTAACAAAGCTTTAAAAATGCTTAAAAAATAGGGCTTCCCTGGTGGCGCAGTGGTTGAGGGTCCGCCTGCCGATGCAGGGGACACGGGTTCGTGCCCTGGTCTGCGAAGATCCCACATGCCGCGGAGCGGCTGGGCCCGTGAGCCATGGCTGCTGAGCCTGCGCGTCCGGAGCCTGTGCTCCGCAACGAGAGAGGCTACAACAGTGAGAGGCCTGTGTACCGCAAAAAAACAAACAAAATGTAAAAAAATAATTTCTTAGCTCTTGGGCCACACATAAGTACCCTGCTGACCAGATTTGACACCCGGGATGTTGTTGGCTGATCCCAGTATAAAGGGTAGTAATAAAAAGACACCAGGAGTACCTCCTACCCAATTTAAGAAACAGAACAATGCCATTAATGTTGAAGTTCACCCTATGCTTATCTTTACCGTATCCCTTTTCTTTACTCTGGGAGTTAATCACTAGTTTAAATTCTGAGTTTATCATTCCTTTGCTTTTCTTGACAGTTTTACCTCTTATACGTGGATCTGTTAACAATATCATTTTTTATGTATGACACTCTATTGTATGAATATACCATAATTTATTCATCCATTTTCCTGTTGATGGACATTTGGGTCATTTCCAGGCTTACTGTTATAGAACATATTCTTTTGTACATTCTTATAAATGTGCTCAGCCTATAACTTTTATTAAGTCTTTAAAAAAACTGTTTGAGGAACACAGAAAGGAGATGTGACATAGAGAGGACATAAAATTGACATTAGATGTGACCCTTCTCAGAGCTCTCAGGTTCAAGCCCCAATCAACATGTTTCTTTTATGGGGCAGCACTTACTCATAGAGTACCACTTCTGGACCTACCTTCTGGAATATTTCCATGTTTATCTTCATAATCCTGACTCCAGTAGAGATCCATGACTACCTGCTGCAAGTCCCAAAAAGGTAATTTCCCCTGATCACTAGCTTTACCTGTGTCCCAGGATGTGGCCCTTCCTCAGGTGATGAAGAGGGGAGATATCTACTCCCTTCCAGGCACATCCTACCCTCTGACCATGAAGTGTGGATGAGGCCTTTGGCTCTAAAAATACATTTAAAGGAGCATCCAGAAAATAAATGTCCAATTTTAATGGGTTCTGATATATTTGGCCTTAAATAACATGAGAAGTGCAGGCCATGTGGTACTTTAACTTGGTCTGGATTGAGCTGTAAACAAGCTCAGTTTAATATTTCTCTTACAGTTTCCCCTGGAACATGCAAAGAAGAATCATGTAGACATGACTATCCCTTTTTACTGAATATTCCCACTCCTTTTCTACATTGGTTTTAATTGTCAGTTATATAATATGTTTTAATATTAGGCAGGAAAAGTCCCTTCTTCTTCAATGTTTCTTTTAAACTGTGGTATCATATATGTTTTTGAGATCATATTTAGTATGCTGTTTTGTTTTTAAAATCCATTATTTGCTTTTCACTGAATTTATAAATTTATTATAATCCTATAATTTACTCTTTCTGTCCTTCCCATTTTTTTCCCACACAGGGAATTTGTCTTCTGTGTCATGACAACTGAATTATCTACCCTGACAGTTGTTTCCTATACCCCAAATTCTAGGTCGTCAGTCAGAGACTGAGGATTGCCCTGTTAAGAAGGTCTTACGGTAAATGATCAGGGTGGCTGTCCTCTGTTTTGCTGGACTCACAGGGTTAGACATGTGCAATCAATTTCTCTCCAGTGGCTATTTGTTTCTTTTCTTCTCAGATGACTGGATAGGGACTATTTTGGGCCTGGGTGACCTTAGAATCTAGATCTCAACATACACAGAGTAAAGGTATATTGGGTTAACTTTATATTGTTGTAATTCCAGTATTAAACTCTGCCTAAGGTGGGTTTGATTCTCTCTCTAGAAGCCAAGATAAATGTCATGGGATTTCTGTTAGGTCCAAATTAATACCACTCTACCTGATCTCATGCTACTTCATTGCTGACACATTTGCTATTTAACAAGTTAAGGGAGGCATCATGAAGATTTGAGATCCAAATCCTGGAATGTCACAGTTACATCCTTAGGAAAGTCCATTTTTCTAAGCACTGGAACATAGAGTTGCTACTTACCTTAATTCATGCTCATGCTTACTTTTCATGCATTTTCTATCACTAAGCTAAGTATTGCCATGATGGATTGAAATTCTCTTCTATATCAAAATAATACTAGTTAAGAAACACCTGTGAGTGAAATAAATACTCATATTTTTTGCTTACTTTCCAAATGTAAGATTTTTTCCTTTTGTATTAACATTGAAAACACCTCTTTTGGAATGGTTTTCACCTAATATTGATAGTAATTCAAACATCCAATCCATCTCGGCAACCACAGAATAGGCCAGTGCCAGATATTATAGCAACTACATATGAAATCTCTTCCAGTGCAAAAGCTTATTAACATTTGAAAAGAACTCGATCCATTTATACTTTGACTACAGAGTCAATGCCTGCTGAGCAGAACTCACTGTCTGTCATTCCCAACCTTTTCCCCTCTTTTGCATTTACCGAAGCCCTTAAACATCAGCAGCACACTAAAAATTCTCACATAAGTGCACCAAATGAAATCCCATCTTCAGCTCTAACCCTCCCAATCTGTTTCCCTCATGTTCATATAACACTGAGGGGCTCATTTTCTGCAAATTGTCAAGAGGAAAGGTGACAGTCTATCTAGCAGTCAGCTAGTTGCTAAGTAGTATCCAACGAAAATGCATCAGAATTTGAGCACTCCCAATTGAACACTTACAAAAATAAGCATTCTACTAATGTAACTCTGCTGGAGGTTGAGCCCTGATTGAGTTCTTCCACAGAAAGATGAGCCACCTTCCAGGGCTTTCCAATGTTGATTCTTAGCCCGGAGCTGAAAAGTCTATCTAAGTATGTTGTTATTTTGTCTTTGATTTCTTCCTACAGGGCGTACAAACTTATGAGACTGTAGGTGGTGGGTCATCACATTCTGACCCAAGAATTAAAAAAGGACTCTCTTGTACCTTTTTGAGGCCTCTATATTTAAAAAAAAAAATGTTGGGGAGGTAGAGGAAGGTATAAATTTCAGAGAGAGAGAATTGTTCTAAGAAGTGGTGATTTGTCGTCAAGGGAAGCTGAGCTTGATGTGATCTTTCCAGAAATAGTTATGCTCGTTTTCATAATTGGTGCACTTAGCGCAGAGGCTATACCTGCCATTGGAAGTAGGCACAATACTATTTCCGCAGAATTATACAGAGCTTGACCAGACCTGGAAGTCATTTCATTCAAAAGACTTGAATGAAAACTTTTTCCAGAGCTCAATCCAAGAAAAAAATGAAAAAGAAAGGGGGTAATATTTTTTTTTCTGAGGGTAACATTTTAAAGTATTTCTTACTAAACTCTTTTTTGAACAGGTTATAAATAGTAACAACCCTGAGACAGAGGTGGTGGTGTGTACCTAGGAGCCTGGAAATATGTCACTTATTTTACCTATGCCTCTGAATCCCATGCTCTTTTCACCATTGCACCCTGAACTCTCCAATTCTTAGTATGAAGAAACCCAAAAGTACTGATGGTGTCTTGGAAGAAAATAGTGTTGTCCTAATGTTTCAAAGAGGAAAAGGAAAATAGGTCAAAATGAATCTTCTAAAATCACTGAATTGTAACCATTCAAAGGTTGTTGAGAAAGGTATGGGAAAAGTACAGAATGAGCTAGATTTAATGAGGCTAAAGTGACTGTGTAAATCTCATTTGCCAGAAATATTGTATCTGATCTGAGAAAGGTGTGTTACCCTCTTGCAGCTATGGTTCTTTCATGCCAAGCTGCTGTGGCAACATGGTGAGTGAGGCAGAGAAGGCCAAATGTATATTTTAGAAGAGCTGGATTGGGTTTGTTAGGCATCTCAGGGCTGCTAGAATAAGTACCCGGGGAAGGAAGATGTAGAAAATGTAAGAGGCAAAGTCTTTGGAGACTGAGAAAAGAAGCAAACTTTGTACCTCAGTCAGTTGCCTACTTCCTAATTTTACCTCTAGGTAGATTTGGAAAGGAAGAGAAAGAAAATGTAGGATCTCAGAAGCAACTTCCCCTTTCTTGACCCTACTCTTTACCCTTAGAAAAGATTTCTCTAGATCTGAGAATAAGGAGACCAGGCTTCTACAGCTCTCTGCCGACATTGAATCAATTCCTTTACTTCTCCGTGATTCTGCTTTTCATTTATTTAATAAATGACTTTGAATATTACCCCTATTCAGTTATAAACTGTGGTGATTCTGTACGTCTCATGTTCTATTAGAATGATCTACTCTACAGAGGAAAAGGCAGGCTTCTAACACAGTGTGTGGAACATAGTTGGTACTCACGGAAAAACAGTTGCATGAATGAGTGACGATTTTTTGGGGGGGATTTAGTCATTTTGTGGGTTTTCCCATTTGTAGGTCAAGCACAGTGCATTATATAAAATATATGTGGGATAATCTTTGATTGAACGATTCCTGATTCCAAACGACTTATGTGTAGTTTTCAAAAAATGTCTATAGGTAGCAATAACTACTGAATTTACTCTTGTAAATAACCTTGACCACGTATGCCCCTATTTGATCATGATATAAGTTTCCAGCAAGGTTTCCACGCAACCAAATCAAACTGAGAATCATGAAGGTGAAAGGGGCTGCCAAGAAAAGTGATGGAGACAGCATGGGAGAGTGAACAGAGCTCCAGCTCCATGCTACCAGCTAGATGGTGGACATGGTACAGATTACAGCATTTGTCTGTGTCCATATGACTATCCTAATGTTATATTGTTTCTGTTTACTCCAGGGTTTCATATTGACTATGTTGAGAATCTTAATCCATTATACTGTCTCTCTTTCCCCATTGCTAAATTTGGACATTTAATACCCTGAAGCATCCTCTTCAATTATTTCTGTGGGTTTCAGGGGATGTCTACAGCGCTTTTGAACAGTTCCATCATCTACCATGTGGCATGTGGCATGGACTGGCCTCTCTCTTGTCTACCACTCCTATTTTTATTGGGTATCCCTTCATCAGATGACAATACCTGCTACTTCTTGTATTAGTTTGCTTGAGTTGCTGTCATGAAGTATCACAATCTAAGTGACTTAAACCACAGAAATGTATTGTAGCACACTTCTGGTGGCTAGAAGTCTGATATCAAGGTCATGCTCTCTCCGAAGGTGCTAGAGAAGGATCTGTTCCAAGATTATTTCTTAGCTTCTGATAGTTCCTTTGCTGTGGCAGCAAAACTCCAATCTTCACATGGTATTCTCCCTATGCACATGTCATTCTCCTTTTTATAAGGACACAATCATAATGGACTTAGGGCCCACTCTAATGACCTCATATGACATTGAATACCAGCAAAGACTCTATTTCCAAATGAGGTCACATTTACAGGTACCTGGGGTTTGGACCTCAACATATTTGGGGGGATACAATTTGGCCCACAACACTTCCTTTGATTGCTACTGGGTGAAGAGGTACAGCTGTGCCCCCATCTCATTCCTGCCTCAGTCCCCAGGCATCCTTATCTGAGCTCTGGCTGGACCCTTTCCCATCACTGTGTATTCTCTAGAGTTTTGAAGTACCAAAGCTGTACCATGTTCTCTGAAGCCCAAAACACGCTTTGAGGGGGAATGCTTTTCTCCTCTTTTGCACAATTCTTTGTTAAAGGCATATCCAAGGAGTGAAATTGTTTGGTTTTTATTCTCCTCCCTCTCTTTCCTTAGAACCCAGACATATGTCTATAGAATTCCTTGAAAGGCAAAATTTGAAACACAGACTCCTGTAGTCAGCAAAATTGCCCCTCATTTCTGACACTGAAGCTTTGTAACTGTCTAGTTTCTTTCCTTTCATGGATTCACTGCCAGGATATCTTCATGCAATAGACTCCTGAAAAGCTCACTTCACTAATCCATCAAGCACACTCAGCTGCCCTGAATCCCAGTCTTACTATTGTCCTTGCCCAAACTGAGATTCTTGCCACATGTAAAACTGAGATTAGTAACAATATGTAAAATATATTAAAACATTACATATTAAAATATTATAGAATATAGAATATATAAATATATATTTCATTAAGAGAATACAAAACTCATTCATGATTATTCCAATAGATATAGGAAGCGTGTTTGATAAATCATCATACATTTTATGAAAAAAAGTAACAAACTAAGAATAGCAAGGACTGTCTTTAGTCTAATAAAGTATATCAAAAAAAAGAAACCCAACAGTAAGCATTATACTTAATGATGAAATGTTATAAAACATTTCTTTGAAACTGGAAACAAGATAAGAATGGTACCCACCAGTTCTATTTGACAGGTACTGGGCTTCCTAGCCAATGCAGTAACACAGAAAAAAAAAAAAGATAAATTATGAAGGGCTGCAAAGAAAAAAATAGTAACATCATTATTCATAGATGATATGCTTGTGTTTTTAGAATATTCAAAAGAATCTTTTTTTTGTTTGTTTGTTTGTTTGTTTGCGGTACGCGGGCCTCTCTCTGTTGTGGCCTCTCTCGTTGCGGAGCACAGGCTCCGGACGCGCAGGCTCAGTGGCCATGGCTCACGGGCCCAGCTGCTCTGCGGCATGTGGGATCTTCCCGAACCGGGGCACGAACCCGTGTCCCCTGCACCGGCAGGTGGACGCTCAACCACTGCACCACCAGGGAAGCCCGAAAAGAATCTTTTGAGAGTTTGCAAGTTTGCTGAATAGAAACTGATATTAAAAAAATGTATTATATATTAGCAATAAGCAATTAGGTGACAAAAATATCATTTCATATATTATTAGAAATGACTAAGAATCAATTTAATAAAGGACATACAAGATCTCAATGAAGGAAACATTAATGGGAAAAAAATAAAGAAGATATAAATAAGGGGAGAGATATATTATGTTCATTGATGGGAATACTCTGAAACTGACTGTAAAGGTGTCAGTTCTTTCCAAATTGGTATCCAGATTTAATGTAATGGCAATAAAAGTATAAGCAGGTTTAGTGTGTGTGTGTGTGTGTGTGTGTGTGTGTGTGTGTGTGAGAGAGAGAGAGAGAGATATGAGCAAAATGATTCTAAAAGTTTATGAAAATGAAAAGGACCAGTGTAGCCAAGACACTCTTGAAGCAAATAAGGTGGAGGAGGACTTGCACTTCCAAATATCACTACTTGATTTAAAGATATAACAATGCAGACGGTGTAGTTTTTTGGCATAGGGTAGACAAACAGGCCATTGGAAGAGAGTAAAAAAAGACCCACACATCTATGAACACTTGATTTATGACAAAAGTAGAGATAAGTGGGAAAGAATGGCCTTCATTAATGGTCTGGGCCAATTGGATATTCACACTGAAAAAAAATTAAAGCTGACCTTTATTTCACATCATAAGGAAAAATTGTATATGATAGAGAGTAGACTTCAATATGGAAGGCAAAACAATAAAGTTTTTAGAAGATAGTGTAGGAAAGTATCTTCATTGCCTCAGGATAGGCAGGATAATCACATGGAAAAAGATTGATAAATTTGACTATATTAAAATTAAGTATTTCTGTTCTTTAGAAGAAACATTAAGAGAATGAAAAGATGGAAATTCCCTGGCAGTCCAGTGGTTAGGTCTTGTGCTTTCACTGCTGGGGCCTGGGTTCGATTCCTGGTCAGGGAAGTAAGATCTTGCAAGCCGCGAGGCACAACCAAAAATAAATAAATAAAATAAAAAGGTAAGTAAAGAGGGTGAGAAGCTATTTGTAATTATATGTATGATGCAGTATCATTTAAATCAATAAAGAATTATAAAAATGGACAAAGACCTTGAGCAAGCATTTCAAATAGATGACATCCTAATACCTAGTGCACATCTGAAAAGATGTCAATCTCATTAGTAATCAGAAAAATGACAAATGACATACATCTATGTGAATGGCTAAAATGAAAAAAAAGTCTTGCAATATACTAAGTTTATTAAGAATATGAAGCAACAGGAACTACCTGACACTGTTAATGTGAATTGGTACAATCATTTGGAAAAGAGGTTTTCAGTATTCACTTAGGTTGAAGATATATGTTATGGAGCCCCCCAGTTCTGTCATTAGATATATAACTGACAGAAATCATGCCCATGTGCTTCATAAGACATGCATAAGAGTGCTCATAGAAGATTATTCATGATAGTTCTAACCCAAAGATCCTCAGCAATAGTGTTGGGAGCCACATAGGAAGTGCCTTTGAGTCTCAGCACGGACGAGACCCTTAGTGTCAGCAAAGCTGGTGCTGTTAGGTATAAATATGGAGAGGCAAAGTTCTCCTCTGCAAAGCTGATGCTGTTGGACATAAAAATGGAAAAGCAAAGCTCTCGTTTGCAAAGCTTCCTGAACACAGGGTTTTCTACACTCCCCCTACCCTGTTGTTCCATGAAGAGCAGCTCCCTCCTGGTGGCTGGTGCCGTGTAATTGGTCTCTCTTGCCCAGTGCTGTAAGCTGGGCCCTCTCTGGAGGAGAAACCTGGGTTCCCGAAGACATGTGATCAGAGCCGGGGCCCCGCCAGTTGGCGAGGGAATCCCAGGGCAGGTGCTGGGCGTGGAGGCCACGGGGGCATAGGCTACCAAGGTGACAGAGAACTGACCTTCTCTGGGGGCGCTGCACCTCGCTCACTCGCACACCTCACATCTCCCTGCTTGGCCCCGGAGGATGGCTGGTTAGCCAGAGACGGGTAAGATTCCTCAGGGAAGGAACAACCTAAGACAGGCACAGTCGCAGAGGGGCCATCAGGAGAGAACTTGGGGGCCAACAGAGGTGGGGCACAGACCCTCACCCCCCCAACTTGTCCCCATGGCTGCTTCGTTTCCCACGCCCAGCTCAGATGGGAACCCAGGTAGCAGATGAGAGACCTGGCCAATGGCAACTGCTCTTCCGCCGCAGCAGGGCTTTGTTTCCCATTTTCTCCGTGGACCACAGCTTTCCTCTGTGTGGAAGCAAAGCTTTGCTCTGTGTGATTCCCCTTGTTTTCCCCTGCCTTTGCCTAAGGTGATTTTTATAGGATTGCTATTGGTGTTGGGAAAAATGTATAGTTTTAATGCAGGGGTTTAGGAAAGACCCCAATTTAGGGTAAAAACCAAGAGAAGGATTATAGCTATTTTGGCTCCTTTAATGATTATATTTGTTGGGGAAATATAATGGTGGGAACATTTTTGCAGCAGCTTTGTATTTTAAAAGAAAAATTGCAAGAGTTATGGCCTCCCAGTGGAGTTATAAACATGCTGGGAAATACCTGGGTATGGTGGCAAGGTTTTATGCAACAGTGGGTTTAATCAATGAGTTCATGGTACAATGTCCGTTTCTATGGCCTTCTAGAAGTATAAAAAATAATGTACATTGTTTGGATTATAATGATAGGGTTAGAAAATCTGTGGATGAAATGTTATATTTTTGCTTTTAATTGTTAATAGAATTATTTGCTTAAGTTTATAGCTTGATTGAGCAGAATGTGCAGGTACAAGAACACCTTAATCTTTTGAGAAGAATGAAGAAACCGTAAACAGAGTTCCTGACGTAGATGTGACCAACATGGACTTAACCTGTTTTGAGAGACTCTGGGCGATGGGAAAATTACCTAACCTGTTTTAATCAATCTGCTGATGTAAATTACCTTTGTTTTGTGGCCTATGTGGGGGAGTTTTTGGCGTGGGAATGAGGATGTTGAATTTGAAAATGAGATTACTTTATAGTATAAATGCTTTGAAATCACGAAGAATAAATTTGTCAGAGCCTTGCATCCTTTGAGGTGTCTTGTGCTCTGTCCACGCCGACTCCGTCTCCCCTTTGGTCGAAACCTGTTCAGCTGGGGCTGGTCCCCGGCACAATAGAATGGCTAAATGAACGGTGATATAGTCATGTAATGTAATAGTATGATAGCAATGAAATGAACAAACTAGTGTCAGACAAAAACATATACATCATAAACATAAATTTTTAATTGAATGAAAGAAGCCAGATTACAGAAGAATCAATGTTTCATGACCCCATTGGTATATAGTTCAAAAACAAGCACAAATAAACTATAACCTCTAGAAATGCATGCGTATGTGAAAAACCTACAAAGCAAAGAGAGAAAGGTATCGCCATAGTGGTGCTAAGATTTAGGACAGCGGCAGGTGGTTCTAAGGCTGGATGCAGGTCTATATACAGCAGCCTTCCAGGTCTCGGCAATATTCTATTATATGACCTATGCAGAGTTGTAGAGGAATTTTCTGTTTCTATGATTTTCTGTAATGATGTAGAATTTCCCAATAAAATTTCTCTTTCTTTACTTTTTTTTTAAGAAAGCATGTAAAATGCCAGGCCCCCAGCAGGTGCTGCCTACATGGTAGCTACTTAATAAGCATTCTCCCTCCCTCTTCTTCCCCTGATTAGCTCTGCACACCTCATCTTAAAAACCTTGGCATGAATGCACAGAGTGGCAGACACGCATTCCCAGAAGAAAAGTTGCCGGAGCATTAGCAGATTGCAAAGGTGAAAGATGTTCATTCCTGCCTCATCTGACTGCCTCTTTCACCAGCACCAGAGTTGTCACACTGGTGACTAGGCCTTTCAGAGCCAGTGAGCATCCCCATGCTTCATAATCACTGAAACACATGTGCTAAGTCACTTCTTGCTAAGCTGCGATGAGAATTCTCAGTGTTCAATCGCCCTCAAAATTTCTCATCTCTTCCCTGGGGTGAGGTGTTTTGGTTTAGCAGCTACACATGGGAATTGCATTTAAATCATTTAAGGCCTGAAGTTCAATATCTCCTAAAAGCAGCCTCCTGTCTTTTAGCATTCCTCTTCAGGCACACCTAGATTTTTTTTTTTTTTTTTTTTTTACTTCAAAGTGAGGGATATCCTCCTAGAGGGAGGAAAGCTTTGGAAATGCAATAACTCTTTGCATATACATGATGCCTCTGCTTGCCTCTTCCCAGACTGTTAATCACTCCTTGGCAGTAGCTCTTTTAATTCATTAGCTATCCATTTCCCATTTTAGCAGCAAGAGCAGTAACACAATAAATCAGATGTGTGGGCAGCGAAAAGTCAAAAGAAGTCGTGGAGGAGAGTACATGAAAAGTCAAGGCCAATGTTACTTTTAGATAATGTATCCCCTATGATATAACATACAGGTCCTCCTCCGGAATTCCTCCAATTACGGCAGTGTTTGTCCAGGTGGCTAAGTTCTTCGTGAAACAATTAGAGGTATGCCTTAGGATATAAATTTCCTTAGAATCCCATCACATTGACAAACATATTATGCTATAGATGATGGGCATCAGAGTCTTTTCCGAAAGCAAGTTTTTGTTGAAAGGGGAGAGAGAGCAGCTAATGGTATTTGTGGCTGAGCAGAAAGGAAATGTTTTGGATGCCCCAAACAAATTGAACCATTTAATAGTTGTACTAAGGTCTAACTCATTTATCGTTAATTGTTATTGCCCGTTACCCCCAAATGGACGGGAAGTACAAGAGGTCAGTGTCCGTTAGCTGAGAATTAAATCAGGAGTTTGGGAAAGTGCAAGGGGACTTAACAACAGAAACAATCTGAGTGAATTGGATTTAGAAATTTCAGGAAATACTGGATAGAGGTAACAGAACAAGCTCCCATCTCGATTTTTCTGTGATATAAGGGGATATCTTTTCAAGGCAGTATATTTTGATAAGCATTTGTCAAGCACTTACTGTGAGCCAGGTACCCCCTGGTACTTTCTTAGGACTTCTGAACGGGTGGCTGAATCTGAGTCACTGTACTGCCTCACTAATCATTATGCATGGAGTACCAGTACCCAGGGCCTAGGGCCGTGCTGTACTAAACACCACAGGAGTTTGGATGGAGAGTGTTCGGAAGAAAAGAGGAGGATAGACTCTCCCCACAGTGAATCTGCAGGCCTAGCTTTCAAGTTACAGACAGTTCATTCATCTCGGGTTGTTGGGTGTAGTTTGCCAGTCACTGTACCCCCCCTGCTTTTTGTTTTGTTCCACAGAGCCATCTGCAACTGGTGAAAAATGACCCATTGAAGCTGGTGAGCGTTCCCACAGCTTTTCCTTTGACTTCACACAGCCGTGACAGACGGTATCCCAGCAGGGTCTGCACAACTTATCTGCCAAGGGGAAGCATCACCATGATGGTCTTGACTTCAGGTCTGAGGCTCAGCTTCTGTTTGTTCTCACCACCTCTCACTCCCCTCAAGGAGCTATACCCAGTTGGAACTTGGCAACAAAAGTTATTGACTAAAAGACTGGAGAATCTTTTACTGCTAATGTTATAAATCTGAAGGGGGCTATAGGGAGCTGAGGTATCATCCTTCTAAGTCAAGCTTCGTATTTTACAGACGGGGAATCTAAGGTACAGAAGTTGAAAGTCATACTACTAGTTGGTAAGGAGATAAGACTGGTCCTTGTTCAGTGCTATTACCATTCTGGGTTCCTCACATGATTAGGTCGTGCATTTTATTAGTTACCCATGGAATCTTCTGAGGAAAAAGGTATCTGCTTTTTGGAAACTTTCTGGTTAGTACTTAGACCCATGTAATCCTCACATTGGTTACTATTGTTGACCTTTGATCTGTTGTGTTAAAAATGTTATTAGGCTTCTTTACATGTATATGCTGAAACATATTCCTAGTTTTTGAAGTTTTTATCATAACTTGTGTCAAATGAATTTTCTGCATGTATTGAAAAGATCATATGGTTTTTTCTATTTTATACTATTTATATGGTGAATTACATTGATTCTCAAATGGCAAACCTATGTACCATTCCTAAGATAAATCCCACTGACTATGATGTATTATATACTCTCTTAATATTGCTGGGTTTTATTTATTAAATTTTATTCAGGATTGTTGCATTAATGTTCATAGTGTATGTTGAATTACGGTTTTCTATACTTGTGATGTTTGTGTCTGGTATTGGTATCTGAGTAAGACTGGCCATATAAAGGGATTTTGGAAGTATTCTCTCTTCTACTATTTTCTGAAAGAGTTTGCATAGAATTGGTATTATTTTTTCTTAAATGTGTGATAGAATTCACCACTGGAGCCATTTGGGCTTGGAGTTTTCTTTGTGGGAAGATTTTTAATTACAAATTCAGTTCTTAAGTAATACAGGATATTCAAGTTTTTCTTCTTGGATCAAATTTCTGTATTGTAAGAAATTTATTCACTTCAGCTACATATATTGTTATATTAAGTTGTTCAAAACATTCCAGTATTATCTTTTCCATGTACGTAGGCTCTGTAGTGCTATACCCTCTTTCAATGTTAATATTTTGATGTGTGTCTCTTTTTTTCTTGATTAGTGCAGTTATGCTGATTAATTTTACATATGTTTGAGATAACTAGTTTTTGGTTTTATTGATTTTTGTCTATTATTTTCTTGTTTCCTGTTACATTGATTTATTCCTTTACATTTATTATTTTCTTGCTTTCACTTAATTTGAGTACATTTTTCTTTTTGTCTAATTTTTTAAAAGATGAGAACTCATATAATCAATTTTTAGATCTTTACTTCTAACATAGGCATTTACAGGTATAAACGTCTCTCTGGACACTGCTTTGCCTGCATTCCATAAATTTTAATATCTTATATTTTTATGTTTCTCTACAGTTTTTTTAATGGTTGTTCTGGGTATTAATATATATATATACATATATATATATATACATTGTCATATATATGTATATATATATAGTATATTAAATACATAACTTTTCATATTTCACTTACAATTTATATTGTATCACTTTCTGTAAAACGTTAAAAAATTTTTCAACCTTATAGATACATATTCTCTCCCCTCATGTTTTAGGATACTCTTGAGTGGGAGGCAGAATTATAACCTTCCAAAGATGCCCATGCCCTAGTCTCCAGAGCCTGTGCATATGTTATCTTATATGGCAAAAGTTACTCTATAGATATGTTTAACATGGGGAGCTTATCTTTGATACTACGGATGAGCCAAATCTAATCACATGAGTCCTTAAAAGAAGAGAGACTTTCTCAGTTGGGTCATAGAGATGAGATGAAAGAAGGAGGAGGAAAGACTCAAAAAGGGACTTGACCTGTTATTTCTTTGAAGACGAGAAAGAGGTTCATGAAACAAAGAATGAGGGTGACCTCTAGAAGCTAGGAATGACACTGGGCTGACAGCCAGCAACGAAATGAGACCTAATCCTACAAATATCAATACAATGAACTGAATTCTGCCAACAACACAGATGAGCAAGTCTTTAAGGCCTCCAGAAAGGAACACATACTGACACCTTGATCTTACCCCCAATGAGATCCATGTCAGATTTCTGACCTACAGACCTTAAGGCAATACATTTTTGTTGTTTAATCTAATAAGTATTGGTAATTTTTATGGCATCAATAGAAAATTAATACATAAGATAATGTGAACTCCATTTAAATATCTTATAATTTCCACAAGATAATGTTATAATTTTTGCTCTAAAGAGTTGTATGGTTTATGGGAAACAAATTAAAGAGAAACAAAAAATCTTTGGCATGTACCAGATATCTACCATTTCTGATGCTCTTCCTTCTTTTCAAGGATCCACGTTTTCATCTGAAATATTTTCCCTTCAGACTGAAGAACTTCCTTTAGCAATAACTTTAGCACAGTTATGTTGACAGCAAATTATACTAGTTTTTGTTTATCCAAATATGTCTTCTTTTTTTGTCATTTTTGAAGAATATTTTCACTGGGTAAAGACTTCCTGATTGATAAGTTTTTGTTTCAGCTCTGGAAAGACATTGTTCCAATCTCTCCTGGCTCCCATGGTTTTCATGAGAAGTCAGCTATTAATCAGATTTGTTGTTCCCCTGTATGCAATGTAATTTTTCTTGCTGACTGCAATATTTGCTCTTTATTGTTGGCTTTCAACGTTTGACAACAATAGACTTTGGCAGAATGATATAAAAAACAATTAAAATAAAATGTGGTGAGTCTTGTCACTAGAGGAATTACAGGAGGTTATGAAAGTTAACTGTTGAATTCCTGTATATAAGTCTAGAAGAGATCAGGAAGACTTTCCTGAGAGAGTAAGATTTAAGAGGAAACTTGAAGTAAGTGAAAGAGATGGAGTCAGATAAATAGAATTCAATTTGCATATTACAAAAATGATTTTGAGGACTGTTCGCAGAGTCATTCAAGTAGATGATGGGGTAGAGGGCAAAAGTAAAAGGAAGTAAAATAGGAAGTAAATACAATAATAGTGATGTCCTGGAAGAAGTGGTTATAGTGGGAAAGGAGAGAATTCCAGTATAGTTGAAAGATATTTAGAAGATAGAATTAAATAAGATCTCATGGTTAATTTAATAAAGAAGAGGGGGAAGCATCAAGGATAACACCTAGATTTCTGGATTGAGACTGAATGGATGGCGGTATCTTTTATCAAGATAGGGTACACTGGAGGAGGAATATGTTAAGAAATAAAATGAGATTATTAACTCAGTTTCAGGTTTCTGAATTTAGGTACTTGTATTATATCCAAATTGAAGCCTTCAACATATAATTGGGTATGCATAAGAGAATTCTTAGCTGAAGGCATCACTCTTTGGTGCTGTTAGGAAGAACACTTTCTCCTTGTTACTCATGAATCCATAAAGAGGAGAGAATTCCCACTTCACAAAGGTTAATATGAGAAGAATTCTTCCAACTTCTTTTTGCATCCTCATTGACTCCTCACTGATAAGACTGACTTATCTTATTGGTAAATCTTGTAGAAGGAGCTGAGCATGCTGGACTCTGGGCCTTTTGGGTTCCCTCTTTTACAGCTCACAGGTGTTCAGGATCCAGGAGTGGTCTTCCATGTGGGTAGCTTTGGACTAGGTCCCAGTGGCTTGGTTTATCCTACTTCGTGTATAAGTGGAAGAATAATCAGGTCCATTTTTTGGAGAAATTTAGGGAGCTCAACTGAAGTCCTTGTCTCCAGTCAGGTTTATCAATACAACAGGCGCTATGATATGGATCGGCTCTTCTCTTCTATCTTATTTTTTAGTAGATTCTAAACTCAAGAATGGAAGATAGGGTGTTATCTATTGCTGCTCCCAAATCCAAACTAATTAGTAATAATATCTTATCATTTCCTAAGTGAATTAACTAAAACCTGCAGGGAGTTAATTTTTTCCATACTAATAATAAATGACATAACTTGGATTTGAATCTAGCTGTTTCTCTAAAACTGTTCTTTTTCAGTATGTCACACCACAGTGCCTCAGAAGAGTGGGGACAGTGAAACTTTACTCTTTGCAAATGGTTTTTGGGTAAACTGATTAACTGTCATGTAGCAGAGAAGTCCATTTAGTATTCTGTCATTGAGTGGACTAACTATAGGAATTGAAGAAAACAATTTTAGACGCTGTGGAATCTCAGAAAACCTTATGAGTTTGGCTGTGACATACAGATGGTTGGGCATCTCTGTGTAATGTCTGCAGGGTCTTCCATCTGCACCTCTACCTTTGATCCCTTCTCTCATGTGAATGTCTTGGGAGGGTCAATGAGTTCAATGAAAAGGCCATGGAAATGGTGGATCTGCTTTCCACAAGTTGTTAAAAGTTGGAAAGAATTTCCCCTAGGGTAAACTTTAATCTCCTAGAATTAAGTTTAAGAGTAATTTATTAGAGTACGCTATGGGTATTATACAACTTATTAGAATATCTTTATTTAATGGAGAGTGTGTTAAAGTGGGAAGAACATACACACTATAGGCAAACAGCTCAGTTTCTACTCGTGTGATGATGGTCAAGGTATTTGACTTCCCTGAACTTTAGTCTCCTCTACCATTGGATGGGAGCAAGGCTTTCCATGTTATTGCTTAAAAGTTTTTGATATAGTTTAGATATCAGATATGCAATGTCAAAACTGTTATTTTTGTTGTGGAAATTTCAAGCTCATTTTAAACTTTAAAACTAAAAAAGTTTTAAACTTGCCTGCTTGTGAAGCCATCCCTGCTTTGTAGAATTCTTCAGGGACTATCTCTTTCAGAGTAAATCCTAATGGTACACTCAGGAGTGAACTGACAACACAGAAGACAGGCTGTTTGGTTACATTAGATAACAGTGGATTTTGGAAGCCACCTGGGGATTGTCATTGTAGGCAGGTGGCATGATGTAAAGGTTAAGAGCAGGGCATCTGGAGCCAGCTGTGACCTTGCATAAGTTATGTATTCTCTCTCTGCCTCAGATTCCTTATCTTAAAATGAACATAATACCATTACCCTTATTTGGTTGTAAGGATCAAAGAAATTAATCTGTGTAAAGCAGTTATATTAGTGTTTGGCATGTAGTAGGCACTATATAATTGTTAGGGATGATGATTATGATGATGATGATGATGAGATGACAAAGAAATTTCTATTGTCTGATTATAGGTTTTTTTCTTTTCATATCTATTTCAGATATTCAGCTAACGTTCTTTTCAATAAATTAGACCATGTGACAAGCAAGTAAATTAAGAGAAACTTGGGTGACATTTTGGAGAAATCCTTGACTCAGTTGGCAGGTGGGATTTAATATTGAACAAAGGAACTGAGATGTACTGGCGGTGTGGACAGGTCTGTCCTGACTAGTGGAAAGCACAGCCATGAACAACAGGTACAGAAATAGGATTAATAGAAGAGCTAGCATATTTGAGGCAGCTTTAGTGTTAGTTGAGAAACCCCACTGAGAAGAGAGATGAAGGGTCTTTGTTTGCTGTAGCTCTCACTACCCGAAAGGGAAGAGCTGGGAAATAAGGTAAAAAGGCTTAAAAACTTCCCTCCATTCCTGAGGGATTCAGTTTCTTCCTTAGCTTTAAGGTCTTGGGTTTTGTGCAATGCCTGGCCTTGAGACCCAGAGAAAACCAAAGCCAGCTTAACTTCTGGAAACAGGCAGCCCTGAGGGGACAGGGGTGACTCCTGCACAGCTAAGACCTTCACAGAGTAGATGCTCCCATGAGTCTTACAGAACCACAAATCCTCTCCGTGATTGGGAGGCAAGTCAGAAGCCTACATAGGAATTAATGAACCAAGACAAACTTTACAGTGGTGGGCTAAGTCAGAGGCCAGGGTACAGAAAATGGCAGCAGAATTCTAGGAGAGAATCAAATATTTATGGTAATCATTGGTGAATAGAAATGGAAGCAGAGAATATTAAACATGACCTAACCTAATTCAGCCACAATCCATGGCTGCTCTAATTGTGAAGGCTTCCATTGAGTCAGGTCTTAGTCTGAAGATATGTTGTTAAATCACTGTAATTTTGCTTAAAAATCTTATTTTCTCCTAAATGTAAAATTGCATGTGAAAACCCATGTACAGTTGTTTACATTATTTATTAATGATTTTCTTTTTTGTTGGATGATACTTAAATAGCTGGAGGAAACATTTTTAAAAATCCACAGTTAGGTTTTGTGGAGAAAGAACTTGGCAACTTGGAAGGACCATCTCAGGTAGGTTAACCCCTGTTATGGGACAAATTATTCAGGATATCCTTAGGATAAGATGGTAATAAGAGGAGTGGGGAAAGCAGCACCCTGTTGAGGAGAACAGTTATCTTCCTTAGATCTATTGTTTTACTTCTGTTCTCTGAAGCTCCATCAGAACACCAAGGATAAAAAGTTGTAAGAGTTTTCTCTTCATTGTTGTGGGCATAATGAGTGGGGGCAGCTCACTTTGTGGGTCACCTGGTATGTCTGCTGGTTCAGGTTGGTCCTGCCATCTGTGTGTCTTGAGGTAAAGAGAGGTGTATTCCAATATGGCGGTGCTGATAGACAGTCTATAGCTGAGCCTTGACTCCACTGGCCCTTCCCTTAGATAGGGTTGCTGGCTTGTTTTACTGAACAGAAAAGATCAAGCTCTCATGTTCAAAGAGTAGTACATAATTGTGCCTAGAGTGAGTGAGAACACATGCACACAAATCACTTTATTACAAGGGCCCTTATTTCCATGGCCAACTGAAAGATTTTTTAAAGATTCTACATATAAGTGATATCATATGATATTTGTCTTTCTCTGTCTGACTTACTTCACTCAGTATGACAATCTCTAGGTCCATCCATGTTGCTGCAAATAGCATTATTTCGTTCTTTCTTATGGCTGAGTAATATTCCATTGTATATACATACCACATTGTCTTTATCCATGATACTAATACTGATAGACAAATCTGTGAGATACCATGATATTAAAGAGTTAGCCTAGTATATTGCAATTATACACTTAAGTAATATTATTATTTTTTGCTCTTTCTGTTGCTGTTATTTTAAGCATAGTTTTACTTATGAGTAAAAGTAGTAGAAACAAATATTTTGAATGACTATTAAATATTCATAATATATTCTAAAATGAAAAAGGCAGCTATCTATTTGATTATAATTTATACTGTTCTCATTGAAGGAAGCATACCAAAATGATAACATTGGTAATTATTGGGTGTTTATTTGTGGTTTTTTTTTTTTTTTATCCTTTCCTCAATTTTCTAGTTTTTCTTAAATGGAAATACATTCCTTTGCCATTGTAAAAACCTAAGTATATTTATTTGGGGAGGAAGGTGAAAAAGAAGTCCTAACTTTAGCTTTCTGGAGCAGAACTGATGGAACAAGGGCCTGCATCTGAGAAGGGGTTCTCTGGCTGGAGTGGGGTGGAGTTAACTCCATCTTGGTATAGGTGGAGGCACATTGTATGAAACTTGAATCTCTGGATATTGATTCAATCTTAATGAGAGAAGCCAGAATTTTAGTGCATTTATTTTTTCATGAAGGATTGGAGGAGGCCAAAGGGAAAGAAAGATGCATCTTTCAAAGTCTCTATCCTCGGTGGTCCAGGAGAGACTGTTAGTAGTAGTAAGGAAATATTTTGATGCTTAGTATGTGCCCTACATTCTTAGTCTTGGTGGCAGTTGGTCAAGACATGAGTCCTACTCTTAAATTCTTAGAATAAATTGTAATGTTTCAACTTATAAACCTAAAGGATCTAGTAAGCAAAACAAGAATTACGCGCACGCACACACACACACACACAGGCACACGCACACACACACGCACCCCCCACACATGCAATGGTGTTTGAACTAAGAAGGAAGGAAGGAAAGAATTGGTGGTTTCAAAACCATAGGGTTGAAAACAGGTGTACCCTGTCTTCTAGGTTACAAGCTAAATGCTTAAGAAGAGTGGAAGATTCATGCTGGAATTATTTTCAATTACAGATATTATGGGAATAATATAGTTTGAAATATAAAATTGTGTTTTTATTTTTTATACTTCCTTGTATGGGGCTGTCCCCTGATTATGGCAGGTATATCTATTGCCTCAGGAAAGATATAAGCAATAACGTTAGGACAGGAGGACAAAAACAAAAAGTTTACTATTCAAATTTTGGCTAAAAATGACGTTTTTGACTCCATTGTGAGACACAATTCTAGGATTTCCAAAAGAGAAAGATTTTTCTGAATTCCAAAAATCTGCCTTTTCCATGTCCAGAGTCAAGCCAAGGAGACTTGGGTCACAGAATTTTCCTTAAGCTATAGCCTAGGAAGGGTTGAGGATGTGACCTAAGGAAAGATAATAGAAACTGGAGGAGGAGGGCACAGATTTCTGTCCAAGGTGTATACATGCACTGGAGGAGGAGAAACTAGGGTTAAGTGCTCCCTGGGTCCCTTGTATGAAACAAAAATCCCCTCTCCTAGGTCTCAGCCACAAGATGATGGAAATCTGACCAGAGTCCCAGACAATTCTTTGCATCCAGTGTAGTCCAGGAGTAGCAGAAGAGCAAGAGCAGAGAGAAAGTGATATCTAGATAGATTCACCTGCAAAAGGACCCCAAACCCTATGGCCTGCACTGGGTTTGAATGGGACATTCCAGCATACCTGGTGTTGAGGGAAAAGTGGGAGGTTCCAGAGGACCAGTGACCATCAGCAGCCTAGGTGTAAAGATGAAGAGGCTACAGGGCACAGGACTTCATAGCCAGAGGTAGCTGTGTGAGGGTGGGTTTCAGCAGCACATCCAGCAAAGTGCCTACAAAGCCAGGTGGGATCAAGTGTTACCTGGGATGGTAGCCGGGCAGGCAGTTAGTGCTCATCCCGGATCCACTCTTCAGTGGACAGCAGTGCAATCCTCCCAGGAACAAAAGTAGGCCCACTCCATGACAGTGGAGACTAGTGAAGCCCCAAGTCAGAGACCCATCACTGTGAGGATTCACACTGTCCCCCTGTGCCAGTGTGAGGGGGACAGAGGCGAGGACAGAAATACCTGAAAAGAAGGCATGAATCGGCACTTACAGGGATTTTGAACTTCAAATTGGCAGACGTTTTACCCATTGGCTCAGTGGTTCTCAACATTGGCTGTACATTAAAATCACCTGGGAAGCTTTTAAAACTCCTTACAGCCAAGGCCAATTAAATTAGAATCTCTGGAGGTAGGATCCTGGCATTAGTATTTTAAAGAAATCTTCGTATGACTGAAAAGTGTAGCTATATTCTAGAACCGCTGCAAGAGGAGAAAGAATCTTGAAGGACTTTTGAAAGAAAGTTATCTTTAATTGGCAAGTTTAGTTTAACTTTAGTTTTCACTCCATTGCTGAAGTTCTTAAATGATCCAAAGCAGATCTTTTCTAAAGAATATTAAAATAAAAATACCTAAATCTATATGAAAGTAGTTTCATCTCTGATCCACATAATGAAAATGAGCTAATACAACACTGAGTGCTTACTATTTGCCATGCATTAGTTCAAGTGTTTTATACCTAATAATTCATTTAATACTCATTACAACCTAGGAAGTAGGCACTGTAAATATTCCTACTTTAGTTAAGAAAACAGTCATGGAAGGTAAAGTACCTTTTCCAGTTTCATCCAGTTAGTAAGAGTCAGAGCAAGTATTCTTTCTACAGCCCATTCTTTGCCCCACCAGCTGCTACTTTCTATCACTCAAGAAATAAAATATCTCTTTCTAGGCTCTACCATATGATGGAAATATCCCTGCTCTCAATATACAAAAATAACTTAAAATTTTCACAACCATTGTGTGGCTTTTTAAAAATGACAACATGTACTTCAATTAGTCTGCATTTGCTTATACCAACATCTATTAAAAGTTTGTCAAGCTTCTGGAAAAAAATTTTCACATATCCTGTCCTGGTCATCACTTTTATTTTTGCTAGTATTTTCCTGCCTTTCAGAATATTAGAATATGCCTCACTAAAGCTACTCTGTTGAACTTCCTTTAATGGCGTCCAACTCAAATGCCAGTGCCTCCTTGAAGCCTTTTCTGATCTAGTGAAGGGCGTATGTCTTTGCTGGGTTTACTGTCACAACTCTCTGCTCTTACTTCTTTTATCCCATTCATACACAGCCCATATTATGTAATTATCTAGTATTATTTATCTTAACACTTCTCCCTACTTTTCTACTTAGTTCTTCTAGTATGTGTTCCGTTGGGTAAGAATTATCTTATTTATCTTCATATCTCTTGAATAATTAACACACTGTCTTATTCATGTTCAAACCATATATTTTAATAAAATGTCATGCAAATGGTCGTGATTCAAATCTAACATATATATGAAAATGGTTCCCCCTCAAAACAATAAATACTACAAACATATAATCAAAAGAGTTTCAAATGGAAGGTAATTGAATGCAACCTCTAACTAAACAGGAAAAGTCTAAGGTGAATAAGCCAAAGAACTTCTTTCTACTTTTCACTTCTAGAATAACTTGAGGTATATCCAGTTATTTCAAAATTGTGTGTCTCTCAAAATAACATGCTTAGGGCTATTTGTCTTAAGTTGCCATATGGGAAAAGACAATTTTAGTTGAAGTTTCTTGTGCTTCCATATTCTCATGACATGTTCTCCTTTTGGATTTCACAGGCAGCATTGTCAAATTTTACCAGACAAATACATATTTTAAAAGATTCTGTGATTAACAGAGGTATGTTGTTTTTCAAAGTTTAAAGGGTTATCTTTTTAACTGAACTGACATTTGAATTGCTACTGGCAGATTGTTGGGCTTTTGTCTATGAAAATTGTGTTTGGGTTTTTCTTAGCGCATATAAGAACACCTCTTTCCCTGTTTGTGGGATCCAATTCTTTTTTTTTTTTTTTTTGAGGTTCACTAAATTTATTTTAAAAATCATAAAACATTTCTTACAAAAGAGCATTACATTCTGCACACAGCTCCGAATAGATGCCAGGGACATATGGACTATCGTTACTTTTCCTCCCTGTCCCACCCTCCCCCAAAATATTACAGTGACCACAAAGCAAAGTGTTCGCAATAATTACATGGGGGGATTTGTTTTTTAAACCACCAACAATGAGCAAAAATTAAAATTCACTCACTCTGCTGCTGTTGCAAAATTTCAATGTTAGTTTCTGCATACCCTCCCCCAACCCCCAACCCTGTTTGTAAGGAACTGAAACATTATATCTGGTGACAGCAAAGATTTCACTACACCTCAAATGCAGAACACCTATGAAGCAGAGGAATGTTGGCTTTTTAAACAGAAGCAGATAAAAAAAAAAAAAAGATGCAGGACTCCTTCAGTTCTTCACTAGTCTTAGAAAAACTTTCCAGAATATTGCTTCACACTGTTCTGCAGCAAATCCTGTGCATTCTGTATCTGGGCCTGTGTTCCTGTAATGGTAATGATCCAATCTTTGGACCCTTCTAAAGGCTCATCAATTTTGATTGATGCTCCTAACTCATGACAGATTTGTTTAATCTGCTGACCACCTTTACCAGTAATAGATTGAGCCAGACCTTTGGGAGCAGTTACTTGTGTAGTATTAATAGGTCCACCAAGATCACCATATAAGCCACTACCCCCTGCATAAGAATAATCATATCCAGAGCCACTCTGTGTTCATAAGCCATCTGTGGCTCTGATGGACTCCATGTATCTACTGCAGAGTTGCAGGTTTCATCAGCACTGAAACCACCCATGCCATCATAATGGTCTCCAGGTCTTCCTCTTCTGTCATAGGCCATTAGATCCCCTCCTCTAGGTGGTGGTGGTGGAGAAGGAGGAAGATTCTGAGCTCTGCCACCACCCCGGCCCCCTCGTCCAGGAGGAGGTGGAGGAGGTCCTCGACGAGGGCTCCTATCATCACAATCTCTTCTGGATGGAAGCATGGGACTCCCACCCTGACCAGGAGGCGTTTTGTCAAAACCACCTCTTCCCTGCATGGGAAATCCCACAGGACGTCCACAGCAGTCATCAAACATCATTGTAAAACCACAGTAATCATAGGTTTCATCATAAAAACTGGGATCATAAGGCTGAGCACGTCCTTCGATGGGAGACTCTGATATAAGATCAAGGATGATCTTTATGCACTCTACAACCCTATCAGGTTTTCCTCCAATAAGAACCACTCTGTCAGCGGATTGAGGACCACATTCCTGGAAAAGCTTGATTGTTGTCTGAGTGTTCTCTCGAAGTTCTTTGATTTTAGCACCTTTGACTCCAATAATTCCTCCAGCCAGACTCTGATGAATCAACAATCTCAACTCGCAAAGTTGCGTCCTTTATAGTGTTGGTAATTTAAGCATTCCACAGCATCAGATTCCAGCGGGAGCTGGCTGGTTGCAGTGGGTGATGGCAACTGCAGGCCCTCTTTCAAGGTAGGGATGATTTTCTTCAGAATTTCTCCAATTGTTTCAATATCAGCACTGATACTCAGTGTGACATTGTGGTCTGTACGGAGAGCCTTAATATTCTTGCCTCCTTTTCCAATCACTGCCCCAGCATTCTTACTCTGAAGCAGAATGTGTAATTCAACCATCTCATCAGTGTTTCTAGATCTTTAAAAGCGTGCTCCTCTTCCATATCTTCAGCAGGGCGTTTACCAAATTCACCATTGGTTTTGGTGTTGGGAAAGGTTTCCTCTGGCTGTTCCATTTCCATTTTCTTGTATTAAAGGAACACACCAATCAGTTATTAAATATGTCCTTGCAGGGAAGAACTGAAGTGTTCTGGCCGGGACCAACTGCCACCCTAGTGCAGCAGTAGCCCAGATCCGAAAGGAGATGGCCCCAATTCTTTTTGATTTCATATTTTCTGGATATTTGCACCTCAAAGAAGTAACAAGAGGATACATGTTTTCCTTTTCCTTCTTTTACGTTGTGGCCTTTGAAATTAATGCTAAAACATATCAGGCTTAAGAGTAATTTCCCTGGATTGTTTTTCTTTTTCTTTTTTTAGTGGATAAACTGATATTGAACCAATTGGCATTGAATTGGCTGGGAAATAACACATTTCAAATTTAATATCTACATGAAGTGACAGGTATTTGGTAAAAAGATAGATCAATAGCCCAAAGGTCAAAATTTTCCTTATGACTTAAGGTACAGACCAAGAATAAATTATTTTAACTTCTGTAAATCTCCACATCACTTTAAACATTTTAAATCTTCTTCTGCATTCTTCTTGTACTATTGATGTGCCTTTCAGAGATAACTATGCTAAAAATGTTTGAGAAGTATTTGCTAACTCTCTGAGGAGAGCAAGGGCTCAATGGTATGTTTTGAATTCTAGTTCAACCACTTTATGATAAGGAGTTTTCTTTATTCACAATTGAGCTCTGCCTGTTGAAGGTAGAGTTCAGCTGTTTACATACTAACATGCAGCAATTATGATGAAACAAAATTCATTCTAGAACTCTGTCATAACTATGGCAACCAGAATTAAATCCTCTTAGAAATACAAAAAGCCCCCCAGCAGGATAGAGTAAATATCTCTTATTGATTTACGAAGGTTCCAGATGATGAAAAGTGGTTAATATATTTCTGTCATGAAACACATTTCTTAAGGCTTCTTTTTATTGATAGAGCCATTGTCTATTTAAATAATGTCAGCCAGGTATCATCAATTTTTACATCTTTTTTTCAATCACTTTTGCCTTCATTACAAGAAGCTAACAGCCTTTCCATTATTTTCTGTATTTTACTTAGGAGTAAAAAGAAGAAAGTTCGACTAAAGGACCATTTCTGATTATGTTTGGCTAAAATCTGGCTTGACCAAAGATTGTTAGTATAAATGGGTTGCATATTTATTTTGCAAGAGAATTAGTTGGTTTTGATATTTACCTGCATTTGGACAAAACCTACAACTCTCTTGGCTTCAGGTGGCTGGTACTTGCAGTGGGATTTGTGGAAAAGGAAAATTAAACTTTTGGTAATTTGTTCTGTAAGTAGACTAATTTAAAATTCAATTCAAGTAATAATGTGAGGCTAAAATGGAACAGCATTATGTAGCAAGATTAGAGTTTTCATGTCCCAGAGGGTTTGGTGTACAGGTGTCAGTGGGGTTCTGCATGCAAAATGCCAGCAGGTACTGTACCCACTTCTGCTTTTTCCCTAAAATCAACTCAATACTTTGTGTCTTGATTAAAATGAAAAGGTCACTGTAGGTTTTTTTCTTCCAAAATACTGACAAGAGTCATAAGAATGGAGCATCTGCAAATCAGGGTGTAGGAGGTAAGATACATACCATGGCATTGGTCTCAAGATTTTTGGAGCTTCATGTTTCATTATTTCGTGTTTTATTATAAATATTTTCCTATGATTGTTTCTAGTCACGTGGAAATGATGTGGTGGTGTTAGGAAATGTGTTTTCTCAAACAAAAGTGCTCAGTCATGGAAAAAAAAGCCAAAAATTATGAGACTTTGAAAACTCTAAGACATTTAACTAATTTTCTACTCTCATGTTCCCTTAACTTCTAAAACGACTGAACTGTAAGGTTGAACTTTTAGGTGTGTTATATGTCTTAAGAATTAGGGTTTATTTATCTTGTCTAACCTGCCTTATTTATGACTAGTTTTTTTCCTGTTGCTATAGGTATTGAAATTCCTGAAATAAATTATAGTCAACCTAAGCATTTGCCCAAGACAGAAAATAATCGAAGAACCACAGCCTTATGTTATTTTGGTCCTGATGCTGCATTCTCTAAAGTTCCTGAGTTTTACCTGGGCCTCCATCCATCGTGTCAAAGCAGTCTCTGAAATGCCATTGCAATCTGATCCTTTCTGCCTGCAGTTCTGAAGATCACGGAGCTCCAAAATTTTATAGGCCTTTTTATTACTTTTCACAGCATCCCCATGTCAGGTTGACATTCTGCTTCAAATCACAAGATATGAGAATTGGAGGGGATTTCAGAAATCACCTAGTCTAAGCTGTTCATTTTGCAGATAAGAAATTGAAGCTCAGAGAGGTGAAGTGAGTGGCTCAAGGTCACACAGCTCATTAACAGCACAGCTGCTCTTCTAATCCTAATCTGGAGCTCTTTCCATCAAACCTCACAACCTCAGGTTTTCTCTTATGTCCAGAGGAAGTCACTTCTGCTCTGCCTTTTAGCAGATGAGCCCACAGACGGAAGGTAGAATCACCCATTCCCAAACTAGTGCTCCAACTATTACTGCCCATTATATATCTTCTCAGTTTTAGAGGAAAAAAAAAGAAAAAACCGAGCCTGCACATTCTGCTTTTATATTCATTATCTACTCTGTGCCTGTTAGTTGCTCCCATTTTTTGGGAATGCTTTTACTGATTAACTTGGTCTCTGTAATATAAAATGGTGAAATGCATTATGTTGGGTAAATGTGATGTTATTAATGTGTTTTATTCTAGTTATGGGTCATTATTTCCGATAGATGTAATCGTCCCACTACTGAGACCTAGCAGGTGGTCTCACTAGAAGTTATAACAGTATTCTTAATGGTCTGGTAAGAATGTCATTTGCAGGGCAGCAAGGGCAGAAAGAAATTGGTCCCAGAGCTAGCTTGCTTCTGTACTCATTCCCAAGCTTGACCAAGCAAAAGTAAATACATATTTTCTTACTGATCAGCTGGGTATTTTTCCTGCCTATCTATTTTCAGTAAAAGTCATGAGGACCCATGTCTATTTATTTCCTATTTACCACCTCCCCTTCCCCAATAATAGTACTAATGACCCTGCAACACTTTGCTTTTCTAATTCTTGGAGGAGACAGGTCATATTTTCTCCTGAGGGGAACCAACACCCATTCAAGTAATAAGATATGATTAAATCCATCTGACCAGACCAAAAACAGAGGCCACTGGGAAGCAGGAATCAAGTGGCAATTTTTCCATTAGAGATAGCTGACTCTTGAGAGAAGGTATGATATCAGTATGATGAGAGAAATAGAAATTGTATATTTAAATGTTAATACCTTAGTATATGTAAGAGGCATGCTTGCTAGAAATCATTAAATAATTATGTACTATTAAAGATATATTATTAAATAATAGTACATCTTACAATCAATGGCATTTTCGGTTCAATAAAATACAGCATTTAGCCATCATTTCATAGAACTAAATATATCTAGAGCCAGGAGATTTGGAGAACTACTATAGTCTAGCTTCCTAACTTTGTATTTGAGAAAGTATGGCTCAAAGAAACTAAATGAGTTGCCCTTGATTACACGGCACTCTGGTACATGAAGGTGACAAGCCAGGTTTTAGAGGTCACTGCTGATGACTGTTCTGAACCTGGCTTATATAGTTATCACAACATACTATCATTTTTCTCCACAGTGAAATTCCTTCTGTCTTCTAATATATAAGAAAATGTGTGATCTAAAGAAGTAAAGTGATAAAGTAGTTCTTATATTTAGGGACCTCTCAGGAAGCATAAAAACGTGGCTTTCCAACAGGAGATTGTAAGTTCTTGGAGAGATGGTGGCAGTTTCTTAATATTTCAGGAAATATTATTTTGGGGAAGACAAGGATAATATTTCTTTAACATCTAGAGAATTCCAGATAAGCAACAGGGGCAATAATCAGTGGCCCTGAGAATAAAATAATGTAGTTTAACGTCTTTTCCACACTGCTATCCACTATTTATTAGTATTATTATGGACATTCCTGTGTTTTTTTAACCTTTGCATTCATCAAAATTCCTCCTGCTTTTTCCCTTTTTAATAGTGATTTTAATTTTTATCAAAACAATGCACTATATGTAGTTTTGAAATCAAAAGATATAAAAGGCTTATAACAAAAAGTAGCAGTCTTTTTTCCTGGACTTCGAACTCCAGTACTCCCCAGGGACAAATACTGGATTCTTCCAGCCATTTCCCTTCGCATTTTTTTGGGGGGGGCGGGGGTTTGCGGTACGCGGGCCTCTCACTGCCGTGGCCTCTCCCGTTGCGGAGCACAGGCTCCCGCCGCGCAGGCTCAGCAGCCATGGCCCACGGACCCAGCCGCTCCGCGGCATGTGGGATCCTCCCAGACCAGGGCACGAACCCGCGTCCCCCGCATCAGTAGGCGGACTCTCAACCACTGCGCCACCAGGGAAGCCCCCTCCCTTGGCATTTTTAAGTGATATCTATCAAGTAATAGATTGACATGACTTCTTTTTTTACAACCATATATTTCTTAATCAGCTTTATTGAAGTATAATTGACCTACAGTAAATTGTACAAATTTTAAATGTCCAATTCCATAAGTTTTGGCGGATGCACTGGCCTGTAAAACCATTACCACAATCAAGATAGTGCTTATATAATTCCCTCTCAAAATGTCTTTGTGCCCCATGTAATCCCATCTTGCCTCTACTCCCTGTAACTACCCCTGCCTGGCCACTGGAAATCACTGTTTTAGTTTCTATCACTATAAACTAGTTGGCATTTTCTAATATTTTATGTAAACGGTATCATATAGTAGGCACTCTCTTTTTTTCTGGTTTCTTTCATAAAGCATAATTATTTTGAGGCTTATTCATGTTTTTGCATCTATCAGTAGCTCATTCCTTTTTATTGCTGATTAGTATTCCATGGTATGAATACACTATAACGTGTTAATCTGTTTTAACCATTAATGCACATTTGGATTGTTTCTAGTTTTTGGCTATTACAAATAAAGCTATTAACATTTGTGTACAAGCCTTTCTGTGGAGATATGCTTTCATTTCTCTTGCATAAATATCTAAGAGTGGAATGACTTTGTCATATGGTGGGAGTATGCTTTTCAAAGTGGTTGTACTATTTACATTCCCACCTCCAGTGTATGAGAGTTTCAGGGATTCCACATCCTCACCAACACTAGGAATGATCAATCGTATTTTAATCTTAGACATTCTAATAGGTGTATAAGTGATGATTTTAATTTCCTTTTATTAATTACTAATGATATGAAGCAGAGTCAATAATATGATAAAATGAGTGAGACACTCATCCTGGGCACAAAATTTGAGGGGATGCCAAGAAACTCAGTAATCAAAATAAATAATATTTAAAAAATAGAAAAATACTGAAAAATACCCATAGTGAACACAGTATCAAAAATTTAAATAAAGACAGCATTAATATTACTGACTTTTCCTTCTGTTTCAGATTCCAATATGGCTTGGTGCTGCAGTGATGTTAGGAATTTCTTCATGTATTTATTATTATCTGTATATTCTCCTTACAAAGTATCTATTCAAATCTTTTGCTTTTGTTTATTTTTATAGATTTTTAAAATATTATTGAGTTTGCGATTACTAGTCCTTCATCACATATGTGTTTGCAAATATTTTCTGCCAGTCTGTGGTTTATCTTTTCTTTTTCTTGGCAGTGCCTTTCAAAGAGAGAAACTTCTTAATTTAGAGAAATCAAATTATTAATTTTATTATTTTCTAATTTTATGGATTGTGCTTTTGATGTTGAAAGAAAACTTTGCTTAATAAAAAGTCTCAAAAATTTCCTGCTATTTGCTCTATTGGACATTTTACAGCTTTAGGTTTTACAATCAGGCATATGACACAGTTTGACGGTTAATTTTTGTATAGATCAAAGTTCTTTTTCCTTTTTTTTTTTTTTGGCATATGATTATCCAATTGTTTCACCCACATTTGTTGGAAAGACTATCTTTTCTCCATTGAAACATCTTTGAAAAACCTGTTCTCTTTCACAGAATTTTGTTATTCTCTCCTTCAAAGATGATTTGGCTATTTCAAGTCCTTTATCATTACATATGAGTTTTAGAATCAGCATGTCAATTCCTGAAGAAGAGGCTGCTCAATTTTGATTGAGATTGCATTGAATCTATAGATCAAATGGGGAAAAATAATAACCATAATTAATCTTCTGATCCATGAACATGGTTTATCTCTCTATTTTAAAGTGTGTTCTTTGATTTCTCTGAGGAATGTTTTGTAGTTTTCACTACATAAGTTTTGTACATCTTTGTCAGATTTATCCCTATAAATTTGATACTGTTTGAAACTATTGTGTTTTTTTTCTTTAACATCTTTTTTGTGGTATAATTGCTTTACAATGGTGTGTTAGTTTCTGCTTTATAACAAAGTGAATCAGTTATACATATACATATGTTCCCATATCTCTTCCATCTTGTGTCTCCCTCCCTCCCACCCTCCCTATCCCACCCCTCCAGGCGGTCACAAAGCACCGAGCCGATATCCCTGTGCCATGTGGCTGCTTCCCACTAGCTATCTACCTTACGTTTGTTAGTGTGTATATGTCCATGACTCTCTCTCGTCCTGTCACAGCTCACCCTTCCCCCTCCCCATATCCTCAAGTTTGTTCTCCAGTAGGTCTGTGTCTTTATTCCAGTCTTATCCCTAGGTTCTTCATGACATATTTTTTTTCTTAAATTCCATATATATATGTGTTAGCATACGGTATTTGTCTTTTTCTTTCTGACTTACTTCACTCTGTATGACAGACTCTAGGTCTATCCACCTCATTATAAATAGCTCAATTTCATTTCTTTTTATGGCTGAGTAATATTCCATTGTATATATGTGCCACATCTTCTTTATCCATTCATCCAATGATGGGCACATAGGTTGTTTCCATCTCCGGGCTATTGTAAATAGAGCTGTAATGAACATTTTGGTACATGACTCTTTTTGAATTTTGGTTTTCTCAGGGTATATGCCCAGTAGTGGGATTGCTGGGTCATATGGTAGTTCTATGTGTAGTTTTTTAAGGAACCTCCATACTGTTCTCCATAGTGGCTGAACCAATTCACATTCCCACCAGCAGTGCAAGAGTGTTCCCTTTTCTCCACACCCTCTCCAGCATTTATTGTTTCTAGATTTTTTGATGATGGCCATTCTGACTGGTGTGAGATGATATATCTCATTGTAGTTTTGATTTGCATTTCTCTAATGATTAATGATGTTGAGCATTCTTTCATGTGTTTGTTGGCAGTCTGTATATCTTCTTTGGAGAAATGTCTATTTAGGTCTTCTGCCCATTTTTGGATTGGGTTGTTTGTTTTTTTGTTATTGAGCTGCATGAGCTGCTTGTAAATTTTGGAGATTAAGCCTTTGTCAGTTGCTTCATTTGCAAATATTTTCTCCCATTCTGAGGGTTGTCTTTTGGTCTTGTTTATCGTTTCCTTTGCAGTGCAAAAGCTTTGAAGTTTCATTAGGTCCCATTTGTTTATTTTTGTTTTTATTTCCATTGCTCTAGGAGGTGGGTCAGAAAGGATCTTGCTGTGATTTATGTCAAAAAGTGTTCTTCTTATGTTTTCCTCTAAGTGTTTTATGGTGTCTGACCTTGTAGTTAGGTCTCGAATCCATTTTGAGTTTATTTTTGTGTATGGTGTTAGGGAGTGTCCTAATTTCATTCTTTTACATGTAGCTGTCCAATTTCCCAGCACCACTTATTGAAGAGACTGTCTTTTCTCCATTGTATATCTTTGCCTCCTTTGTCACAGATTAGTTGCCCATAGGTGCGTGGGTTTATCTCTGGGCTTTCTATCCTGTTCCATTGATCTATATTTCTGTTTTTGTGCCAATATCATATCTTAATTACTGTAGCTTTGTAGTATAGTCTGAAGTCAGGGAGTCTGACTCCTCCAGCTCTGTTTTTTTGCCTCAAGAATGCTTTGGCTCCTTGGGGTCTTTTGTGTCTCCATACAAATTTTAAGATTTTTTTGTTTTAGTTCTGTAAAAAATGTCATGGATAATTTGATAGGGATTGCATTGAATTTGTAGATTGCTTTGGGTATGTATAGTCATTTTCACAATATTGATTCTTCCAATCCAATAACATGGTATATCTCTCCATCTGTTGGTATCATCTTTAATTTCTTTCAACAGTGTCTTATACTTTTCTGCATACAGGTTTTTTGTCTCCCTAGGTAGGTTTCTTCCTAGGTATTTTATTCCTTTTGTTGCAATGGTAAATGGGAGTGTTTCCTTAATTTCTCTTTCAGATTTTTCATCGTTAGTGTATAGGAATGCAAGAGATTTCTGTGCATTAATTTTGATTCCTGCAACTCTATTGAATTCATTGATTAGCTCTAGTAGTTTTCTGGTGGCATCTTTAGGATTTTCTATGTATAGTATCATGTCATCTGCAAACAGTGACAGTTTTACTTCTTCTTTTCCAATTTGTATTCCTTTTATTTCTTTTTCTCCTCTGATTACCATGGCTAGGACTTCCAAAACTATGTTGCATAATAGTGGTGAGAGTGGACTTCCTTGTCTTGTTCCTGACCTTAGAGGAAATGCTTTCAGTTTTTCACCATTGGGAATGATGTTTGCTGTGGGTTTGTCATATATGGCCTTTATTAAGTTGACATAGGTTCCCTCTATGCCCACTTTCTAGAGAGTTTTTATCATAAATGGTAAACTTTGTCAAAAGCTTTTTCTGCATCTATTGAGATGATCATATGGTTTTTCTTCTTCAATTTTTTGATATAGTTTATCACATTGATTGATTTGTGTATGTTGAAGAATCCTTGCATCCCTGGGATAAATCCACCTTGATGATGGTGTATGATCCTTTTAATGTGTTGTTGGATTCTGTTTGCTAGTATACTGTTGAGGATTTTTGCCTCTATATTCATCAGTGTTATTGGTTTGTAATTTTATTTTGTATTTTATTTTATTTTTAGTATCATTGTCTGGTTTTTAGAATGAATTTGGGAGTGTTCCTTCCTCTGCAATTTTTTGGAAGAGTTTGAGAGGATGGGTGTTAGCTCTTCTCTAAAAGTTTGATAGAATTCACCTGTGAAGCCATCTGGTCCTGGACTTTTGTTTGTTGGAAGATTTTTAATCACAGCTTCAATTTCATTACTTGTGATTGGTCTGTTCATATTTTCTATTTCTTCCTGGTTCAGTCTTGGAAGGTTGTACCTTTCTAAGGATTTGTCCATTTCTTCCAAGTTGTCCATTTTATTGGCATAGCGTTGCTTGTAGTAGTCTCTTAGGATGCTTTGTATTCATGCCATGTCTGTTGTAACTCCTCCTTTTTCATTTCTAATTTTATTGATTTGAGTCCTCTGTGACTTTTTCTTGATGAGTCTGCATAATGGTTTATCAATTCTGTTTGTCTTTTCAAGGAACCAGCATTTCATTATTTTGATCTTTGCAATTGTTTTCTTTGTTTCTATTTCATTTATTTCTGCTCTGATCTTTATGATTTCTTTCCTGTTAATAACTTGGGGTTTTGTTTGTTCTTCTTTCTCTAGTTCTTTCAGGTGTAAATTTAGATTGTTTATTTGAGATTTTTCTTGTTTCTTGAGTTAGGATTGCATTGGTATAAACTTCAGTCTTAGAAATGCTTTTGCTGCATCCTGTAGGTTTTGGATCGTCGTGTTTTCATTGTCATTTGTATCTAGGTATTATTTTTTATTTCTTCTTTGATTTCTTCAGTGATCTCTTGGTTATTTAGTAACGTATTGTTTAGCCTCCATGTGTTTGTATTTTTTTATGTTTTTTCCCCTGTAATTCATTTCTAATCTCATAACATTGTGGTCAGAAAAGATGCTTCATGTGATTTCAATTTTCTGAAATTTACTGAGGCTTGATTTGTGACCCAACATGTGTTCTATCCTGGAGAATGTTCCGTGCACACTTGAGAACAAAGTGTAATCTGCTGTTTTTGGATGGAATGTCCTATAAATATCAATTAAATCTATCTGGTCTATTGTGTCATTTATAGCTTGTGTTTCCTTATTAATTTTCTGTTTGGATGATCTGTCCATTTGTGTAAGTGAGGTGTAAAAGTCCCCCACTATTATTGTGTTACTATCAATTTCCTCTTTTTTTTTTTTTTTCGGTATGCGGGTCTCTCACTGTTGTGGCCTCTCCCATTGCGGAGCACAGGTTCCAGACGAGCAGGCTCAGCGGCCATGGCTCACGGGCCAGGCTGCTCCGCGGCATGTGGGATCCTCCCGGACCGGGCACGAACCCGTGTCCCCTGCATCAGCAGGTGGACTCTCAACCGCTGCGTCACCAGGGAAGCCCAATTTCCTCTTGTAGAGCTGTTAGCAGTTGCCTTATGTATTGAGGTGCTCTTATGTTGGGTGCATATATACTTATAATTGTTATATCTTCTTCTTGGATTGATCCCTTGATCATTATGTACTGTCCTTCCTTGTCTCGTGTAGCATTCTTTATTTTAAAGTCTATGTTATCTGATATGAGTATTGCTACTCCTGCTTTCTTTTGATTTCCATTTGCATAGAATATCTTTTTCCATCCCCTCACTTTCAGCCTTTATGTGTCCCTAGGTCTGAAGTGGGTCTCTTGTAGACAGCATATATATGCATCTTGTTTTTGTATCCATTCAGCGAGCCTGTGTCTTTTGGTTGGAGCATTTAATCCATTCACGTTTAAGGTAATTATCGATATGTATGTTCCTATTATTATTTTCTTAATTGTTACGGGTTTGTTTTTGTAGGTCCTTTTCTTCCCTTTTTTTTTCCCACTTTGAGAACTTCCTTTAGCTTTTGTTGTAGAGCTGGTTTGGTAGTGCTGAATTCTTTTAGCTTTTGCTTGTCTGTAAAGCTTTTGATTTCTTTGTTGAATCTGAATGAAATCCTGTTGGGTAGAGTAATCTTGGTTGTAGGTTCTTCCCTTTCATCACTTTAAATATGTCATGCCACTCCCTTCTGGCTTGTAGAGTTTCTGCTGAGAAGTCAACTGTTAACCTTATGGGAGTTCCTTTGAATGTTATTTGTCCTTTTGTCCTTGCTACTTTCAAAAATTTTTCTTTTTCTTTAATTTTTGCCAATTTGATTACTATGTGTCTTGGCATGTTTCTCCTTGGGTTTTTCCGGTATGGGACTCTCTGTGCTTCCTGGACTAGGGTGGCTATTTCCTTTCCCAGGTTAGGGAAGTTTTTGACTATAATCTCTTCAAATATTTTCTTTGGTCCTTTCTCTGTCTCTTCTCCTTCTGGGACCCCTATAATGAGAATGTTGGTGTGTTTAATGTTGTCCCAGAGATCTCTTAGGCTGTCTTCATTTCTTTTCATTATTTTTTCTTTATTCTGTACCGCAGCAGTGAATTCCGCCATTCTGTCTTCCAGGTCACTTATCCATTCTTCTGTCTCAGTTATTCTGTTATTGATTCCTTCTAGTGTATTTTTCATTTCAGTTATTGTATTGTTCATCTCTGTTTGTTTGTTCTTTAATTCTTCTAGGTCTTTGTTAATCCTTTCTTGCATCTTCTCGATCTTTGCCTCCATTCTTTTTCTGAGGCCCAGATCATCTTCATTATCATTATTTTGAATTCTTTTTCTGGAAGCTTGCCTATCTCCACTTCATTTATTTATTTATTTATTTTCTGGGGTTTTATCTTGTTTCTTCATCTAGTACATAGCCTTCTGCCTTTTCATCTTGTCTATCTTTCTGTGAATGTGTTTTTTGTTCCACAGGCTGTAAGATTGTAGTTCTTGCTTCTGTTTTCTGCCCTCTGTTGGATGAGGCTATCTAAGAGGCTTGTGCAAGTTTCCTGATGGGAGGCATTGGTGGTGGGTAGAACTGGCTGTTGTTCTGGTGGGCAGAGCTCAGGAAGATTTTAATTCACTTGTCTGCTGATGGGTTGGGCTGGGTTCCCTCCCAGTTGGTGGTTTGGCCTGAGGCGACCCAACACTGGAGCCTACCCAGGCTCTTTGGTGGGGCTAATGGTGGACTCTGGAAGGGCTCATACCAAGAAGTACTTCCCAGAACTTCTGCTGCCAGTTTCCTTGTCCTCACGGTGAGACACAGCCAACCCCTGCCTCTGCAGGATACCCTCCAACAGTAGCAGGTAGGTCTGGTTCAGTCTCCTATGGGGTCACTGCTCCTTCCCCTCGGTCCCAATGCACACACTACTTTGTGTGTGCCCTCCAAGTGTGGAGTCTCTGTTCCCCCAGTGCTGCCAAAGTCCTGCAGTCAAATCCTGCTAGCCTTCAAAGTCTGGTTCTCTAGGAATTCCTTCTCCCATTGCTGGACCCCCAGGTTGAGATGCCTGACATGGGGCTCAGGACCTTCACTCCAGTGGGTGGACTTCTGTGGTATAAGTGTTTTCCAGTTTGTGTCACCCACCCAGCAGTTATGGGATTTGATTTTATTGTGATTGCACCCTTCCTACTGTCTCATTGTACCTTCTCCTTTGTCTTTGGATGTGGGGTATCATTTTTGGTGAGTTTCAGTGTCTTCCTGTTGATGATTGTTTAGCAATTAGTTGTGATTCTGGTGCTCTTACAAGAGGGAGTCTGTTGAGCATCATATTTTTTATTTCTAATCAGTCTGTTTAGGTATATATCCATTTCATGGATCTCAAATAACCGTATTTTGCTATTTTTGTTGGTTTTCTGTTTTTTATTTCATTAATTTCTGCTCTAATCTTTATTTTTCCTTTTTCTTTCCTTTATTTTAATTTGCTCTGTTTTGAGTTTTTTAAGGTGAGAATTAAGGTTATTGATATGAGACCTGTTTTCTATTGTAATATGGTTTACTCAGTGCTATTAAATAAATGTTATTATTGCCATTTAAGTACTACTTTTGTTGCACACTCAGATTTTGATATGTTATGCTTTCATTTGAATTTCATTCAAAATACTTTATAATTTTATTTCATTTTTGTAATTTTACTTTTTACCCATTGGTTATTTAGAAACGTATTATTTCAATTCTAAATATTTAGGGATTGGCCACATTTTTATTTGATATTGATTTCTAATTTAGTTCTATTGTCATCAAGGAACATAAGTGGTTTGCACACTTTTTAAGTTACTTAGACCTGTTTTATGGCCCAGAGAGTTGTCTAGCTTGGTAAATATTCCATGTGTATTAAAGGACTCTATATTCTTCTGCTGTTAGGTGGAGCTATTAGGTCAAGTTAATTGACAGTGTTTTTCAAGCATTCTTTTTTTTATAAATTTATTTATTTATTTATTTATTTATTTATGTATATATGTATGTATGTATGTATGTCTATATTGGGTCTTCATTGCTGTGCATGGGCTTTCTCTAGTTGCAGCAAGCCAGGGCTACTCTTCATTGGGGTGTGTGGGCTTCTCATTGCAGTGGCTTCTCTTTGTTGCAGAGCACGAGCTCTAGGCACGGAGGCTTCAGTAGTTGTGGCATGCAGGCTCAGTAGTTGTGACTCATGGGTTCTAGAGAACCGGCTTAGTAGTTGTGGCTCACAGGCTTAGTTGCTCCACAGCATGTGGGATCTTCCTGGACCAGGGCTCAAACCCATGTCCCCTGCATTGGCAGGTGGATTCTTAACCACTGTGCCACCAGGAAAGTCCCTCAGGCGTTCTTCATACTTAATGATTTTCTGTCAATTATTTCTCTCATTTTTTGAGAGAGGGGTGTTGAAATCTATAAACAAAACTGCAGAATCTAGACTGTTTCCATTTCATGTCTGTTATTTCCACAGAATACATTCATTATGCTTGGTCTGGGGAATATAGAGTTTAGAGAACTCAAGCCACTCTTTAAACTGTTGGACCAGAAATGGCATATTTTGTTGCTAACCATTGGCAAGACATAATTACATGGTCCAAACAAGGGAAGCTGGGAAATGTGGAGGAGGGAGGGGTCACACGGTATGGTTGGTGAGCAATAACTATATTTTCTATAAAAAATTTTACCCAAAGTTATAGTGGGAAGTACTCCCATATTTATTATGGTTCGGTACATAGAGATGACTCTTTAGACTTCTTCCATATCATAAATGTTTAGACTGTCCCATGCTTCACAATGCACATCTTGGACCTAACAAGGCATGTGTCTATCACTTTTTAAATATAACTAAAAGTCTAATTTCATGAAACCTTTGGGATGGAACAGGGTCATCCCTATCTTAAGAAATAATATAACAATGAACTGTTTTCTGTCATTATGTGCCAGTTTGCAAATTGTAATATGTAAATAATTTCATGTAAGATTTACAGAAACCCTATTTTTTAATCCCAATTTCTAAGATGATGACACTGAAGCATAGAGATATGAGTAATTTAATACATGGACAAATAGGTGAAAATTTGGCTGAGTTGTTTTTTGGACCTTCATGCCATGTCCATCTTGTGCCAAAGTCCATTCTGTAGGTTTTCTGTGTTAATACCAAGATGAATCTGTTCTTTTTCTCAACTACTAGCTAGTGGATTCAAGGGGAAAAAAGAAGAAAGCAGCCTAAACTGATGAGTGACAGTTGTGTTTCACTTGAACTGATAAATATATATAGTAAGCAATAGCTCAGGTATCCCCAATAAATAATTATAAAGTTATGTGATCCATTATGAGCATATTAAGATAGCTATCATCAACTCTTTGGAAAACTATCATGAAGAAAAACATTATGCTGTTTATATATGGCCCAGTACGAGGCCACAGTTAATTGCTTTGTTTAGCACCATGACTGAAACACACACACACACATAAATGCACATAAATGTATTTATATATGCATACATATATAAATTATAATATATAAAGTAGATGTTATATATACACATGTATGTGTGTGTATGTGTGTGTGTTTTCCATGCTCATAAGATTCTTGGGTTTCTTAATCCCCAAACAGCTATGTGGGACAAAGAATATCTACCTAAGGAATCAGCACCTTGAACGATTCAGATCTGATTCTTCCACCCTCCAGTGGAGGCTGTTTTGCCAAGAGGAGCTGGAACTTCATCTTCCCATTTACAACCTCAGGATGCCTCACCTGTGAAGTATGGTTATTATATTTCTGTTAGGAAGGTAAAAGACCCATAACTCAAAAAGTCTCAGGCAGGAGGGAGTTACTAAGATCTTTCACATAAGCAGTGGTAACATAATTATCACTCTTTAAAGTGAGATTGAATTTATTTTTATTTCCTTGCAAAAGTAATGAGTAGAAAGAGTGAAATAATGTAGGACACAAATTAACCTTGCCAACATGAATGGAAAAATCAGCAGGGATGAATTAGGTTCTATTCTAAATTGAACTGAAATCTCTTTTCAATGTTTGCTCATTTTGCTTAACTTTTCTTTCATTTTTAAACAATCAACTCTCAAGCTTCAGTGTACTTGAAAATTTAAATATAGCAAGATAGCATTGATAGCATGGTAGATGTGTCAGAACAAAAGAATGTTTAAAGTGACAGGAAAAATGATCTTTTTTCTTGTACATTTTAGTTTCGATTTCTCAATTTTCTATCATATATATCTTTTTGAAGTATTTAATTTCCCTTTTTCCTTCTGAGTTGACATTTTGGTCTCTCCTTTTTTTCATAGCCTGTTCAGATGTTTCCCCCCTGTTTTTGTTCTATGCAATTAACACTGAACAAAGTCGTGTATAGTACTCTGCAGCTTTTATATCCATGAAAAGAATGAAAACCTGCATCTGCTCTTTCAAGCTCTGAGAGTTTACACTTGATGTTAGGGCTTGACAATCACCTTTCAGCAATTTTATTTTCTAAAGGTAACCCCAAACAAATACCGAGTCTAGAATAGAATCAACCACATATACTGTATAGGTTACAGTGCAATTAAAAGTGGTTTGAGGAATGCTTTCTTTAGGAGAATACCAAAAACATTTCATTAATGAGCTATTCATGGTCTTGTTTAAAAAGCATCCTTTGCTGTGATAGGTGTGTGAGATGATATAAGAATTATATTGCATTATCTATAATAGTTTATCAATATAATCTATCTACAATTTCTATCTCTATCTCCATCTCATCTCTATTTCTGTCTTCATCCTTGGAAAGTGTGCTGGTGCATAGTGCCCTTGGATGTGAATTCAAACCAATTCAGTGACTGCAATCATATTAACGAACCAAGGATAAGGATTTGACTATCTCCAAAACCTATGTGTACTGACATTTTCAAAGGGCTGAAGCTCAGGTGCAAACTAATGGAGCTGTAAAGAAAGATGCTCATGTTGGTAGCCACAGGGTATATATTCTATGTTGTTGAATTATGCTGATTTAATTCAGTTAAGGTCATGGTCATATTTTCAGTAATATCTGGCTGCTTTTCTGTCATTAGTAAATAGGATGCAAGACAAGTGCTAAAGTGAATGTCTTTTTGTGTATTGTAAGTTTTCAAAGAAAAAAATATTTTTCATACTCTAAGAATTGAAAACTCCTAAAGACTCCAAAGTTTTAGTGGAACATGAAGGTAAAACATAAAGGTGCATCTTATGAGATTGAATTGGTGATGAATAGGAGGCATGCATGTCTGTATTTTGGTCTGTAATTTTGCAGATTGTCCAGCCATTGTTGGCATATTTAGGGAGATGTGTTTCACTGGTAACTTGCTTTTCATGAAGAAATACCACAATATATATCCCTTGTTTGTGGATATATATCCTTTATCTGTGTGAATCACCTGACCAATGCATTATGCAATTTAATACTCCTTATGTTACCCTTTGTGCTTACTTGCTCCCTCTGCAACCCCTTCACCTGGCCCTGTATTTACTGCAATGCTTCTTACCCCTGGCACACCAAATATATGCACCTAATTTAGTTCACCTTCATATTTATTCTCCTGCCCATTCTTCAAGTTTGATCCATGTTTCCTCACCTCCCAGCCCACACCTTGACTAGTCCCCTGATCACAGAAACCTCTGGCCATTTTTGGCAACAACTCTACATACTGTTCAGGCTATGAGGGGAAATGAGAGCAGATGACCCCCTGTTTATAGAAAAGCACCCTGATGCAAAATACGAGATGTTTCCCCAAACTTGCCCAGATGTGTATACAACACTGATATCCTGAAGAGAGTAAAAATTCTGTGGCATATTTTTGAAATTTGGGAAAGCAGAGAGCAGCAGTCTGGCATATCTCAGAGCTCCTCTAAGAGGAATATAAACAATAAGAACTGAAGCTCCAACTGATCCCTCAGAACTGAGCAAAATAATGAGAGCTAACACACAAAGGGATCTCCACTAGAAACCAGGCTAAACTGGGAAATATCCCAGGAGTCCTTACAAATTTATGGTGCCTATATTATCAGATCAGCATTAAGGAGCTTCTGATAAATCACCTTGAAATATTCATTTATAAATGGGAATAAAACTTGGACAGAGAAATACAAGATATTGGCAGGAATTCTTCTGAGCAAGATTAGTAGAGCTGGTATTTCCTAGGAGAGAAATGCTCCTTTTAGTTACTGGGGGATGACTGTGCATCAATCTCATTTTTCAAATTATGCACCCAGATTTTTTTAAATGTTATTGGGAGTATAGTCCCTTTTCTCAGTTATTTTGTTAGCTTGACAGCTTTGCACATTAGAGGAGACCCATGGTGCCATAAGAAAGCAAAGGACACTATTATTTGTCGAGCACCCGTACTGTGCCAGCATTATGCTAGTTCTAGACCCTTTTATTATCACCATCTTCACAATAACCCTATAAGTCGGATGTTATTCCCACTGTTTGAATGAGGTTCAGAAGAACTGAATATGTTCCTGGTGGGGTTACTCACCTCTATCATGGAGGAGAGATCAGGCTGACAGTACAGGCCATCGGAACTCCTTTTAACACATATGTCCTGAGTACAGTGGGCCAAGCTTCACAGTGGTTTTATTTATTTATTATTTTTGACCTACAGACTTAGGCAGTATGTAGAATATCTCAAGTCTAATATTGTGATTAAAAACTTGAAAGTTTTATGACTTAAAAAATTCAACTTTTTAACAAACTAATAACTTTGAGTTCAAAAATAAGGGATATTCTAAAAGAATATAGAAAGTAGCATCTTAATTTGCTATTTATAGATGAGCTGGATATCACAGCAGAGCAATGAGGTCATTGTATTCTTTTCATGTTAAGAAAATCTTCTTCCAAGTGGAGGAATTTACATATTTTGATTTAGAATACACACACAATTGAAGATTAAGATTTTTCTGGGAAAATTATGTCCCACTTATGGTTTAGAGTGGTTTAGAGTGGGTACAGCATGATTTTTACTTCTAGTTGACTGTATCTTAACTATTTTACCTTTCCTTCCTCTATTACTTCTAACTGAAATGAAGGTGCTTGTACAAAGCCTGCACTCTGAAACCTGGGGATTGGCAGGTGGGTCTGCTGTGTGATGTTTCTCCAGCCCCATGAGCTCACAGGCCAAGTTCCCAGCCTAGTGCTGCTCAGCATCGGTTCACAGAGGTTTTCCCCTTGACTTCACATAAAATACCAGATGTGAGCTGCTTGAATTAAAGTGGGTTGGAAGGAGAGAAAGGCAGAAATAATATTTAGCCAAATCACATCCTTGTCTCAAATCTTTGAATTAATTCTGTCTGTTTTATGTTCCTGGCATTGATACATCTCTTCCCATTCAAATCATTAGAGTGCACCTCACTGCTGAGCTGATGTAGGCTTGGCTTCACTTTTCTTCTTAGCTAGTCTTGGAAAAAAGAAAATCCTCCCTTTTGGCCCCTTCGATGTTCTTTCTGAATTTTTGGCTTCTTCAAGAATAGAATAACTAAACCTATTGAACAATTCCTACTACCTGTGCAGGCCCTTGCTACACACAGATCTGAGATGTGTGCAAGGGATATAGGTGATTCCTTTCACCTTGAGAATCACCTGGACCAATATTAGGTGTCTAAGATTTGTTTATTTTAGAACACAATAATGATGCACACAAGTGTGCTAGTCCCTGTGTTCCTGGAAGGGATGGGAGTCTCAGTAGAGGAGGGACAGCTGCTTCCCATCCACCTCCCCCGAGCCCTGCAAGACCCATGGAGGCACCTGTAAAGTCTTTGCTGTGCCTGATGGGAGGCTCAGGTGAGGTGGACATGTGGGACCAGATGGATTGGCAGTGCTCTTTCAAGAAGCTTGCATTTCCTCTCCTTTACTGACCTGATTGGGAGACATGTTTACCTGTCCTTTCAACGCTGATTCTACAGGAGGTTATCCATTTGATATTTCCATTTGCTTGCCATGTCTCACTCTGGAACTGAGGTACCATGGATCAATGGGAAGATGAAATGAAGTAGAAATTTCAGTGATTCTATTTCATGAGATCAGAACTTCTTCCAATTCTTGGGAAAGGAAGGAACAAATATGGTCTTTAGTAAGTCTTCCTGTGATGCATTGGTTATTTGTGTCTTCTAAAATTCATTTGTTGAACCCTAATGCCTAAAATGATGGTGTTTGGATGAGGAGTCTTGGGAGGTGATTAGGTCTTGAGGGTGACTCCTCATAAATGCAATTAGTGCCCTTATGAAAAAGGCCTGTAAGAGATCCTTGCTCCTTCTACCCTGTGAGAACACAGTGAAGACAGCCCTCCTGAAATCAGGCCCTTATCAGACATGGAATTGGCCTCCAGAACTTTAAGAAATAAATGTTTGTTGTTTAAGCCAGCCAGTGTATGGCATTTTGTTATAGTACCCCAAAGGAATTAAGGCACTTCCCTACTAGGAGAGCCTAAAGTTCATTATAGCTGTAACTATGCCAGGCCACTAAGGAATCACAATTTAGCCAACTTTCTGGTGAAGCACAAAGATTTATGACACCGACTAACCATTATAATTAAAAAATTATTTTGAATTTGGAAAGCACTTTCCAAATCACAAAGAAATCTCATAAGCATTTTCTCATTTTACACATGTGTAAATATACAGAAGGTCCCCAACTTATGATTTTTCAACTTCACAATGGTGTGAAATCCACACACACTGAGTAGAAACCGTACTTTGAATTTTTTACTTTTGAACTTTTCCTGGGCTCATGATATGTGGTACATACTCTCTTGTGATGCTGGGCAGGGGCCACAGCTCCCAGCTGGCCACAAGATCATGAAGGCAAACAGGCAATACATTTACAACTATTCTGTACTCAGACAACCATTCTGTTCTTTCACTTTCAGTACGGTATTCAATAAATTGCATGAGATATTCAATACTTTATTATAAAATAGACTTTGTGTTAGATGATTTTGCCCAACTCTAAGTATTCTGAGCATGTTTAAGGTAGGCTGGGCTAAGCTATGAAGTTCAGTAGGTTAGGAGCATTAAATGCACTTTTTGACTTACAATATTTTCACTTATGACAGGTTTATTGGATATAACCCTATTGTTAGTAGAGGAATATCTGTGTAAATATGAACATATATGCATGGCAATGGGTCCCAGAGGAATATAGCTTATCTATGAAGTACCATCTGTGAGGTTGCTTATAAATCTAAGTGGTTTTCAAAGAAGTTGGGTGGGTTGACTAGTGGAATTTATCTCAAATGTCAAATCATTCCCTAGATAAACACATAAAACCCCCATTAACTGGTATTTTAGTGTAATCAAGGGTGAGAGTTTGGGGAAAAAATTTCCTCAGAGGAAGTTAAAGGTAATGATCAAGAAGCTAACTCAGCCCATGGAAAGTTGGGAATGAGTTGTGAAGGCCAAACTTGGCTATAATTTTATAGATAAGAGGAATAAAATGCAGTCTGTGTTTATTTTCCTCTCTTGCAAGACAAATAATACAGAAAGGAAATGACGTTTGGACTAAAACAGAATCTTAATAAAAGCCACAATAACAATCAATTGGAAGCAGAGTTTAGTTATTGTTTTTCTCTGCATGATTCGCTCTTTGCCTTCTTTGTAAACTTCCTAGCTCTTAGTTTTGATTCTTCTTTTATCCTTCATCTGCTGATGTTATTTACATACAGAATTGTTATGTGTTTACCATATTATTAAAATAGAAGTGGATTTTAATTAAATATCAATTCAGGATCACAACTTCAAGCTACTTGCCAACACTGTTGGTGATCAATAGAAGATGTTGAACAAAGAAGATAAATGATTTTCTGAATAGCCCCATATTTTTCATTTCCTTCTCTTCCTTCTTCAGTTTCCCTGCTTTCCTATTTCCCTCTAGATTCATTCACTCATTCCCCTTCTCTGTTCCTCCACCTGTTTAATTTTTCATACACTGCGTATATTTAATTTCCTGTGTGCTTTACACTCATTCTATAGTTTGCATTCAAACACTGGGAACCGGAGATGTTGACTGCCAGATCATCACGTTTGCTAATTCACAAATCTACTTCAAGTTCCCTTGGATTAGGCATCTTTGAAATGTATCTATTATGTGCTTGTTTCAGAATTATAAAATGTTATTTGCTTGATTGTGTATTTATTTGACAACAATTAATTCACACTGAGCTTTTATTTGGAAAAACCATTGCTTGCAAGAAGTAACATTTCTAAGTATTTCTGAATATTATACCTAATTATCCCTTTATTTTTGAAACTCTACACCATTCTCTTCCAAGTTTAACATTTTGGTTGACGTAACTCTTGCAGAAATTAAAGCTCTTTGTGAGAAGTGTTGCTTAGGAAAATTCAGGATTGTGGATTTGAAAGGACTGTGCTGAATTGGACATATGTTTCATGCAATGAGATCTTTGCCTGTACACTGTAATAACAAGGTCATGACAGATTTGTTCACATGCACTAATTTACTTCTGGTACTAATGCATTCATGTATTTTTGCAAGACTATCTAAATATAAAAATAATTTTAAAACAATTCAATATCACATATTGGTAGTAATCCACCATTCCATCAAGTCATGAATTTGAGTTTTCTTACAGCCTGAATGTATACATTCTACAAAATTTATTGAGATAGTAACCCACATTGTGTATACAATGATTTAAAAAGTTCTACTTTCTTATCCCTTCCATATATACACACATGTATATTTTTGTTCATGGTAATTATACCATAAAATAATTCGAGATTTTTAATTTTCTTCTCCTGATTAAGAACGTGTCCTTTAAAATTTCTCATATTTGTTCACTTTTACCTTTTTTTCAACTGAACTTTCCTCTTTCTTCTTTCTCCTTTGCTTGCTTAGGAAGATTTCTATTTACCTTTGCCTCTATTCAAACAATTTGCAAAGTGAGTTGCTGACTAACTCCGTGTACTTCAGCTTAGGTTTGTTCTCTTGACTTTTGGGCATAAGTACTATCTCTTTAAGAAACTCACCGTTTTACACACTGCTTATCCTTTAGCTGGACACATGACTCCTGTTAATCACTTTCCTTCAAAGCACTTGGCTATTGTGTTCATGGTTTCTCCTCTTCACTAGGCTTTATCTGCTTCACTACTATGCTGACATACAGGGACTGATTCTCTTCTATCTTCCATCTCCTTCTTTTTCTCTTGGGAAGAGTATTGGGAAACATATTAGTATAACATTTTCAGGAGTGTGGGTGTTGGGGAAGCTGGTCTACTCTGCTGGAGTAGTGCTGTGTGGACTGTGGCTGATGTGCATGTATGGAAATTATTCATGAGCTTTCTTGGTAAGTAAACCTGTGGCTTGCTTCCTTACTGGCCAGTATGGCTCTAATACGTTGTAATGGTTTGTGAAATCTATTTAGCAAGGAAAAGTGGTGGGATAAAAAGTGGAAATTGAGGAGTCAGATAAACAGAAGAAAAACATCTTATTGAGGAAAGCAAAACCTGAGAGAGTAGACAACTAGGAAGGAAAGGCATGTGGATCAAGTGAGGATGTTAAAAAAAAATGACTTTTGAAAATAAGTCATAGAAGATGATGTTGGAAGTCCAGGAGATAATTTTTCCTGCTACTGTAACCTTTGAAATAACTAAATTATGTGTAATATTTAAAAATCAATCAATGGTACAAACCAGACTGAGGAGGGATGGAATGGGAGAGAGAACTCTGGAGGGGAAGTAGAATAGAGCTTTCAGACATTATTAATGAAAAAGATGACCAAACAAAAGAAATTGTCGAGTTGCTACTTAGAGGAGTGTTGAAGTTACATTAACAAATCCACCACTCTTCTTTACCTACTTTGCTGACTAGATAGTTTGACCTTCTGAAATCCTAAACTTCCTCTGTCCAGCCATCTTGACTAGCTGTTAAATGGGGTCCCAGTTGTCTGTCTCCTCCACACAGTTCTGGAGATGCCAAGGAGGAAATGAACACAAGGGTTTCACATTTTCCCAGGGGAACATTTCACAACCCTTGCAAAGGCAGTGTTCTATTGAACTTGCTTGAAATTTAATCAAATAACAAATTAGCTCCTTTAAAAATGTTTTTGTAATGGAATAAGAGGTATCAATGAGAATGGTAAAATGCTACTGAAGTACTTAGAAGAGGTGCTCCTCTTTCACTCTTCACATCAAGACTTTTGTACCATTTGTGCTCATTCATTTCAGGACAGCCCTGTTAGGTTGATGGCCCACAATGGCCATTTCAGGGTAGAATATTTCATAAACAACACACAACTTGTTTCAACACTACTGGCATATTGGCATATGTCTTTTCAAAAATAGAAATGTGTCTGTGGGTGAGAATGAATCACCTTATAAAATGAGTCACCAAATAGCACATTAATACAGCCATTTAGAGAAGAGCAGAAGTAGCTTTAAATATGTATAATCCCTCCACACACCCTCACCTCACAAACATGACACACACACACATCCACATTTCTGGGTATATAAATAGTCAGGTAGCTTTCTTTTAAACACAGAAAAGATAAACTTTCTAGGTAAGTGATGACTTTAATTGGTTGACATTTAAGAGGCTTATATTAGGTAAGGAAGCGTTTTGTCGGGTGGCTGATTGAGCCATTTAGCTTGGCTGCTTAGAAAATTGCTCTCTTTTTTCTAACAGAAATAACTGTTTCCTGCCTGAGACTCCTTCCCTCCTACCTCCTTTCTATAATCCCTAGACTTAAGTGAAATTAATTACTGGGCAGATCATCAATCATTATCTATGAGCACTAGGAAACAGGTAAATCATGAAATTATGAAATTCTAAGAATCATCCATTAATTTCAGTAAGTAGATGATCAAGCCTTTCTCAAACGATTATTTATTAAAATATTTATGGAGTGTAGATCTTCGTTCTACCTGTTTAAGTTTTCTTTTCCTGGCTGTATAGAGTGGGGGAGAAGGGAGAGGGAGAAAATGAACAGCTAAATTATGGTCATGTAAGAAAAATATAACTATTTTCAACTTTTTCACACATGAAATATTCTACCCTTAAGCAAAGTAACTCTTATTTTATTCAAAGCAAAATGAAGTGAAAGTTTGGTGCATTAACATTCTAGATATATATTGTGAATAAATTGGCATGTCAAATCTTCCCAAGATTAGGGTTGTCCTCTTTATCAGTGAAATAATATGGAGTAAAATATATAGTTTGGTATTTCAGAGAAAATCTTATTATAAGCAACTCAGGATCATTGAGATGTGATCTCAGTGAGCATATTTGTCTTTAAATAAACATGCTTATGCCTCACATATGAGATGAAATCACACACCTGTGAGCTATTTTGCTTTATTCAGGAGGTATTCCTTCCTCAAGGCTGACTTGCTAACTGGAATGCTTATTTTTAGAGTCATTTTGGGTTTTTTTGGTTAAAACTCCAGGAAGCCCCTATTTAAAACCAAATATGTGACTGAAAATAACTGATTCATTTACCCACTGTATTTTCATAGAGAACAGTACACTTGATGAAAATGTCACACAAGTGCTGGAGAAAGGAGTTTTATCAGGCAGGTCAGTGGGTAACATATGATTTCATTCATTCTTCAACACAACTCTGAGACAGGCTGGGACCTGGGACCTGGGACCCTTTACTGCAGTCCTTACACCTGGACAAACATCTCCAGCAATAAAATACAAAGAAACTATAAGGGACTAAAAATAACTGCATGCATGCACAGTTGGGGCAAATTATGGACAACAAGATACAAAGAGACCAAAAACCCAATGGCCACTTCTGAAGAGCTGGGAACAAAAGCAGGGTGTCAGGAGCAAAAGCCGGGTGCTGTGCATGTCCTCTGCACACAGCACCACCAAAGGTATGAACAAACCACCTAAGCTACCTCTCTGCCTCACTCCATATAAAGAACCAGCTTGCCCCCTGCCTTGAGCAAGCAAGCAAGCAAGGAGACCTGTTAACTTGTTCTCGCTGCCCCCTGCTGCAGCAGGGGCTCCCAAGGAAGCTTTGCCTGAATTTCTTGTCTGGCCTCTGATCAGTTTCTACTGATTAAGGAGGCCGAGAACCCTGGTCAGTAACAACTCTGTGAGCTACTATATTCCCATTTTGCAGATGAAGAACATGTGAGATTAAATAATTTACCTCAAATCACACAGTCAGTAAATCTGTTTTTTCTTTTCTTTCAGATCTCCATGTGATGAGTGCTATTTTTTTCATATGGCTATGGCTAAAGGGAAAGCTTTGTTTCTTTTAAAATCTTATTACCATACTAAAACAATACCTTATGGAGAAAACTTCCCCAACTGGGAATGTCACATAGGAGCCCTACTCTTTTCATGGCTGCGGAGGAACTTGCTCTTCTTGACTTTTTCTCGTTTTAGAATGTGAGGGGGTGGAGGCAAAGAGTGAAAGGTGACTGGGAGGTAAGAGTCACACAAGTCTACCTGAGAACAGGGAAGTGTTTGTGGGAGGTTAAGGGAGAACCCAAGTTCACCAGTGAAGTCATGTAAAAAGGATAAATCCTGACCGAAGGCAGGGACTCAACTTCACGGAGGCAATGTTTTTTTCCGGAGAAAGAGTATTTATAGAAACAAGTGGGGTTTACAGAGGAAGTCTAAGCAGTAACAATTTTCATGTCCAAGGCTGTGGCAATTTTTCGATAATCTGTGTTAAAAAGAAATTTGAGTTTCTCAAAAGAGAAGACTGAGAGGATGACTTAATTACTATCTTCAGTGTATGAGGGATTGTTACAGTATTGGAAGATGACAACCAGCTGTTCACTGTCTCCAAAGAGAAAAACAAGAGAAAATGAATTTTCAAAGTGGCACGGACTTAGACTGGAGACAAGAGAGAACAAGATTATTATATATTTTCTTAACCACAGGGGACTATTTTATTCGAAGAGAGGTAATGGGTTTGGGGGGTACTGTAGACTTTTCTAAACTGAGGTTTGCAGTGAATGTCATCTGGTCCACTCCTCTACCTCTGGGCCAAAGGTCTACAGTATTGAGGACACAATTACCACAAGCACATTTTTTTATTTTTTATTTTTTTTGTGTGTGCGATACGCGGGACTCTCACTGTTGCGGCCTCTCCCGTTGTGGAGCACAGGCTCCGGACGCGCAAGCTCAGCGGCCATGGCTCATGGGCCCAGCCGCTCTGCGGCACGTGGGAGCTTCCCGGACTGGGGCACGAACCCGCGTTCCCTGCATCGGCAGGCGGACTCTCAACCACTGCGCCACCAGGGAAGCCCACCACGAGCACATTTGAGATGGTTTTGGCATTACATGACTTTTACAGTCACTTCCAGATCCCCTTTAATACTTAGAAGTTTATTAAAAAAAAATAATTCCAGGTAAAATTCAGTTTTTCCAAACCTGATAATGACATTAATAACAGACTTTAATAGATACATTTTCTTCACTAAGACTCAATTTCTAACATTCACAATTACAGAAAAATGCCATAGGAGTCTTGAATTATTACTAGTGAACTTCCAGTATGTCTATCCTGCCTCCTGGTCATCTATGATATGGGGGTGATATGCAGATAAAGTTCTTGTAATAATAAATCTCTTTTTTGTTTTACTAAAGATTTTCTAGGATAAGATCTCTTTGTAGGTTGAAACAGCTGTAACTCTTCCAACTTAGAGAGGAAAAGATTCTGGAATGTGTTTGGTGATTTTGTAGGTGTGTGTGTTTTTAAGCTCTAACTGATAGACCATAAAGTGATGCAAAATCACCTGGGTGACTCCACGTAGGTAAAGAGTAACTTTGGCACTCTGGTCAAAGTAACCAAAATGAACCTTTTCAAAGAAGGTGAGAATTTGAAACTGTATTAAAATAAAACAGAGTCTTTTGTTATCTTAAACTCACATTTCTCCATACATATTTTTTATCCTTTCCTTTTTCCCTGGTTTAATAAAGTTACATAGTATATAATACCTATTTAACAAATGTAACTTAATTACTATATGCATATCCATTTTAAAAATAACATAATCATAAGGAAACTCTTTCCTGATCACCTTTGGTCAAAAGCCGAGTTTCTAATAGTGGCTTAAGTTTTTTTGTTTGTTTTGTTTTTTGTTTTTGTTTGTTTTGGCGGTACGTGGGCCTCTCACTGCCGCGCCCTCTCCCGTCGCGGAGCACAGGCTCCGGATGCGCAGGTCCAGCGGCCATGGCTCACGGGCCCAGCCGCTCCACGGCACGTGGGATCCTCTCGGACCGGGGCACGAAACCTCGCCCCCTGCATCGGCAGGCGGACTCTCAACCACTGCGCCACCAGGGAAGCCTGTGGCTTAAGTTTCTGAAACCCTAAATGATGGTAAAGATTTAATGCTTACCGAATGGGATTTGTGGCTTATTTAGCAGCTTAATTTGCATGTATTAAAAAAAAAGGTGTCATAGTTCATCACCATTGTTTACATCTATTCGTATATTTCTACGTATGTGGAATGGAGGGGCAATATTATTTAATAAATGCAGAATTATTTATTTTTTTCTTAAGGAAACCTTCATTTCATTTGATACTCTAAAATGGCCCTCCATGCACTTTGTGATGTCAATATGAGTTGTTTACCTTTCTGCTAATAGCAATTAGATTTCTTGTTAATGGCCAGTTTGTAACTGAATGCTGCCAACTAGTCATTAAAACCCAAGAGATCAGAGGAAACAATTTCTCAGGCTTGTGTCACCTTGCTCTGGAAGTTTTAAAATCAACTCTTGCTCGCTCTCTCTGTATATACTTGTGTGTGTGTGTGTGTGTGTGTGTGTATATTTTTTCTTTTACAATTTCCTTCTAGAGTAGAAGGGTACTCAGCACTGCTGTTTCATTCACCATACATATTTCATTAAAATCAGCCCTTTCCTTGAAGAAATTATTTTAAGACAGCTAACAGAGACATCAGTCCAATAGTGTGTACTGAAAACAAGAAGGCACCCACAGGATTAAACTTTCACTATCCATATACCTCTGCTGGAGTGCTCTAATGTCTGTCTTAGAGTGGGAACTCAATCAGGGTAGGGACTTGACATTACCAATACTTCCTACCACCTTTTCTTAGCAAATATGATTTTTTTATGCTCTAAGATGCATTTTCAAATTGTTCTTTTCTCCTCAGTTTGCAACAGTTTCCTCTGCCTCACAACATACTTAAAGAGGAAACTGAGGCAATAAAATGAGATAAACCTCCTCTTTTCATCTCCGAGTCCAGTGGCAGTAAAAGAAGGCAGACTGAGGGGATTCCCTCCTAAAGAACACTGGAGAATCACCAAGGACAGACCCCTCATCCCAGTTTGCGGAGTTGTCATAGCTCTGCTGTCTTCCATCCCTTTGGCCAACACAGAAAGTACTTCTTGTTTGGGCAACTGGGACACCTCAAGACCTCTTTTTAGGAATTGTGCCCTGGCTCTCAAACACCTGAATTTAACCCATTTTGCTATCACATAAAATCCACACTTGGTGTATACACGAGAACACTTATTATGATATTTCAAAAATACATATGTGCCATCAAATGCAAACATGCATACATATGCATATATGGACATTCTTCATAGAGATTTAGAATAAGGGCATTGGGTTATGTTTTCAGAACCTGATAAGAAAATGTCTTAATCTGATTCAGTCAATAAAGGAGAGAGTTTTTCCGAGCCTTCTCGAGGGCTGATTGCCAGGCAGAATAAGTTCTTTAAAACATCTTTGCCCTTTAATTTTATTAAATGCCTGACATTTAATAACATTAGCTGATGGCAGAAGATGAGTCTTGCTTCATGTGCCGTACCTGGAACATGATGCAAGACATAAAAAGAAATCTGGACGGAAATGTTGCCATGAGTTTGGAAGTTGACTCACAGAAGCTAAGTGTTCATACAGATTGTGATATTGTAGGAGGCTGGCACGCTCTTCATTAATCTTATTTCAATTAGAACTCTTCACAGAGTGCAATTAGAATGTTGCTGCTGTGATGAATCCATACTATACATGTATCGACGACGGTTTTCTAATGAAGAAAAACAGGCCGCTTGGCATTTTAAAGACAAATTTCCATGTTGGGTAATTCAATAAATGCTTGCTTTGCCTACTCTTTCTACACCCTTGGAATTGTCCCTCAAAGCTAGTGAAAAGTTTTCAATTAATCCTAATCATGTCAAACATAATTCTTTCACTTCTTCCAGAATGTGTCCTCACTGTGATAGAACACCCTCATAATAATTTGATACTTCTCTGTAGTTTAGACTAGGGATCTGCAACATTTTTCTTAAAGGGCCAGATAGTAAATGTTTAGGCTTTCAGGTCACATGGCCTCTGCTCCAACTACTACTCAGTTCTGCCACTTGAAAGCAGCCATAGACAACTGGGTATATTTGTGTTTCAGTAAATCTTAATTTACAAAAATAGGTAGCTGTCCAGTGAAACCTAGCTTTTATACCACCCCCCCACCAAGGCCTTTATCTATTTTTCTGGTGTTTAGGGATCTGGAAAAAATATTATTTTCAAACATTCTACCTAAATTATCTATGTTCTTTACTCAAATGTATCCCTGTAAGACTACTTTGAATACTATTTAATGCTTTTAGTACTACTATTTTCTCGGTAACTCTGGAGGATTATGCATGAATTTGTATCTTAATACATACATTCTTTCACCTCTGTTTCCCAGTGATGCAATGAACCAAATTGGCCAAATTTTCCTCCTCATTTCCCTTTCATAATTTCCATCACTACAGAATGACTTTTCTGAGGCATTAAAAATGTCAAGGTGTAACAACATGAGCATTACTGCCTCTTTGAAATATTCAAATGACTGGCAAATATTTAACTGAGCCAGGCACCTTGTAGACATCATAAAATAAAATGCGCATGTAGGAGTTCTTTAATAGAAACAGAGAAATAGACTCTCAAAGGGAGCATGGGCCAGAGATCATGGATTCTAGGCTTTTAGACTTGCAACCTTTTCGAGGAAGATAGAAGTGCAATTATTAAACAGTAAACATACAGAACTGTTGTAAACAAGTATTCTATATTGAAGTACAGGTGCTAAGGACTATAGCAATTCCAATAATGTTATGGAGATACCAAGCTGAGAAGGGCATGAGCCTTTCTCTATCATGAATAAAGTTCAGAAAAATCTCACGATATTTCAATGATACCATCCTTAAAATGCTGACTACTCCACACCTCTCCTGTTACTGACAAGATCCCTACACTGATTTATGCAGTTCATATGCTTTTATTAAGTGAAAGGCACAATGCTAGGGGCTGTGGGTCATCAGTGGAGTTGACAGATCCCAAACTCAAAGAGTTTATGGATAAGGAGGAAAGTAAGTGTAGATAATTAACTTAAGACAAAGCAGAATGTGGATGCAATAAGAAAGGAACAAAAGGTCTTTGAGGCTTGAAGGATGAGGGCATAACAATGTCAAGCTGTCTTTTTGAAATTTCAATAGGGTTAGACTTTAGTGTGATACATGTACCATTTCCTTCCTTCCTCCCTCCCTCGATCCCTCTATCCCTCCCTCCTGCCTTCCTTCCTACCTTCCTTTCTCCTTCCCTCTCTCCCTCCTTCCTTCCTTCCACAGTTCGCGCAAAGACTTCTCCATGGTCATTAATCATGTTTGCTGCACCAGGCATGGCACTATGTACTGGAATAAAAGAGGACAAGAACAGCAGCTCATAAGGCAGGCATGTATTTGAGGCAAGGAGGACAAAAAAGAGAAGCTTAATACAGTCTGCAGAGCTAGAGAAAGATTGGCATTTCACCTGAGGCTCTCTGATCATACAAAGAGAGAACATTAAAAGATGGACCTTCTGGAAAAGACAAGAATAGCAGCTGCAAGTTAATCTTACCCTTACCCAAATGCAATAACATGAATATTTTACACAATAAGGTAGTAAAATAAACAGTGGACTGAGATTTGTAAAGCTTTAGGAACACATGAAGTTTATGGTCGCTCTAATAAGCTTAAGTAGAGGCAATAAGGAGTGTTGGAGAACATTAATTTCAGAATGAAGTAGATCCAGAGACATAGCCTGATTTTACCACTTACTGTGTCACCTCAGGCAAGTTATCAAATGTCTTCATTTGTAAAGGAGGAACTACGAATAATTCTGTCATTTAGGCTGTTTTTAGGTACAGATAACTACCCAATGGCTTCAAGATAGCATGATGGCTGCGGCAATTCTAAGCATTGCATCCAGGCATGACAATATCAAGAGGAAGAAGAGGCATGATGATTTCACATGGCTTGGTTTACCGTAAAAGCACTTTCCCCAAAGCTTCTCTTTAGATTTTCCTTTATATCTCATTGGTCAGAATTGATCACTTACCCATTCTTGAACCAATACCTGTCAAGGAGAATCATATAAACCTTGGCCCACCAGGTGAAAGTGAAGGGGATCAGATCCCCTGAAGCACATGGCTCTGTGGGAGAGTGCTGCGGACTTATACAAAATCAGAATTCTGGTAGGGAAACAATGGGGTAGAGGACCACTAGTGTCATTTTCATTATCAGGATTAAAAAGGATCATGTTGAAAAAAGCATAGAACAGCACTTGGTACAGAGAAGGCACTTAATAAATGATAGCTAAAACCATTGTTAATTTTATCACCTCAATTCTTGTAGATTCAATTTTCTTAACTGCAATACGTTCTATAAATTTTCTTCTAACTTTAATATTATATACCAATTTTACTTCACATGTTTACATGTGATCTTTTTCTTAAACTTAATTTTATTGAAGTGTAATTTAAAAACAGCAAACTGATCAGATTTAAATATAATGTTTGATGTGTTTAGACAGATTAATACATGCTTGCAACTACCACCCTAGTAGAACACTTCTGTCACCCCAAAGAGGTCCCTCATGTCACTTTCCAGCCCATTCTTGAACTTCATAAATGAAATTATTCATAAGGTTGTATTTTGTGTCTGGCTTTTTTCACTGAGTATAATGGTTTGAGTTTCATCCAGGTTGTTGCTTGTATTAGTTAACTACCTTTATATTACTGAGTAGTATTCCATAATATGGTTGTGTTATCATTTCTTTATCCATTCATGAGTTAATGGACATATGGGCTATTTCTTTTTTTTTTAATATCTTTATTGGAGTATAATTACTTTACAGTGTTGTGTTAGTTTCTGCTTTATAACAAAGTGAATCAGCTATACATATATGTCCACATATCTCTTCCCTCTTGCATCTCCCTCCCTCCAACCGTCCCTATCCCACCCCTCTAGGTGGGCACAAAGCACCGAGCTGATCTCCCTGTGCCATGTGCTTGCTTCCCACTAGCTATCTATTTTACATTTGGTAGTGTATACATGTCCATGTCACTCTTTCACTTCGTCCCAGCATACCCTTCCCCCTCACCGTGTCCTCAAGTCCATTCTCTAGTAGGTCTGCATCTTTATTCCTGTACTGCCACTAGGTTATTCATGACCATTTTTGCTTGTTTGTTTGTTTTTTTAGATTCCTTATATATGTGTTAGCATACGGTATTTGTTTTCATCTTTCTGACTTACTTCACTCTGTATGACAGACTATAGGTCCATCCACCTCACTACAAATAACTCACTTTTGTTTCCTTTCATGGCTGAGTAATATTCCATTGTATATATGTGCCACATCTTCTTTATCCATTCATCTGTCAATGGACACTTAGGTTGCTTCCATGTCCTGACTATTATAAATAGAGCTGCAGTGAACATTGTGGTACATGACTCTTTTTCAGTTATGGTTTTCTCAGGGTATATCCCCAGTAGTGGGATTGCTGGGTTGTGTGGTAGTTCTATTTTTAGTTTTTTAAGGAACCTCCATACTGTTCTCCATAGTGGCTGTTTCAATTTACATTCCCACTAACAGTGCAAGAGGGTTCCCTTTTTTCCACACCCTCTTCAGCATTTATTGTTTGTAGATTTTTGATGATGGCTATTCTGATTTGTGTGAGATGATATCTCAATGTAGTTTTGATTTGCATTTCTCTAATGATTAATAATGTTGAGCATTCTTTCATGTGTTTGTTGGCAATCTGTATATCTTATTTGGAGAAATATCTGTTTAGGTCTTCTGCCCATTTTTGGATTGGGTTTTTTTTTTTAATATTGAGCGACACGAGTTGCTTGTAAGTTTTGGAGATTAATCCTTTGTCAGTTGTTTCATTTGCAAATAGTTTCTCCTATTCTGAGGGCTGTCTTTTCATGTTGTTTATGATTTCCTTTGCTGTGCAAAAGATTTTAAGTTTCATTAGGTCTCATTTGTTTCTTTATGTTTTTATTTCCATTTCTCTAGGAGGTGGGTCAAAAAGGATCTTGCTGTGATTTATGTCATAGTGTGTTCTGCCTATGTTTTCTTCTAAGGGTTTGATAGTGTCTGGCCTTACATTTAGGTCTTTAATTCATTTTGAGTTTACTTTTGTGTATCGTGTTAGGGAGTGTTCTAAATTCATTCTTTTACATGTAGCTGTCCAGTTTTCCCAGCACCATTTATTGAAGATGTTGTCTTTTCTCCATTGTGTATTCTTGCCTCCTTTATCAAAGACAAGGTGACCATATGTGCATGGGTTTATCTCTGGGCTTCTGTCCTGTTCCATTGATATATATTTCTGTTTTTGTGCCAGTACCATACTGTCTTGATTACTGTAGCATTTTAATATAGACTGAAGTCAAAGAGCCTGATTCCTCCAGCTCTGTTTTTCTTTCTGATGATTGCTTTGGCTATTCGGGGTCTTTTGTGTTTCCATACAAATTGTGAAATTTTTTGATCTAGTTCTGTGAAAAATGTCATTGGTAGTTTGATAGGGATTGCACTGAGTCTGTAAATTGCTTTGGGTACTATAGTCATTTTCACAATGTTGATTCTTCCAATCCAAGAACAAGGTATATCTCCCCATCTATTTGTATCATCTTTAATTTCCTTCATCAGTGTCTAATAATTTTCTGCATACTGGTCTTTTGTCTCCTTGGGTAGGTTTATTCCTAGATAATTTATTCTTTTTGTTGCAATGGTAAATGGGAGTGTTTTCTTGATTTCACTTTCAGATTTTTCATCATTAGTGTATAGGAATGTAACAGATTTCTGTGCATTAATTTTGTATCCTGCTACTTTATGAAATTCATTGATTAGCTCTAGTAGTTTTCTGGTAGCATCTTTAGGATTCTCTATATAGTGTCATGTCATCTGCAAACAGTGACAGCTTTACTTCTTCTTTTCTGATTTGGATTCCTTTTATTTCTTTTTCTTCTCTGATTGCTGTGGCTAAAACTTCCAAAACAATGTTGAATAATAGTGGTGAGAGTGGGCAACCTTGTCTTGTTCCTAATCTTAGTGGAAATGGTTTCAGTTTTTAACCCTTAAGGACAATGTTTGCTGTGGGTTTCTCATGTGTGGCCTTTATTATATTGAGGTAAGTTCCCTCTATGCCTACTTTCTGGAGAGCTTTTATCATAAAATGGTGTTGAATTTTGTCGAAAGCTTTTTCTGCATCTATGGAGATGATCATATGTTTTTTTTTTCCTTCAGTTTGTTAATATGGTGTATCACATTGATTGATTTGCATATATTGAAGAATCCTTGCATTCCTGAGATAAACCCCACTTGATCATGGTATATGATCCTTTTAATGTGCTGTTGGATTCTGTTTGCTACTATTTTGTTGACTTCTTTGCATCTATATTCATAAGTGATATCAGCCTGTAGTTGTCTTTTTTGTGACATCTTTGTCTGATTTTGGTATCAGGGTGATGTTGGCCTCGTAGAATGAGTTTGGGAGTGTTCCTCCCTCTGCTATATTTTGGAAGAGTTTGAGGAGGATAGGTTTTAGCTCTTCTCTAAAGTTTGATAGAATTCACCTGTGAAGCCATCTGGTGCTTTTGTTTGTTGGAAGATTTTTAATCACAGTCTCAATTTCAGTGCTTGTGATTGGTCTGTTTATATTTTCTATTTCTTCCTGGTTCAGTCTTGGGAAGTTGTGCTTTTGTACAAATTTGTCCATCTCTTCTATGTTGTCCATTTAATTGACATATAGTTGCTTGTACTAATCTCTCATGATCCTTTCTATTTCTACAGTGTCAGTTGTTATTTCTTTTTTATTTCTAATTCTATTGATTTGAGTCTTCTCCCTCTTTTTCTTGATGAATCTGGCTAATGGTTTTTCAATTTTGTTTATCTTCTCAAAAACCAGCTTTTACTTTTATTGATCTTTGCTATTGTTTCCTTCATTTCTTTTTCATTTATTTCTGATCTTATCTTTATGATTTCTTTCCTTCTGCTAACTTTGGGGATTTTTGTTCTTCTTTCTCTAATTGCATTAGGTGTAAGGTTAGGTTGTTTATTTGAGATGTTCCTTGTTTCTTAAGGTAGGATTGTACTGTTATGAACTGCCCTCTTAGAACTGCTTTTACTGCATCCCTAAGGTTTAGGGTCATCGTGTTTTCATTGTCACTTGTTTCTAGGTACTTTTTGCTTTCCTCTTTGATTTCTTCAGTGATCTCTTGGTTATTAAGTAGTGCATTGTTTAGCCTCCATGTACTTGTATTTTTTACAGATTTTTTCCTGTAATTGATATCTAGTCTCATACCCTTGCAGTCACAAAAGATACTTGATATGATTTCAATTTTCTTTAATTTACCAAGGCTTGAGTTGTGACCCAAGATATGATCTATCCTGGAGAATGTTCCATGAGCATTTGAGAAGAAAGTATGTTCTGCTTCTTTTGGATGGATTATCCTATAAATATCAATTTGGTCCATCTTGTTTAACATATAATTTAAAGTTTTTTTTTTTTTTATTTTCATTTTCAATGATCTGTTCATCTGTGTATGTGGGGTGTTACAGTCCCCTATTTGATTTTGTTAATGTCAATTTCCCCTTTTATGGCTGTTAGTTTTTGCCTTATATATTGAGGTGCACCTATGTTGGGTGTATAAATACTTACAATTTTTATATCTTCTTGGATTGATCCCTTGATCATTATGTAGTGTCCTTCATTTCTCTTTTAATAGTCTTTATTTAAAAGTCTATTTTGTCTGATATGAGTATTGCTACTCCAGCTTTCTTTTGATTTCTATTTGCATGGAATATCTTTTTCCATCCCCTCAGTTTCCATCTGTATGTGTCCCTAGGTCTGAAGTGGGTCTCTTGTAGACAGCATATATATGGGTCTTGTTTTTGTATCCATTCAGCCAGTCTATGTGTTTTGGTTGGAGTATTTGATCCATTTATATTTAAGGTAGTTATTGAGATGTATGTTCCTATTACCATTTTCTTAATTGTTTTGGGTTTGTTATTGTAGGTCTTTTCCTTTTCTTGTGTCTCCTCCCTAGAGTTCCTTTAGCATTTGTTGTAAAGCTGGTTTGGTGGTGCTGAATTCTCTTAGCTATTGCTTGTTTGTAAAGGTTTTAATTTTTCCATAAAATCTGAATGAGATCCTTGCTGGGTAGAGTAATTGTCATTGTGGGTTTTTCCCTTTCATCACTTTAAATATGTCCTGCCACTCTCTTCTGGCTTGCAGAGTTTCTGCTGGAAAATCAACTCTTAACCTTATGGGGATTCCCTTGTATGTCATTTGTTGTTTTTCCCTTGCTGCTATTAGTATTTTTTCTTTGAATTTAATTTTTGATAGTTGGATTAATATGTGTCTTGGCATGTTTCTCCTTGCATTTATCCTGTATGGGACTCTCTGTGCTTCCTGGACTTGATTAATTATTTACTTTTCCATGTTAGGGAAGTTTCCACCTATAGTCTCTTCAGATATTTTCTCAGTGCTCTTCTTTCTCTCCTGTTCTTCTGGAACCCCTATAATTCGAGTGTTGTTGCATTCAATGTTGTCCCAGAGGTCTCTCAAACTGTCCTCAATTCTTTCCATTCTTTTTTCTTTATTCTACTCTGTGGTAGTTATTTCCACTATTTTATCTTCCAGGTCACTTATCTGTTCTTTTGCCTCAATTATTCTGCTATTGATTCCTTCTAGAGAATTTTTCATTTCATTTATTGCATTGTTCATCATTGTTTGTTTGCTCTTTAGTTCTTCTAAATTCTTGTTAAACATTTCTTGTATTTTCTCCATTCTGTTTCCAAGGTTTTGGATCATGTTTACTATCATTACTCTGAATTCTTTTTCAGATAGACTGCCTATTTCCTCTTCATTTTTTAGGTCTGGTGGGTTTTTACCTTGCTCCTTCATCTGCTGTGTGTTTCTCTGTCTTCTCATTCTGCTTAAGTTACTGTGTTTGGGGTCTCCTTTTTGCAGCCTGCAAGTTCATAGTTCCCATTGTTTTTGGTCTGCCCCCAATGGCTGCCCCCAGTGGCTAAGGTTGGTTCAGTGGATTGTGTAGGCTTTCTGGTGGAGGGGACTAGTGGCTGTGTTCTGGTGGGTGAGGCCGGATCCTGTTTTTCTGATGGGCAGGTATGCACCTGATGGTCTGTTTTGGGGTGTCTGTGACCTCATTTTGATTTTAAGTAGCCTCTCTGCTAATGGGTGGGGTTGTGTTCCCTTGCTAGTTGTTTGGCATAGGCTGTCCAGGAATGTTGCTTGCAGGTTGTTGAGTGAAGCTGGGTCTTGGCGTTGAGATGGAGATCTATGGGAGATTTTTGCCGTTTGATAAGACGTGGAGCTGGGAGGTCTCTGGTGGAGCAATGTCCTGAACTTGGCTCTCCCACCTCAGAGGCACAACCAAGATGACAGGCCAGAGCCCCAAGACTCTGTCATCTACAATCTCAGAATAAAAGGGAGAAAGAAAGAAAGGAAGAAAGAAAAGAAAAGAAAAGAAATAAAATTTCATTAAAATTAAAAAGTAATTAAAAGCAACAGAAAGAAGAAAGCAACCAAACCAAAAAACAAATCCACCAATGATAACCAGTGCTAAAAACTATACTATAAAAAATGGACAGACAGTACCCTTGGATAAATGGTAAAAGTGAAGCTATACAGACAAACTCACACACAGAAGCATACACATACACACTCAAAAAAAGAGAAAAAGGGAAAATATATATATATATATATATATATATATATATATATATATATATATATATATATATATATATATATATATATATATATATAGTTCCTCCCAAAGTCCAGCACATCAATTTTGGAAGGTTCATTGTCTATTCAGGTGTTCTGCAGATGCAGGGTACTTCAAGTTGATTGTGGAGATTTAATCTGCTGCTCCTGAGGCTGCTGGGAGAGAATTCCCTTTCTCTTCTTTGTTCACACAGCTCCTGGGGTTCAGCTTTGGATTTGGCCCCATTTCTGTGTGTAGGTCGCCTGAGGGCATCTGTTCCCGCTCAGACAGAAAGGGGTTAAAGGAGCAGCTGATTAGGGGGCTCTGGCTCACTCAGGTCGGAGGGAGTGAGGGGTATGGATGCAGGGTGAGCCTGTGGCGGCAGAAGCCAGCATGACGTTGCAACAGCCTGAAGTGCCGTGTGTTCTCCCGGGGAAGTTGTCCCTGGATCACAGGACCCTGGCAGTGGCGGGCTGCACAGGCTCCCAGGAGGGGAGGTATGGATAGTGACCTGTGCTCGCACACAGGCTTCTTGGTGGCTGCAGCAGTAGCCTTAGTGTCTCATGCCCGTCTCTGTGGTCTGTGCTGATAGCCGTGGATTGTGCCCGTCTCTGGAGCTTGTTTAGGTGGTGCTCTGAATCCCCTCTCCTCGTGCACCTTGAAAAAAAGAGGCAAGAAAATGTCTCTTGCCTCTTAGGCAGGTCCAGACCTTTTCCCGGACTACCTCCCGGCTAGCTGTGGCACACTAGCCCCCTTCAGGCGTGTTCACACAGCCAACCCCAGTCTTCTCTCTGGGATCTGACCTCTCAAGCTGGAGCCTCAGCTCCCAGCCCCCACCCGTCCCGGCGGGTGAGCAGACAAGCCTCTCGGGCTGGTGACTGTGCAGGAATCTCTCCGCTTTGCCCTCTGCACCCCTGTTGCTGTGCTCTCCACTGTGGCTCCGAAGCTTCCCCCCTCCGACATCCACAGTCTCCACCCACGAAGGGGCTTCCTAGTGTGTGGAAACCTTTTCTCCTTCACAGCTCCCTCCCACTGGTGCAGGTCCCGTCCCTATTTTTGGTCTCTGTTTTTTCTTTTTTCTTTTGCCCTACCCAGGTACGTGGGGAGTTTCTTGCCTTTTGGGAGGTCTGAGGTCTTCTGCCAGCGTTCAGTAGGTGTTCTGTAGGAGTTGTTCCACATGTAGATGTATTTCTGATGTATTTGTGGGGAGGAAGGTGATCTCCACGTCTTACTCTTCTGCCATCTTGAAGCTCCTCTCCTGGGCTATTTCTGTTTTTGTCTATTGTGAATAGAGTGGTTCTATAGATTTTTGTTTGGCCATTTTTGTAGAAAATAGTCTTTTATTTCTCCTGTATATATACCTAAAAGTAGTTATGGGCTCATAGTGAGGCTTTGTAAGAAACTACCGAACTATTTTCCAAAGTGATTGCACCATTTTACCAGTGATGAGTAAGAATGACAATTACCCATCATCACCAACCCTTGGTATTATCAGTCTTTTTGTCATTCTAATGGGTGTGAAGTGAAATCTCATTGTGGTTTTAATTTGCATTTCTCTGATGACTAATGATGCCAATCACCATTCATATGCTTGTTGGAGATATATTTATCCTCTTTTATGAAGTATCTTTTCAAGTCTTTGCCAATTTATTTGCATTTTTTATTATCATTGATTTGATGGTATCCTTTATGTATTCTGGGTACAAGTCCTTTCTCAAATATTCATATTTATTCCCTGACTGTAGCTTATTTTTCATTTTCATAGCAGTGCCTTTTGGTGAGTTGAAGTTTTTAATTTGAAAAGTTCTGATTTATAATTCTTTTCTGTTTAGTCAGTATTTGTTGTCTATCACAAGGATGCTATGCTAATCTCCTATGTTTTCTGTAATTTTATTATTTTAGTTTTTTATGTTTTGAGGCCTTATTTCTAAGTAATTCTTCTAAAACATCTTTCAGCTTACTTCTTGGTTATTAATCTTTTCATTTTTTCTATTTCTTGAGAAATTTTAGAAATCCATGGTTTTTCATAAAAAATATACTTTAAGGATTCTGTACATTAATTTATACATGTATACAAAAATATAATTTGTATTAATAAATAAGTGTAATTAAATACATACATTTTTCAAAGATGCCATCTAGTTTTTCTTTCCTGCTTCCCTCTCCATACAGCAATGTCTTTTCCTGAATATACATTAATAACCTATACCTATCTATCTATCTATCTATCCATCTACCTACCTACCTACCTATCATCTAATCTATCTATTGTTGAATAGATTTCTTTCACTCTAACAAGTGAATGTTATCAAGGCTTGATAGAGGAACCTCAAGTTACAGTCTTTTCTTCTTAATTTGTACTTGCTATTCCAATTTTTTCTAGGTTCTAGTACTGTTGGGGAGCAATCTAATGTCATTCTGATATTTTTGTATCATTACTTCCATTTAAAAATTTTTATTTTTATTTTTCTCTGATGGCATTTGCTTTTTTTTTTTCAAATCTAGTGATTAGGATGGCATGCACCCTCTTTTTATTCTACTTATTATTACCTTTAAAGTGAAAAACTCTTCTGGATTTGTGTTTCTCTAAGTATAAATGGTAAAATTGCTATTTTATATACCCAGTGTAAGATGAGAAATTCTTATACTTTCTTCCTTCTCCCTTTACTTTTTATGGCCTGCCACTTAATTTGTTTGCAGGTAAGTTGGTTTAGTTTTTCCTATTTTTATGGTTATTGGCTTTCTATTTTTTTAACCTTTAAAAGTTTTGCTGAGATAGATCTAGAAATGAGTATTCTATCTTAAATTCTAAGAAAAATCCTTTTAAATTTGCAAATTCAATTCTTTTTTTACTGGCTGATTTTTTCTCTTGCATTATTTCATGTTTATTACTTCCTACTTTTCTTTTGAAATTCTTTTCAAATGTGCACTGGATCTCCTCAGCCTGTCCTCTAAGCCCTGTACCTTTTCTCACATCATTTTTAATGCTATTGTCTTTCCCTCAGTTCTTTTAAGGTATTTTTTTTGAACTTGATTTTGTTCCCTCATTTTTGTGAGTGTGTGTGTGTGTGTGTGTGTGTGTGTGTGTGCATGTTTCAAAGGGTGGATGGTATGGAGATACGGTTTTTTGTCTGGACAGCCTCAGCTTACTTTGCTCATTATTGAAGCTTTGGTAGGGTGTCTACCACCCCTGTGACTGTGCACACAGCACCCTATATTCCAAAGTTCCCAGTAACACTTCTTGGTTGATGACTGTGTATTAGCTTAATAAACTTGCTAAATAATTTTCTTTCAGCTTTTAAATAGTCTTCTATCCTAAATATTCTCAAGCCATAACACTTCAACTTCAATAAAAAGAAATTTAGCTGTGAGGGAAAATTCTTAAAATCCTGCCTCACCAGTTTCCACATTATTCATATTTCCTTCTTGATGGTCAGCATATCAGCTTCAGTTATGAAACATTCTATATGAATATTAAAACACGGAAGTTCGTTTTCCTCTAAGTGCTGTGGTGTCACTGGGTTTTATGATCACAACATGCTACGTGAAGTGGGACATGTTCCTTCTCTCTTTTACCAGAGGAACAAGATATTCTTGAGAGGTTGGGTGAGTAACCTTAAGTCATACATCAATTAAACAAGGTGTTCCATTTAGCACTCAGCTCTCCTGAGAGTCCCTGCTTGGGGTTCATGCTGCATTTTAATGTAGCTCTTAAATATGTATGACATAATTCTTAGCTTGCCATGCCATCTTGCTTGTCCAGAGTCCCCATTCATCTCAATCTCTTGAATGTCTTGTACCCTATTATTCCTTGTCTAAGTTCCAGTTTTAAAATATAAGTAAAAAATTCATGATGCATATTGGGCAGAATACATGATCAGATTCGATACATATTCAAACTAATAGAATCAATTGAGGGTCTCTGGAAGCATTTAGCAATATTTAGTCTTTAGGATACTGGGTCACTGGTTTGTTGTTTGCTTTGAATACTGCCTCCCACTCATTGTTCTGTGAATACTTTCACGTTATTTCTTGTGACTAAAGTCATCAAGGGAATAACTGGTTTATATTTTTAGAATTTTAATTGGTAAATTATATTCCCACACATTAAAAAGGTATTTTCTATTGTGAAGCAATAAATGTAGTGCTAATTGCCACACAGGGATTTACTCCAAAGAATATTTCTAATCTTACAGAAAATCTCTAACCACTTCCCCTTGGACATGATACATAGCCCAAATTCTTGTAACCACTGATATTTCTTTCTGTGTGATTAGCTGTTAGTAGTATATTTAAGAAATGACATATTGAGCAAAAGATTTCATAAGTTGTAAATAGGAAGCCCATAAGACATCTACCTTATATATCATGAGGAAACGTACCCTACCAAACCATAGGATCTGACTGTAGATTGTAGTGCCTGTTTGAATTTCAGAGATAAAACAGACATTAATTGAAAATGAATTGACAGCTAATGAATTGAAAATGAAGTGATAGGTCTTAGATTCTATTACTGTGGGAGTGGACAACCAAAATGTGGAAGTATTTATTACGTAATGCTATGCAATGGTTAGAAACAATGAACTGGCAGTACATTAAGCACTACGCTCAGTTTTAAAATGCAGATTTTAAGAAGAGGAGTAAGAATTAGAACTACGTCCATACAGTTTAGGGAAATTAAAAACAGTTATACACACTTAAACATGCCTACAATGTGCAAAGGAAATTTACATATGCAAGGTCATATATTGGTCACATTTGACTGAATTCCCGGGTAGAGGAAGGGAAATGGAATGGGGATCAAGAATAGAAGGGAACCTGAAAATAAGATAATATTGTATGGTAATTATAATTCAAAAATAATAGTAATTAAGGACTTTATATGGACCAAAGATGAAATCTTGCTAATAGCTGAGGATCATGATTAACTCAACTCTTCACCACTAGAATTAAAATTATATGCAGACTATTTCTCTTCTGGGAAGACTAATGAACTGAGAGTCAAAAGACTTAATTCTAGTGTATGCACTGCCATATTTTCTATGCTACTGCCTAACAGTACAAACTTAACCAAGTTTTGGATAAAAATTTGCTCTAAGTGCAGGTTTTGCCATTACACTCCATTAGATTTCCTCTAGTGTTAAGCTTTGATATAAATATATTCTTTTATTCATACATACAGCTAGGGTTAGACACATATGTATGATTACTAGAAGTGATATTCTTTTTTTTCCTCAAACTTTTTCATCATTACTTTATTTATTATGGTGATCTGTGATCAGTGATCTTTTTTTATTTTTTAAAATCTTCATTGGAGTATAATTGCTTTACAATAGTGTGTTAGTTTCTGTTTTATAACAAAGTGAATCAGCTATACATACACATATATCCCTATAGCTCTTCCCTCTTGCATCTCCCTCCCTCCCACTCTCCCTATCCCACCCCTCTAGGTGGTCACGAAGCACCAAGCTGATCTCCCTGTGCCATGTGCCTGCTTCCCACTAGCTATCTATTTTATATTTGGTAGTATATATAAGTCCATGCCACTTTCTCACTTCGTCCCAGCTTACCCATCCCCCTCCCTTTGTCCTCAAATGCATTCTCTACATCTGCATCTTTATTCCTGTCCTTCCCTTAGGTTCTTCAGAACCATATATATATATATATATATATATATATATATTCCATGTATATGTGTTAGAATATGGTATTCATTTTTCTCTTTCTGACTTATTTCACTCTGTATGACAGATGCTATGTCCATCCAACTCACTACAAATAACTCAATTTCACTTATTTTTATGGCTGAGTAATATTCCATTGTATATATGTGCCACATGTTCTTTATCCATTTATCTGTCAGTGGACACTTAGGTTCCTTCCATTTCCTGGCTATTGTAAATAGTGCTACAATGAACATTGTGGTACATGACTCTTTTTGAATTATGGTTTTCTCAGGGAATATGCCCAGTAGTGGGACTGTTGGGTCATATGGTAGCTCTATTTGTACTTTTTAAAGGAATCTCCATACTGATCCCCATAGTGGATGTATCAATTTACATTCCCACCAACAATGCAAGAGGGTTCCCTTTTCTCCACAGCCTCTCCAGCATTTATTGTTTGTAGAATTTTTGATGATGGCCATTCTGACTGGTGTGAGGTGATACCTCATTGTAGTTTTGATTTGCATTTCTGTAATGATTAGGGATGTTGAGCATTCTTTCATGTGTTTTTGACAATCTGTATATCTTCTTTGGAGAAATGTCTATTTAGGTCTTCTGCCCATTTTTGGATTGGGTTGTTTGTTTTTTGATATTGAGTTTCATGAGCTGCTTGTAAATTTCAGAGGTTAATCCTTTGTTAGTTGCTTCACTTGCAAATATTTTCTCTCATTCTGAGGGTTGTCTTTTGGTCTTATTTATGGTTTCCTTTGCTGTGCAAAAGCTTTGAAGCTTCATTAGGTCCCATTTGTTTTTTTGTTTTTATTTTCATTTCTCTCGGTGGATGAAAAAGGATCTTGCTGTGATTTATGTCATAGAGTGTTCTGCCTATGTTTTCGTCTAACAGTTTGATAGTGTCTGGCCTTACATTTAGGTCTTTAATCCATTTTGAGTTTATTTTTGTGTATGGTGTTAGGGAGTGTTATAATTTCATTCTTTTACATGTAGCTGTCCAGTTTTCCCAGCACCACTTATTGAAGAGGTAATCTTTTCTCCATTGTATATTGTTGCCTCCTTTATCAAAAATAAGGTGACCATATGTGTGTGGGTTTATATCTGGGCTTTCTGTCCTGTTCCATTGATCTATATTTCTGTTTTTGTGCCAATACCATACTGTCTTGATTACTGTAGGTTTGTAGTATAGTCTGAAGTCTAGGTGCCTGATTCCTCCAGCTCCATTTTTCTTTCTCAGGATTGCTTTGGCTATTTGGAGTCTTTTGTGTTTCCATACAAGTTGAGAAATTTTTGTTCTACTTCTGTGAAAAATGTCATTGGTAGTTTGATAGGGATTGCATTGGATCTGTAGATTTCTATGGGTAGTACAGTCATTTTCACAATGTTGATTCTTTCAATCCAATAATATGGTGTATCTCTCCATCTGTTTGCATGATCTTTGATTTGTTTCATCAGTGCCTTATAGTTTCTGAGTACAGGTATTTTATCCCCTTAGGTAGGTTTGTTCCTAGGTATTTTATTTATTTTTTTTTGCAATGGTAAATGGGAGAGTTTATTTAAATTCTCTTTCAGATTTCTCATCATTTGTTTATAGGAATGCAAGAGATTTCTGTTCATTAATATGTATCTTACTGCTTTACCAAATTCATTGATTAGATCTAGTAGTTTTCTGATAACATCTTTAGGATTCTCTATGTATAGATTCATGTCATCTGCAAATAGTGACAGCTTTATTTCTTCTTTTCCTATATGGATTCATTTTATTTCTTTTTCTTCTCTGATTGCTGTGGCTAACCCTTCCAAAATTACGTTGAGTAATAGTGGTAGGGGTGGGCAACCTTGTCTTGTTCCTGATCTTAGTGGAAATGCTTTCAGTTTTTCACCATTGAGAAAGATGTTGTCTGTGAGTTTGTCATATATGGCCTTTATTATGTTCAGGTAAGTTTCCTCTATGCTTACTTCCTGGAGAGCTTTTATCATAAATGGGTGTTGAATTTTGTCAAAAGATTTTTCTTTATCTATTGAGATGATCATATGGTTTTTATCCTTCAGTTTGTTAATATGGTTTACCACATTGATTGGTTTGTGTATATTGAAGAATCCTTGCATTCCGGAGGTAAACCACACTTGATCATGGTGTATGATCCTTTTAATGTGCTGTAGGACTCTGTTTGCTAGTATTTTGTTGAGGATATTTGCATCTATGTTCATCAGTGATATTGGCCTGTAGTTTTCTTTCCTTGTGACATCTTTTTCTGGTTTTGGTATCAGGGTGATGGTGACCTTGTAGAACGAGTTTGGGAGTGTTCCTCTCTCCGTTATATTTTGGAAGAGTTTGAGAAGGATAGGTGTTAACTCTTCTCTAAATGTTTGATAGAATTCACCTGTGATGCCACCTGGTGCTGGGCTTTTGTTTTTTGGAAGATTTTTAATCACAGTCTCAATTTTAGTGCTTGTGATTGGTCTGTTTATATTTTGTGTTTCTACCTGGTTCAGTCTTGGAAGGTTGTGCTTTTCTACAAATTTGTCCATTTCTTTTAGGTTGTGCATTTAATTGGCATATAGTTGCTTGTAGTGATCTCTTATGATCCTTTGTATTTCTGCAGTGTCAGTTGTTAATTCTCCTGTTTCATGTCTAATTCTATTGATTTGAATCTTCTCCCTTCTTTTCTTGATGAGTCTGGCTAATGGTTTATCAATTTTGTTTATCTTCTTAATGAATCAGCTTTTAATTTTATTGATCTTTGCTATTGTTTACTTCATTTATTTTTCTTTTATTTCTGATCTGACCTTTATGATTTCTTTCCTTGTGCTAACTTTGAGGGTTTTTTTTCTTCTTTCTCTAATTGCTTTAGGTTAAAGTTAATTTTTTTATTTCAGATTTTTCTTGTTTCTTGAGGTAGGCTTATATTGCTATAAACTTCCCTCTTAGAACTGTTTTTGCTGCATCCCATATGTTTTGGGTTGTCATGTTTTCATTGTCACTTGTTTCTACGTATTTTTTGGTTTCCTCTTTGATTGCTTCATTGATCTCTTGGTTACTAAGTAGTGTGTTGTATAGCCTCCATGTGTTTGTATCTTTTACAGATTTTCTCCTGTTATTGATATCTAGTCTCACAGTGTTGTGGTCTGAAAAGATCCTTTATACAATTTCAATCTTCTTAAAATTACCAAGGCTTGTTTTGTGACCCAAGGTATGATCTATCCTGGAGAATGTTACATGAGCACTTGAGAAGAAAGTGTATTCTGTTGATTTTGGATGGAATATCCTGGAAATATCAATTAAGTCCATGTTTTTTAATGTATCATTTAAAGCTTATGTTTCCTTATTTATTTTCATTTTGGATGATCTGTCCATTGGTAAAAGTGGGGTGTTAAAGTCTCCTCTATGACTGTGTTACTGTCAATTTCCCCTTTTATGGCTGTTAGTATTTGCCTTATGTATTGAGGTGCTCCTATGTTGGGTGCATAAACATTTACAGTTGTTATATCTTCATCTTTTATTGATCCCTTGATCATTATGTAGTTTCCTTCTTTGCCCCTTGTAATAGTCTTTATTTTAAAGTCTATTTTGTCTGATATGATAATTGTTACTTCAGCTTTCTTTTGGTTTCCTTTTGCATGGAATATCTTTTTCCATTCCCTCACTTTCCATCTGTGTGTGTCCCTTGTTTAGAAGTGGGATTCATGTAGACATCATATATATGGGTCTTGTTTTTGTATCCATTCAACCAGTCTGTGTCTTTTGGTTGGAGCATTTAATACTTTTACATTCAAGTTGATTATCTATATGTTTTCCTATTACCATATTCTTAATTGATTGTGTTTTTTCTTGTGGGTCTTTTTCTTTTCTTGTGTTTCCTTCTTAGCAAAATTCCTGTAGCAGTTTTTGTGAAGCTGGTTTGGTGGTGCTGAATTCTCTTAGCTTTTGCTTGTCTGTAAAGGTTTTAATTTCTCTGTCGAATCTGAATGAGATCCTTGCTGTGTAGAGTAATCTTGGTTGCAGGTTTTGCCTTTCATCACTTTAAGTATGTCCTGCCACTCCCTTCTGGCTTGCAGAGTTTCTTCTGAAACATCAGCTGTTAACCTTATGAGGATTCCCTTGTATATTATTTGTTGTGTTTCCCTTGCTGCTTTTAATATTTTTTCTTTGAATTTAATTTTTGATAGTTTGATTATTATGTGTCTTGGCATGTTTCTCCTTGGATTTATCCTGTATGGGACTCTCTGTACTTCCTGGACTTGATTAACTATTTCCTTTTGCATATTAGGGAAATTTTCAACTATAATCTCTTCAGATATTTTCTCAGTCCCTTTGTTTTTCTCTTCTTCTGGGACTGCTTAAATTTGAATGTTGGTGCTTTTTATGTTGTCCCAGAGGTCTCTGAGACTGTCCTCAATTCTTTTCATTCCTTTTTCTTTATTCCGCTCTGCAGCAGTTATTTCCACTATTTTATTTTCTAGGTCACCTATCTGTTCTTCTGCCTCAATTATTCTGCTATTGATTCCTTCTTGAGAATTTTTAATTTCATTTATTGTTTTGTTCATCATTGTTTCTTTGCTCTTTAGTTCTTCCAGGTCTTTGTTAAACATTTCTTGTATTTCCTCCATTTTATTTCCAAGATTTTGGATCATCTTTACTATTATTACTCTGAATTCTTTTTCTGGTAGGCTGCCTATTTCCTCTTCATTTTTTTGTTCTGGTGGTTTTTTACCTTGCTCCTTCATCTGCTGTGTGTTTCTCTGTCTTCTTATTTTGCTTCACTTACTGTGTTTGGTGTCTCCTTTTCTCAGGCTGTAGGTTCATAGTTCCTGTTTTTTTTGGTGTTTGCCCCCAGTGACTACGGTTGGTTCAGTGGGTTGTATATGCTTCCTGGTGGATGCAACTAGTGCCTGTTTTCTGGTGGTTGAGGCTGGGTCTTTTCTTTCTGGTGGGTAGGACTGCATCTGGTGGTGTGTTTTGGGGTGTCTGTGACCTTATGACTTTAGGCAGCCTCTCTGCTAATGGGTGGGATTGTGTTCCTGTCTTTTTAGTTGTTTGGCATAAGGTGTCCAGCAGTGTAGCTTGCTGGTCATTGAGTGGATCCGGGTCTTAGCGTTGAGATGGATATCTCTGGAAGAGCTTTTGCCATTTGATATTACATGGAGCTGGGAGGTCTCTGGTGCACAAATGTCTTGAACTCAGCTCTCCCACCTCAGAGGCCTGACACCCGGTCAGAGCACCAAGAACATGTCAGCCACACACCTCAGAAGAAAAGGGAGAAAAAAGAAAGAAAGAAAAATAAATAATAATAAAATAAAGTTATTAAAATATAATTATTTAAAAAATTAGAAAGTAATAAAAAGAAGAAAATAAAAACGAAGGAAAGAAAGAGAGCAACCAAACCAAAAACCAAATCTACCAATGATATAAGCACTAAAAGCTATGCTAAAAAAATAACAACAGACAGACAGAACCATAGGACAAATGGTAAAAGCAAAGCTATACAGACAAAATCACACAAAGAAACATACATATACACACTCAGAAAAAGAGAAAAATAAAAAAATCTCTCCCTATATATATATAAAAGAAAAAGGAGGAAGAGAGCAACCAAATCAATAACAAATATACCAATGATAACAAACTCTAAATACTAAACTAAGATAAACATAAAGCTAGGAACAAATTAGATGCAGAAAGCAAACCCCAAGTCTACTGTTGATCCTAAAGCCCACCGCCTCAATTTTGGGATGATTCATTGTCTATTCAGGTATTTCAGATGCAGTGTATATCGAGTTGATTGTGGAGATTTAATCCGCTGCTCCTGAGGCTGTTGGGAGAAACTTCCCTTTCTTTGTTCACACAGGTCTTGGTGTTCAGCTTTGGATTTGGCCCCATTTCTGCATGTAGGCGGCTTGAGGGTGTCTTTTCTTCACTCACAGGATAGAGTTAAAGGAGAAGCTGATCAGGGCACTCTGGCTCACTCAGGATGGTGGGAGGGAGGGGTAGAAAATGTGGGGTGATCCTGCAGCGGCAGAGGTTTGTGTGGCGTTACAACAGCCTGAGGCGTGCTGTGTGTTCTCCCGGGGAAGTTGTCCTTGGATCACAGGACCCTGGCAGTGGGGGGCTGCACAGGCTCCCGGGAGGAGAGGTGTGGATAGTGACCTGTGCTTGCACACAGGCTTCTTGATAGTGGCAGCAGCAGCCTTAGCGTTTCATGCCCGTCTCTGGTGTCTGTGCTGATAGCTGTGGCTCACGTCCATCTCTGGAGCTCTTTTAGACGGTGCTCTGAATCCCCTCTCCTCGTGCACCCTGAAACAATGGTCTCTTGCCTCTTAGGCAGGTCCAGACTTTTCCCGGACTCCCTCCCGGCTATCTGTGGTGCACTAGCCCCCTTCAGGCTGTGTTCACGTAGCCAACCCCAGTCCTCTTCCTGGAATCCTACCTCCGAAGCCGGAGCCTCAGTTCCCTGCCCCAACCTGACCCGGCAGGTGAGCAGACAAGCCTCTCAGGCTGGTGGATGCTGGTCGGCACCGATCCTCTGTGTGGGAATTTCTCTGCTTTGCCCTCTGCACCCCTGTTGTTCCATGTCTCCGATGCTTCCCCTCCGCCACACCCTGTCTCTGTCAGTGAAGAGGTTTCCTAGTGTGTGGAAACTTTTCCTCCTTCACAGCTCCCTCCTAGATGTGCAGGTTCCGTCCCTATTCTTTTGTCTCTGTTTTATCTTTTTTCTTTTGCCCTACCCAGGTACGTGGGGAGTTCCTTGCCTTTTGGGAAGTCTGAGGTCTTCTGCCAGCGTTCAGTAGGTGTTCTGTAGGAGTTGTTCCACATGTAGATGTATTTCTGATGTATTTGTGGTGTGGAAGGTGATTTCCACATCTTACTCCTCCACCATCTTGAAGGTCTCCTGATCAGTGATCTTTGATGTAACTATTATAATTATTTCAGGGGACTGTGAACTACACCTATATGAGATGACAAACTTAATCAATAAATCCTGTTTGGGTTCTGACTGCTCCACTGAACAACCGACCATTCCCCTGTCTTTCTCCCTCTCCTTGGGCCTCCTTATTCCCTGAAACACAACAATAATGAAATTAGGTCAATTAATAACCCTACAACGATCTCTAAGTTTTCAAGTGAAAGGAAGTGTTGCATGCCTCTCACTTAAAATCAAAAGCTAGAAAGGATTAAGCTTAGTGAGGAAGGCATGTCAAAAATGGAGATAGGCCAAAAGCTAGGCCTCTTTTGCGAATAGTTAGTCAAGATTTGAATACAAAGGAAAAGTTATTGAAAAAACTTAAAAGTGCTACTTCAGTGAACACATGAATGACAAGAATGTGAAAGAGCTTTATTGCTGACATAGAGAATGAAATTTTGAGTGGTCTGGATAGAAAATCAAACCAGCCACATTTTCTTAATCCAAAGCCTAAAAAGGTCCTAAGTCTCTCTCATATTTTTTTTTCTTTTAACATTTTCATTGGAGTATAATTGCTTTACAATGTTGTCTTAGTTTCTGCTTTATAACAAAGTGAATCAGTTATACATATACGTATGTTCCCATATCTCCTCCCTCTTGTGTTTCCCTCCCACCCTCCCTATCCCACCCCTCTAGGTGGTCACAAAGCACCCAGCTGATCTCCCTGTGCTATATGGCTGCTTCCCACTAGCTACCTGTTTTACATTTGATAGAGTATGTATGTCCATGCTACTCTCTCACTTCATCCCAGCTTACCCTTCCCCCACCCCACGTCCTCAAGTCCATTCTCTACATCTGCATCAGAACCTTTTTTTTTTTTTTTAGATTCCATATATATGTGGTAGCATACGGTATTTGTTTTTCTCTTTCTGACTTACTTCACTCTGTATGACAGTCTCTAAATCCATCCAAGGAAACGATATTCTTAATTTTAATTAAAAATTTGCTGGATAGAAGGCTTTTTCTATTTTACTCAGTATTAGGAAAATTGCTTTCCTAGCCTGTGTACTATAGAAATCCTGCTGATGTACTTTTTGTGTGCCCGGACTTTGGTGGTGATCGTGTGCAAGCAATAGAGCCTGTGTTGCTGAAGTAAGTTATAGCTGTGCCCAAGAATCTTCCCACGCTAAACGCTAGGATGGAGTTAAAGGCTGGATTAGAACTTCAGGAATTATTCACCAACCAAATATGCTGTCAGAACAGATTTGCCTCCTGGATGCACTCCTGATGCCTGGCTTTGTCACTCATGCCTGGTATCACACTCTGGCTTCTGCTTATCTGCCTGTTTCTTTGGTCTGTTGCTACTTTTCTGTTGCTATTGACTTTGTGTGGCTCTAGCATAGATGGGATGCTTCCTTGACATAACTGGTGGTAGTTGGTGGCAGCTGTCTACTTCCTAAAAGCTTCTATAAAGGAAACGTCTGGATCCTAATCCAGTGCCCTGTAATCCTTTGCTATCTCCATAATAATCCTTTGCTGCCACCACTCTACCTCCATTCATTTTGGCATTCTGGCCCCAATTAGGTTAAGGAATTTACAATTGGTCTTTGATAAAAAGGATGGAACTATCCCTTTTGAGTCCAAATCCTGGATTGGACTAAATTACACCAACAGTTCACATTTGTTACATTCCTGTAGCACCAATATCCTCACCTTGGTACAAGAAAAACATGTCAGATATGCAGCTGTTACTATATCTAAAAAAGCTTTTCCTAGACAAGATTCTCTCACACTCACATTTTCTTAACATTTTAAAGGGATTTAAGTACTTATTTCGTGACAACTTTGAATAAAATCTTGGGGAGTTTCTATTGCCTTGACAGCTTTTTCATGAAAATCTGTCCCCTCCATCATCAAAGAGTGGGGGAGGAGACTTCTGATTTCAGCGACATAGAAGACTGATTTAACACAGGCCTCCTCTTAGTAGAAATAAAACTTTAAATGCATATTAACAGAATCTATCAAAAATTTAAATATGTAAATGCTGAGCTTGAAAAAAGAAAAGGAAAATCCAAATGCTCACACCAGAGATTAAAGCCAGAGCAGTAAGCATGTTAGCCAATGTCCCAACAAACTGGGACCTAGCACTCTTGATTATAGGAACTTAGCCCAGGGGCTGAATTTCTAACATCTGTATAAGGACAGGAGGCAGGAGTCTTGGCTTGTAGAAGATGAGGAGCTTGAATTAAGACTCGCACTTGCTCAGGGAGATTCTGTGTACCCTGCCTGACATTCTGGAGGTGGGGCGAAATCTCCCTTGAGCAGTCCAAGCCACAATTTGTGACATGTTTGGATTTTGTGACCAAACTTATATTTTGGCTTGATGTGGGAATTCCTAAGCCAGGGAACTAATTATAAAACTTAGTCCCATACTGGTAAAACCCATGGATCTCTCTGTAGAAGCAAATACATCACCACTCTGTAGGGACTTATCTACAGCTCAGGCTCTACAGAGGCCCCAGAGTTAAGGCAATCCCTGGTAAAAATTACAAACCAAAGGAGGAGGTGATCCACTGTGGAGGGCCAGAAGTTATATACTAAGAACTTAGGTAAAAAAATCTGAAAAATGTAGAATACATATGCTTAAAATGACTTAGGGATAAAGAAGGACTTTATCCTTTAAAGCAAAATAAAATAATAGAATACAATGAGATTTAAAAGGAAGAAAGGACTAAAGGGGGAAGGAAGATTCTGAGCTGTCATATATTAAAATATTTTGTTCCCTCTCATGTTTCGTAATGTCCTACTATATATTTATGTTTGTAATATAACCATATATATATAATAATTAAATATAGTTTATTATAATATATAATATATATAGTAGTATAGTATATAGTAGTATATTATATATATATAGTAGTATATAATATAATTATATGATATAAATTATATATATGATCTCAACATGGGGTCAAATCTATTCTAACAAATGCCATTAAAACCAAATTTATAACAGCAAAAAATTTCAATTCCACCCAACGACTACCAATTAACCTAGCTTTTAAAAAAATTTTCATAATGAAGATTGTTACTTATAGTTATGAAAAGTCTCTTAGAAAAATCCAATATTTAAAGATCCAAGTGTCTTACATATATTTCTCTTGAGTAAATACATTTCACAAAAGTAGTGTTTAATCAGACACCAGGTATTTCCATTCTCTAATACTAAAACATAATAAAGTACTCACCTCATTGCAAAGTTGAAGTACATGATGTTTTATGTATTTTAAGATAAACTGTGTCATGGACAGTAGAATTTTTTAAGACCCTTCAACTACAAGCACTGCCTTTAATGGTCTTCTAGTGAGTGTTCTTGTATTTTATTCAACTCGTTCATTCTAAATTCAGTGCTGTGATTACTACTTGTCTCTGTTGAATTTCAATGTCAACCTTTCCAATTGTTTCCTAAATGCTCAATTTTTTACTTCTGTACAATAGATTTCTTATACTGTATAGAATTCTAATCAACATTCCTCAGGGCCCTTTGCACTCTTAAAATATCTTCTTTCCCTAAGTTAGAAATGCTTGCATTGTTTTCTCTTCATAAACAGCATATTCTCTTGAGCATTTGAAATCAAATAATAAGTCAATAACTAGATTTGAGATGCTTCACAGCTTCAATCTGATTTATCATATTTGGCTGAATTTTTAGGAAAGGTTCCAGGAAAAAATTAAAAATAGATTAAAAGGATAGAAAACAAAACCCAAAAAACTTCTCTTCATAAAGACTAGCCAAAGTAACTCTTAGAAACAAAAAACAATGTGACTTGAGGACAGAACTTTAACTCTTTTCTATAATTAAATTGCCCTTATTCCAATCGATGTTAATGTAATTAAAATCTTTCATGGCCAATATTCGAGCTTTTCCATGGTTGTTCCCTGTTAGTCTTAAGAAAAGTTACTCCCTTCAGTTTCTTTCCAGATTGTTTTCATGTAAAAAGTGGCATTTTCAAGATTGGGTAGATCCCAACTTTTGAGTGAGTAAAAGAGACAAAGAGTGAGAATGAGGGAGGAAGACTGGCAAAGAAGAGAAAAAGAAAGAGAGAGAGAGAGAGGGAGAGAGATTTGATCATAATGCAATTAACAGATTGGTTTTGACCACTAACTACATTCCCTAGATACTTGCTTGATTAACTGCATATTTTTTTCTTCCAGGTAACCATGAAAAAGAAGACTGGCTTAGTCTATATTTAAAACATTTCATGTATCACATTTATAACATGATCAAGGATTTATAAATGCCCAAGGATGCATTCAAGACTAGAGAAGTGAAATTAACATAAACTAAATCTAATTTCTGCCTTCAAGACACTTAGGCTCTTGACTGAATTCAAGGTAAAATATCAATAGGAAAAGCAAAACACTACACCAATTGATCATCTTATCTATAGGATGTCAACACATCAATATAAGTGTTAATTTTGTCCTTGCTGTTTAAAGATTTGTTGTATTTGAACCTCTATAATGGCTTTGCATGTCACATAGCCTTTCTTGGTTTATAAACAGAGGACACAAGCTCATGGCCAGACAATATGCTTTGTGAAATTTACAGAATAATATTTAAAGCTTTGAATTGTTTGTCAAATATTGAAAATTGGAGAATTTCAAAAATTCCAGATTTCTGAACTTTCTCAAACATACCAAAGATCCATGGACAATGAGTCTGCAATTACAGAAGGGAATAGTTAGTGATAGAGGAATAAGGGCTGTTCCTTTAGACTGGGTTTACCTATAGCTTCTACCTGGTCTGCTTTTACTCTTTATATTAATTGCCTACAGGTCCATGGATTCACAAACCTATACACTAGAAACACCTGGAAGGTTTTAAAAAGTATGGAAACCCAGACTTTCTTAATACTGGGTCCCAACCACATAGGTTGGGATTTATGGGTTCAGTAGAATGTGGTTATTGGTATGAAGGTATATTTAACCAAACCCCAAAACAAGCCAGTTATACTCCAATAAAGATGTTAAAAACAAAAAACAAAACAAAACAAAAACAGTGGTTCTGTGTAAACACAGTAGAAGGATTGTTGTGACATTTGAGGTTTTATCCACTGTTTTATATTTTCAATAGCCTAACGATTAAATAAGAGTATTTCTTTCTAGTTCTGTTCTGTTCTGGGCTTTAATTTTGAAGCACTAACATAAACCACGTTGCTTAGTATTTGTTGAGAGTGAAAAATCATGTCACCTTACATGATCTAGGATCTGGGCACAGTTTGGTAGTCCAGAGCCTCATTTGGTTTTGTCTTTGTGTCCAAAGATGGTTCAAGGGAAATGATTCTGGTCAATTAAACTCATAGCTAATTGGTATATTTATTAGTTTATGATAAAAAGTTTAAATGAAAACAGAACTTCCAAACAGAGGGAGCAAGTGTGTTCTTAGGTCAGTAAATTCTTTTCCCAAGATGAAAGACTATGAAGTCAAGTTATGATCAAACAGCTGTTTTGTAAACCTCGTATCAGAACAAAGAAAGTGAAGACAATTGTCACATCTGTTGCGTTGATGACCAGAACATGAGTGTCTAGTACTCTGGGCTTCCTTGACGTCTGTCTCACTACAACCACAAATCCGGCCTGGCGTGTTTGTTTGGTTTTGGGTTTTTCCCAAACCTCCTCAAGTTTGCATTTGCTGATGCTTGTTTGTACTGAACCCCCTCAACAGATGGCCCTTCCCATCCAATGGGGTACAATTTTGCTAGTTTAATTTCAAATATAAAATCTGCCTTTAAATTCTGTGGGCATCTCATGATAAACCTCTATATACTAAAATATTATGAATTAACTTTTCATGAATGAGTATCTTTCATGCTCTGTTGGAGTGGTAGCTCCTTGAGGGACAAATATAACATGTTATACTTGGTAATTCTCTTCATTTGTCACATTCTCAAGTTGCTGTCAGGACAGAACTTTGCATGTAGGGAAAGGAACGAAAATCTCCTAATCAATTGTTAGGAGCTGGTACATTTTCTCGTTTATATATATATATAGATATAGATATAGATATAGATATAGATATAGATATATAGATATATATACTGCTATATAATATCTCATAATATTATTATCCTCTTTTTATAAGTAAGGAATTTAGCTAAGAGAAATTAAATAAATTGATCAAGTTTGCAGCTCAGACATCAGAAGAGGCCGAATTTAAGAATCTGACTCTGACTTCGAGTCTCATTTCCTCATATAATATATGATCAATAAAGGTGTTAGTTGTTTGATATTAGTTGAAAAAGTTATATTTATCACTCAATCATTTTCTTACAGTCCCTACATATTTTCATTTGCTGTTTATAGAGATTTGGGAAATGGGGTGGATTTTAATTGTTTCAATCATTTAATGCTTGGTGGTCTGAGTACCTCAATAAATAATTCACATGGGAAGAAGTAAAGGTAATTATATGGGAATTTTGACTCTATAACTACACTTATGAGGTGTAAATAGCTGAAGGTCAGTTCAATCCTTCTCTTTTTTCTCTTTATTCAAAATGCAAACTGTACAAAATCAAATTTAATATAAAGTTATTGCTGCCTGGAAAGGAGCTAGAGAAAGTATTTGCTATTTAAAATGATTTATTGCAAACAGATTAGAAAAACAGGAAACACTTTGTCATTACACACACGCACACACAAAACAACCCTCTAGTAGGATGAAACGTTTTCCTAATAAAGTTGGTGGGTGGCTGTAAACACATGTATAACTCTGAGCAATTTCAAACCAGGCAATCCAGAAAGCTCAAGCTGGGAATATTTGGGCTTGAAACATACTCATTTCACCTGAGACGTTGTCCTTCAGCCTTGTAGCACTACTAATAAAGGTGCTAAAGCAAAGAGAGGTAAACCTCAAGTTCTTCTGTAGTACAGCAGATGTGTTCTTAACAATTGGAGAGACGTCTTAGAGAAATACTTCTGTCACTGGTGTAGCTGACACTGCACAGGCAGCTCTTCTTCTTTTACCCTAGCCCTTCTATTTGAAATGTCTAGTGTAGAGGCAAGTGAGTGGTCCCAGATGAGACTAAGCGATGCTGGCAATGGAGCCGAGCTCCTCTAATACACCATTTTATACTGCATTTCTTGGACCAGTGTGCACCATCACCCCCACCCCCAACCCCTCCCCAAGTCCTCCCTTACTGAACTTCAGCAGTCATTTGAAATTCTCCTGGGGTAATACACAATCCCTTATCTAATGCAACTATTGATTCAATACATTCAGTGAGTTTTGTTAGTTCTCATTTGCAATTCTATTTTTACAGAAGTTTATTTTCCATTATTTGTGCCTATTACAAAGTTTTATCTGCATGTGACAAAGTGGCATATTTATTACCTGTATCCAATGTCCTCCTCCAAAGTCGTCTTCTTCCTTGGTATTTCTTAGGCAGTTAATTAATTGCTAAGCATGGTGGTCTAGTTCTTTAATTTTTATTTTCTGTCTATCTTCCTATTAAATCTATTAAAGAAGATCATTTAAAAATATTCTGAATTCTATAAAGAATTGATGAAGGAAGTTAATTATTGATCCTTACTAGTCTTATGATTTGCCTAATTATGATAATCCTTAGTCATATAATACAAAATTTTAAACATTCCCCCTCCTCCTAAGTGCTATAAAGTTGATCTTACGTTGTGTCAGGATGGGTCCACAAATTAGTTTTTTGACACAATGCATTGAGAATGTCTCATCCAGCTGTTATTGTTAAGGAACTTACAGACTTTAAGTTGGAGAAAGAGCTAACATTTATTGAGTGACTACTATATACAGACTAGTATATTATGCACTTCATATATTTTACTTTGTTATACACATCCATCTCTGTGAGGCAGACATTAATACTTCTGTTCAGTAGATAAGGACAAGAAACTTGAGACCTGTCAGACAGCTTGCCAGGTTAAAAGCTTGACTCTAATGCCAATGTGTCTGCCATCACCTTGTCACTATTTCTGTAAATATTTGTATATATTATTTAAAAAAATGTATTTACAAAAAGGTCATCGCATATATTCTTTAGATACACATACTTTCTCTGTTTTTGTCTTCTAACATACCTCTGTTTTTTAAACATTTTGATCCCATACTTCGATATTCACCATGCCCCAAATTACCCTCCTGATGGTACTCTTATTTTTTAATTACGTGAATGAGAATGAGTATATTGAGAATAGTATAAATAAAGCTGTTTTGCTTTCTTGCAGGTGGCCTAAATTCTGTTTCAATCTCACTGCCTTCAGATAAGAATTTTTATTAATGTAAATCATGTAAGGCATGAGAAGGCATATTCCGTTAAGTACACTAGGGGCCCTAGTGACTGGATCTCAAGGGGAAGGAATGATAATAGCACCACCGTAACCACCACGAACCTGCATCAGTGAGAAAGATGCCATTTATTGGGCATTCTCAGAGTGCAGGATATTATACAGGCACTTTGTCCATATTATGTATCTTAGATATAGATTAGACTTGACGTGTGAAGCACTCAGAACAGTGTCTGCTAGTAATTTTTACACAAATGTTTGCTTTTATCATTTTCATTATCATCAGCATCAGCATCAGCATCTCATTTAAAGTGTTCAATGATCATTGAATGTAGGTATTATTATTCTCATTTTGTGGGTAAGGAAATTGAGGTTATTGAGGCTGAATTACTTGCCTGGTGAATAAATAATAGAGAGTGAATTTCAACGCAGGTATATATAATTTCTAAGACCATTTTCTTCCTGCTCAGCTACACTATGACATGAGTGGGAATGGCCACAAGAAAAAATGTTTCCCTACTTCTGACCTTCACAAGGTGGGAATATCTTCCTGTCTTCTCTCGGGGAGTATGTCACACAGGGGCAATAATCCAGAAACCATGGCTGATGTTTTGACTGCGCAGACCGCTGCTCGGAAATGTCCCTGTGGCTTTGAGGAGGAAGTGTCTGGGTTCCTGGGAGACCCTCCGAATGTCTAAGATGTTTTGATTGCTCTGCTTATCCCAGGGAAGATAACTGCTAACCCCTGTCTTCCCCAGGGTCTCTGATTTTCCATGCAGAACTGGACTCTAGTTCTATAAATGCTCATCTTGTCCTCTCCTTTGTCCCTTGTCATCACTTCTTCTGAACCTGACACCAGCTGTGTGCCATCTATTAACCTGTCATATTCATTGATCTCCCTAAGAAATCAAACTGTCCCTCTAATTCCCCTGCCTGATCTTTGTTTGCCAGAGCTTACTGACAAAATTTTCCCCTGGAAAAAGAATAGTAGAGTCTATTCACTTTAGCCTTCACAGCCTCAAATGCTGTATAGTCAATATATAATTTTCTGTAAATTTTAAACTTTATGGCCTCATTGAAAATGAAAACTGTTTGCAGACAACTCTGGTTTGACCTGCAAAGGCTGTAAGAAAACACAACAAAAGTAAACCTAGGGATTAAAGAAGTTTATAAAGAAAAGTATAAAACCTTTCCATTGGCACTTTCATTTAGCAACAGAAAAAGACAGGATGCACTTTGTAATTCATAAATATCCAAAGCCAAACTGATAACTATTTTTCTCCCCTTATTTTCTGGAGAATGTTGATGGAGGGTTATAAAATCTCCAGTGTAGCTTAATATGCTTACAGTGAAGCTGTGGTCATTCTCTTTTCTGTTTAAGAAACTAAGGAAATTCTCCATTCCTTGATGACACTGTTCTTCAACCCCACGATGTCACCATAATTGCATGACTTCTTTGCCAAAATTAGGTCTTATTTTCAGAATAAGAACATCCTCATTTCATTACGTATCTAACTATTCATTCTTTCACCTATAAATTATTTTACTATTTAGCATTAACACTGTGCTAGGAGCTTGTATTAGTCAATGTCTTATCAGGATAACATGAGTTATTCTAGGCCTTTCAAGCAGAGAGTCCAACACAGGAAATAAGCTAAAAACATATTGGATTCTCATTGTAGTATCATTTACAATAGGCAAGATATGGAAACAACCAAGTGTTCATCAATGGATGAATGGATAAAGAAGATGTGATTATATATATATATATAAAGGAATATTATTTAGCCATGAAAGAAGGAAATTCTGCCATTTGCAAAATGTGGATGGACCTTGAGGGCACTATGTTAAATGAAATAAGTCAAACATTAAATGAAAAATACTATATCACTGTATCATCTCATTTATATGTTGAATCTGAACAAACTGAAATCATAGATACAGAGAACAGATGGTGCTTGCCAGAGGTTGGTGGAGGGGGGCAGGAGGGAAGTGGGCAAAATAGGTGAAACTGGTCAAAACTTCCAGTTAGAAGATACCTTAGTGATAGGGATGTGATATGCAGCATGGTGATTATAGTCAACGATACTGCATTGTGTATTTGCAAATTGATAGGAGAGTAGATCTTAAAAGTTCTCACAATAAGGAAAAATATTGTAAGCATGTGAGGTGATGGCTGCAACTCAAATTATTTCACAATATATAGTTATATCAAATCATATTGTACTCTTTGGACTAATACAATCTTTTATATCACTTACATCTCAATAAAAATGGGAAAAAAGAAAAAAAAAATCAGACCCGAAGGATCAAAATAGCAATGGAAGAAAACAACTGATTACTCAGAATTGAGAGCTGCTGCCACCTTGAGCTGAAGGCTAGGCGCCTGGTCAGTGTGCAGTGGGGGCGGCCAATGTCTCTGTTAGTACTAGCATCTTGCTGCTGTCACTGAGCCAGAAGCTAGAAGCCCCCTCTCCTACTGATGCTGCCAAAACTTGCCCAGAGGCTTCTTGGGACTAAAACTTCCCACCATCTCTCTACAAAGCTTTAGACAGGCTATTCCCTGTGCCTAGAAGTCAGCCTTCCTCCCTCCACCTATCACCTCACAGCCCTGCACCCCACTTGGCTAACTTTTCTATTTCCAAAAAAATCAGATTCCTTTTCAACATCTAGCACAAGATTGTTATATTGAGAAGTCTCCAACTTTATCATTCCCTTCTCTATCTCTTATATTCTATCTATTATTGCATCTATTACCTGTGTAATAGGTGTGCCTATTACCTGTGTGCTTGTTAGTCTTTCATATTGAGTTGAGAGCTTCCTAAGGTTGTGCCTTTGTGTTTGTTTGTTTATATCTTCTCAGCTAGCACAGAACCTACCATTTCTCAATTAATATTTGTCAATTTTATTTTAATTAAATTGCAATCTGCAAATGTACAGAACTATAGTATATCTTAATTAATATCTTAATGGATCTAATATGCTGGGTCAGGAATTGAAACACGACCACTGTTCGTTGCTCATTTGGTATGTGGGAGAGTTATTTTAACTTACTTTATTGTGGAGGTGAGGCTTTTTTCAAGCTTAAAAAGTATTCTTTTTAGAGCTTCTGAAGGTGTCTGGATGACAGGCTGGCTGAGGTTTTACAATCAACCATTTATAATCATGAAATGTTCTAATTATGAAAAGTAATATAGTCAGACATACTAAATTGTGTTCCCATTCACTTTGCCAAGTGCCTTTTCAAAAGCTTTTTGCTCTGGTATCCTATTTTTTTTTTTAAATTCTCATTTTACAACACAGAAAACTGAGAATCTAACTTCAGAAACAATAAAACTTAGAACAAATTTAAAGGTGTGAGTACAAGGGGTTCAAGACAAATCACAGTCTAGTACTCTACCTTCCAAATTGAAACTTGAGTTTTTCCTCCTAGGCAAACCCTTCAGAACAGCAGAGCTAGATGCCTGTTTGACTGAAGGTAAAAGAACAGTGACAACCCAGTACTCCTTCCTTACTTGAGAAATGGGCTTTCTGTTCCTCGTGCAAAGCTGCATTCTCAAGACAGAGGCCAATGTGATCTAGGCCAGTGGATTTCAAACCAAGTGTCACAGATTCTTGATGATGCCTAAAGGGCCACTGGGAGGAAGAGAGACAGAGCTGGCAGTTTCATCTCTTCCAGCCTCACCCATCTTTACCCTCAGCAGATTCACTTATCTTTTAAGTACCTTTCATTCTCTATAAATCTTCATTTACAAAAGGAATTTGGCTACTATAAACATTGTGAAAAACCACTGATCTAGTCTCCTCAAACATTAGGAGAATGTACAATTGCCAAAAAGGCTGTATAAAGGAAAATTCCATGGATCTAGACTCAGAGAACCTTCCTTTGATTTTGCTCTTCCAATTAGCTGTGAGGCCTTGAACAAGTCACTTAACCTCTCTGGACCTTAGTTTTCTCATCTTGGATATTGTGAAATTTTAAATTACTAAAGCTTTTGAGAAGTGGTTTGCAAATCATAATATTCCATGCAAACAAGAGTTATTATTGTTTTCCAGAGAATGGGTCAGTAAGTTAGTAAAATTCTAGAGGAACAACACAGATATGTAATTATTGATAAACATTTTTGAATGCCTACTGTGATGGTTGATTTTATATATCAACCAGACTGGGCCATGGGATACCCAGATAGCTGGCAAATTTTATTCTATTGTTTCTGTGAGGATTTTTTTGAATGACATTAACATTAAATCATTGAACTTGAATAAAGCAGATTGTCTTCCATAATGTGGGTGGGATTCATTCAATCAGTTGAAGGCCTGAATAGAACAAAAGGCTGACCTGTTTTTCATCTGCCTGATTGTCTTTGAACTGAAACATCAGCTCTTCCTGGTTCTCTAGCATTTTCTGGCCTTTGACTAGAACTGGGATGTTGGCTTTTCAGATTTTAAACTTGCCACCCCTTGTAATTTTGTGCAGCAATTCCTTACAATAGATACAGATAGCTGGATAGATAGATATCCTGTTGGTTCTGTTTCTCTGGAAAACCCTGACTAATACACCCACTGAGGTGATCTTGAAATATGTTCACAACTCTTTGACATTCTTGCTTCCAAAAGATGAAGCTGAATTCCCCTCTCTCTTGAATGTGGGCTGGACTTAGAGACTTGCTTCTAATGAATGAAATACACTGGAAGTGACAGAGTGGCAAGGTGATAAAAGGCACTATGACTTTCTTCTTCTTTTTTATTTTTTGATCATTTTTTCTAGGAAAAGCAACTTACCATGTCTTGAGAACATTCAAGAAGCCCAATGAAGAAGTTCACATCATGAGGAACTGAGGCCTCCAGCCAACAGCCATGTGAACCATCTTGGATGTGGACTCTCCAGCTCCTGTCAAGCCTTCAGAAGACTGAAGCCCTGGTGGTCAACATCACTGCAGCTTCATGAGAGACCCTGACCAGAACCATTCAACTCAGCTGTTTCCAGATTCCTGACCCATAGAAAGTACATTAGATAACAAGTATTTACTGTTTTTAAGCCGCTGTGTTTTAGGGTAGTGTTTTTTTGCAGCAGTAGATAAATAATACACCTGCATTGAGTTCATTGCATTGTCTGGACCCTCCATTCCTAGACTCAGGGTTGTGAATGATTATATGGAGAGACAGAGAGTCAGTAAGAAAAATTTTCATTCTATTTTCCATTTGCACCAGGATATGGGAGAGTGGTCAACATCCAGTAAACCTGGATCAAAATTCGAAGTGCCCTTGTTGATCTGGGTGGGAAGTCAAGACAACATAAAAGAGCATCAATGAGGGCAAGGACAGAGTAGCAGGTCTTGGAGGGCAAAGAAAACTCTTCATCAGCACAATGGGAAAAAAATTGGCTCCATAAAACTGAAGGTCAGGCTCCCTGTGCACTTAAAATAGGTGTTCAATACATATGCATTGATTGATGTTGGCTGATTTATTTTGAATGCCAGACAGACTGTGAGTCACCTGTGTTGCAACATAGCTTAAATAAATGTGCGTTGTGCCTGGAAAAATAGCAATTCAGCAGTGAGGACCAAAAAGAGCCATTCAGCCTCTCACTGGGCAGCTTTACTGGTCCCATCTGCCATAGACCCCTGACTACTGAGGAGATTCTCATTGGAAGTTGAGCAGTGCTTTGGGGGTAAATGAGGAGAGCCTTCAACGGGAAAACCTTTGGCAGTGGGACCTGACCAATTGCTCTCAGTGTCAGTGAAGATCTGGATTGATTTCTGTATAGGAAGATCAGTGCTGTGACCTGCAAAGATGCTAAGACAGGCCCACAGTAGGTTGGTGGTGAGAGAGAACAAGATGGGGGTGGTGGTGATTGCAGGTTGGTAATGGAAGATAAATTTGATACAGTAGTTAGACATAGTTACAAAAAGACATGGGTTATTTTTCTTATAATTACTCCATGAAAACTTTGCCATATTTAGGCTTGGATGAAAAAAATACATGTGGATTTTGCTCTTGATCATGTTAGATTACTTTTTTTTTTTCTGTTTTGAAGATGAAGGCTCTGTGTGAAGTACTGAAGGGCACATTAAGGTGCTCGTATGTTCTAGTTTCCCTGGGAGAATCTCTGTTTACATATCATGTTCCAGTGTCATTATTTTAGTGACACTTTTACTCAAAAGGATCCTGAGTTGGACAATTAGTTATATAGCAACAACATCTAGTATTAATGGAGAGGCAATACAGTGGACTAAGTAGAAATATGAACTCTATCACAAACCTTGAGGGAAAATCCCAGTTCTGCCACTTATTAGTCATGTGATCTTGGACAAATTCCTTAATATCTCTGTACCGTGGTTACCGTAAGGTGGGGATAATAATAACATCTATTCATGTGATTGGGGTGAGGATTAAATGAGCTATTATGCATAAAAGGCTGCAAACAGCACCTGACATATGAAAGCTCTATAACAGCTTTAGGTTTAGTTAATATTAAATCTTCACAAAAAACTTGTGATGAAGTTGTTCTTATGCCCCTTTGTAAATGAGGACACTGAATTTCCAGAGATTAAGAAAAATTTTATAGGCAGACCAGCTAGAAAGTAGTAGAAAGTAGTAGGTGTAGGATTTGGTTTTGACTCTGATTTCAAAAGCTGGCACTTATTAGAGTATTCCACAACACCTGTTACCCTCAAAGCCTCCTTACCCCCGACTTCATTTTCCAGAACAAGTTAGCATGAGGTAATATGCCTGTATTCTCACTCTCACTCTATTCTATACCAGTTCTGGGCAGAGCAGAGTTTATTTTTTTGGGTGGGGTGGGGTGGGGGGAAGGAGTGTTGTTTCCATCATGTTACCCAACCAAACTTGGCAACAAAGCCAATCTTCTGACAGTGGGTTGTGGGGTGAAGAAATTACAGCATTTGTTGCAGGATCCCAAGCAAGGAGAACAGGCAGCTTATGCTCAAAAGACCCTAACTCCCCAGTGGCTTTCAGGGAAGGGTTTTTAAAGGCAACATTAGGGGCGAGTGTTGTAGGATGACTGATCAGCTCCTGGACATTCTTCTGATTAGTTGGTGCTGAGCAAACAAGGTGGTATTTTGGGAGTTAACATCATCAACTTCTGGTTTCAACTGGTCTGGGGTCTATGTGTTTGTGATCAGCATGGAGTTAATTTCTTCCACCTCATGAGGGTTTTAGTATCTGTAAAACAACTCAAGGATATGGATCAGGATACGATATATAGTTCTGAGGAAAAACTAAAAGTCCTTGACTTTGTTTAATGACTAAACTATTATTATTTTGTCTGGTTTCACTGTTTTCCTTTGTTTCTGTATTTTTTCATTTTTCTGATTAAATTTGCTCCTTAGAACTCTGGGTGGCCTAGGAGGCTAAAGCTTTTTACAAACAAGAGGCAGAGGACACTGGGGGTCGTCTGCAGGTCGTCTGCAGTTTCCTGTTCGGTTTCAATCATCAGCATCAGATTGTGTCTTGTCCCTGTATCAGGTTCACAGAGGATGAGGCCAGGACAAAGACACACCCATGCTGATACTGCTTTTCCTTAATCAAGTTGCCCAAAGAAGTTGAGAGTTTAGGCTCATTCCCATTGTGGAGTTCAGAAGAAATGTCCTTTGGGGAAGCTGTGGAGGCAGGCTTAAAATAGCCTCACTGTCTCTGCATCATGAGAAGAGCAAAAGGAAGGATGATTCATGTTCACTAAGAGCAGAATGGATGTGGCACAGAGAGCCAAAATACCTTGGCTGCCCAGGCCAGTAAATTAAGGCTTTGCCTGTGTGGCCCAGTGTGGTCAAAGATGGAAAAGAATGGGTGTGTCTGAGTGAATACCAAGTGGGATGGATGATCCACCAGGGCACAGGCACTGCTCCACCCTGTTAAGCCTTCACACTGCAGAAGCATCTTCAACTCTTAGATGAAACTCTACCCAATGGACAGAGTTCCAGTGGAATCTAGTATTTCTCTATAATTTTTAGTAAAAATTCAGCTTAGTTTTAGAAAAACACAATTCTATGCTTGTATACTTAAGTTATAGACTTAAAGATTTATAGGTGTGTAAATGCTACACCATCTTGAGGGACAGCCTTATTCCAGTTCTCCCAGCTCCATTCCTTCCTCACTTTTTCTTCTTGTGATGCTTGATTCCTCAAGTCAGGCTTGTCAAGAAGATCTTGAACCCTTGCTTAAACTCTGGGTCCCCCTCTATAAAGTGAGAATAATAATATATATCAGGGTCATTGTGAGGATTATAAATAATTTATATAATGTGCCTAGACTACAGGGTTGAGACACCACAGATGCCCAAATGGTACTATTATCACTACTACTCCTACTAATGAGAAGTACATGACTACTAATGATAGCAATAATAAAAATAATAATGACAGCCAGACTGGTAGTGTGATCACCTGAAATTATCAGGCTGGTATATTCTACTACATCAATACGTACATTATCAATATAAAATTACTGAGGTTATCAAGGTTAATATATGTACCTAGGACACAATGTTCATATGAATATCTAGGACATACAGTGTCTTCTCCACAATGCTAGTTGTTTCTTTATGTATGAAGAACCAACCCTGTTCTTCCCTGAAATAATGAGTTTCTCTTGTATAGACAAATGTACAGAGGACGTTTTACTTTTTTAAAGAGCACATTCCATACCTATCAAGAAAATGAAAGCTTTTCAAGAAAATTCCTGTGAAAAGTCTAAGATTATTAAAAGAATAACTATTGAGGAAAAAAGAAACAAAGTGTTTAACCTTTTTCCTGAAAAGTTAAAGATGGTACTTCACAAAAGCTTCTGCAACCTTTTAAATTTTATTCAAGACTTAAAGAAACTAGTAATCCCCAAGGCTCCAAGGTTTAATTTCCATTGCACAGAATGCCTCTCACATCAGAATTAATCAGGTTTCATTTCCACTCTCCCATTTCCCTTAAGGAATCCTGCAGTATAAACCTCCACGGTAAACACAAATATTTATCTACTCACCTGTTTTGAAGAGCCAGACGTTCAGGGGTGTAAATCATTGACAGTGATGGGTGTGCACTGATTTGGGCACAATTTGTCTTCTCTGTCTAACTCCACAGTTTCCTTCAGCCTCTCCTCATGTGCACAAGAGCAAATGCTTTACTCCGAGACATCAGGAAAAATGAGTGGACGCTGATGAGCTTTGCTGCCTATAAGCAGACGGGACAAATCTTGATTTTGTTTCTTTTTCAAGAGAGAGAAAAAAATCAGTTGTATTAAATAACAGATAGGATTATCTGGGTATCCAGCGTTACTACTTCCACAAACCTGCCTTCATTGATATTCTAAGTTTATAAGAAAATTACTTCTTAGACTGTAATTTCCTGCTAACAAGTTGAGCATTTGTAAGCCTACCTTCTTTGGTTCGCTCTTTGCTGGTAGAAGTTTCAGGGATCCTCAGACGTGAGTAAATGTCGGCTCCAGCTCCAGAATATGTGTGTTTAATGAACTGGGTACTTATTTGTTTGTGGAAGGATGGGTCTGGGGTGGTGTATCCACAGTGGCTCAGATTCAGTCTACCAGTGTGTTTTTTTTTCTGGAACTTGCAGTTGTGCATGGCAAGGATGAAGGATGGGATTTCCCTTTATTGCTGTTGTAGCAATAAAGGACCCGTTTGCTTATCCCTTCTCTGTTTCTTGCTATGTCAATCCTTAGTAAACGCTGGCAGCTGTTCCACTTCAAAAAGTGGACAAAGGATAGGGCAGCGCTCATTTTCAAATCCCTCTTTTAGGAGAGATTGGAGGGAATCAGAAAGGATGAAGTGTGGCTTTGGAAACTTCCTTCTCCATGATAATTAGCATTCTCATCAAATTCATTGGTCTCTGTGGGATTTGTTCTATGCTTGGGTTGACTCCAAACTATATGCAGGTATTAGACTCAGAGAAGCTCAAGGGAGTTTGGAACGTGCCTTCAGAGCATAAGAAGTAGCTTAACTATCTTACTTACAACATGTTTACTTAGTCCTAAAGGATTCAGGAAGTTTTTGAAATCAAAAGTTGCTTTACATCAAATTTGATTGTCCAGGGAGTACATTCCTTGAAATTATTCTTTTTTAGTTCATTTTTGATGTACAGATAATAATGTAGGAATAATAGTATAGCTTTTCATTCCTGGGTTTTGACAAATTCGAGGAGGAAAATATCACATTTGGTTCATTTTTGGAGTCCAGCGTAAGGAAGCATCTAGGTTAGCTACAGAAGTTACTTCTGCCTTTGGTAACATCAGTCTAACAGGACTCCAAACATGCACTGATGTTGCTGGTTTTTCTGGATTGCTGTTCCTGGCTACTAAGTCTGCAAAAATCCTAGAGATGGTAATCTGGCCCAGCAAACAGAGACATTTGCGGAACACATGGACATATGTAAGAACCAAGTAACTCGTCTCAAGTAAAAGTGTCTACCTAAAATGAAACTACTAGAGAAAATGTCTTGATCCAAAATGCCCTGTTCCAAGAAGTTGTGTCTTCTATGGCTTTTACAACACTTGTACTAACCTCCCCAAAATGTCCCTTCAACTATGGCTTTGAAATTGCCATTGCATTTGCTTACCTCCAACTAAATGGTAAGCTCCCTGAAGGTGAAGACTTAGTTTTGTTCACACAGAAGTCCAATGTTCCAATGGGACTGAGCATTTGGAAAGTATTCATTGAATTAATGAGCCAGATTTCTTGTGTTAAATTCTGACTCTTATGTCCTATTGCCATTTTCTAGCTCATTAAAATTATCAACAATAATAGCATTCAATGATTTATTATGTGTCTGACACTGCGCTGAGCACTTTGTCTATCATCTCTTTAAATCTGCACAACTCTATGGATGTTTGGATTAAAAATGGTCAAACTAATGAGGTTTTGGAATCAGAGAAATCTGAGTTCAAACTTGTGCTTTGCCCTTTGTTAGCACTTGGAGTTTATCCAATCTATGTGTGGCTCTGATTTTCATTTGCAAATATGGGTTAATAATAACTTTCTCAAAGAATGTTGTGAATAACATCTACTTTTGCCTAGCATGTAGCTTGCAACCCTGTGTTGTAATTTCTGTGCTTAAGATCATTATATTCTTCGGGTCAATGAATGCTAGAAAAAATTTATCAGTTTGGAACAGAAAAGGAAAATATTTTCTTTTAGTCCACTAGTCTCTTATTCTTACGTTTTTTAATACATCCACCCATTCCTTCTAATAGGGGTACAATTTAGCAGCTTTTCATTAATTCTAGTATATACAACTTTTCATTAAGTTTACTATATACAACCTCATTTTCATAATAAGTAATAGTTTCCTTTTGTCAGAAACTCTTCTGTTGTTCTTGGTTGCCCATTCTATCCAGGATATTTTGCCAGTGTTTTGATACCTCCTTGTTTCTCAATATACTGTGAGAGAATTTGTTTGGATACAATATTCTTGTAAATTAGCCCAACAGTATTGCAAGAGATCCCAACATTGTGTATACCTACTCAGAATAAGAAAAAACTGTTGTGGTAACAGAGATAATAGTCAGTATGGATGCACGGCCAGTCAGAGGAGATGCCAGCCATAAACCACTGGTAGCTATAATGTGACCAATGCAATCATACACAACTGGTACATTTGTATGTGTATGTACCAGCTGAGAGTCAGCCTGGTGGCCAGTCACCTCTTTGCCTTCCTCTGGCCTATTATAAATGAGTAGAATTCATTAACAACTGTGACACCTCCTACTCAGATAATTTTCCTAGTGGGATTTGCTGATTACTATTATGCAGCAGTTTAAGTCTCTTCTGCAAAGAACCAGTATTTCAGCAGAAACTAACAGAAACCAGAAAAGACCAGTATAACGTGGTATATATATACAATAGGATTTTACTCAGCCATAAAAAAAATGAAATAATGCCATTTGCAATAACATAGATGGACCTAGAGATTATCATACTAAGTGAAGTAAGTCAGAAAAAGACAACTATCATATTATATCACTTATATGTGGAATCTAAAATAAAATGATACAAATGAACTTATTTACAAAACAGAAATAGACCCACAGACATAGAAAACAAACTTATGGTTACCAAAGAGGAAAAGGGGAGGAGGGATACATTGGAAATTTGGGATTAACAGAGACACTCTAGTATATATAAAATAGATAAACAAGGACCTACTGTGTAGCACAGGGAGCTATAGTCAATATCTTGTAATAACTTAAAATGGAAAAGAATCTGAAAAAGAATATATATATATATATATATATTTTCCCTCCTCAAAAAATTCAAGGAGGGAAGCATCACATTTGATTCATTGCTGCAGTCCAGTGTACGGAAGCACCCAGTTTATATATATATATATATAACTGGATCATTTGCAGTACACCTGATACTAACACAACTTTATAAATCAGCTATACTTCAATAAAAAAACAACAAAAACCTAACAAAAACCCCCACATTCATCATAAAGATAATACAACTGTTTCACTAAAACTACAGGTTTCTTGCCTTTAAACATGTTTTGTTGGTGCTATGTGGATTAAATAATATGAACAACTAATGAATAAATCAACATTTTTGCTCAAACATTTTGGTTAATGCTTTCTTATGGACAAATTTTAATTATCAATGGGCCTTGAGGAAGGTAGATGCATTGGATGCTCAGAAATGACTGGACTATGGCATCAAAAAAGTGAAGGGTCTGAGAGTCTACCCTGCTTGCAGGTTAATAAGATAGCCTGCTATCACTTCGTAGATGCTGGCAGAAAACACAAGACTCCTGGGTCAGAGAAAAAGGACTTTATTACTCATGGTGCAACAGGCTGCATAAGCTCCATATTCCCACTGGTTTCTCATGTTTCCCAGTTTCCACAGGGCTACACAGGTGGATATAGATGAATGCTGTACAGGCAGTGTGTTGTGTCTCACTGAGGAACCCCAAGCTTAGGAAACCCCAGTCTTTTATAATGAGCCACAGCAATCTGTTTAACCTTTGCCCCAGAAGGAGACATTATCTTTATTATACTGGGCAGCAAACAAATCTACCTTCTTATCTGGATGAAGACAGTTCTCATCTTCCCATGGTTGTTCTCTATAAAAATATTCTTGGGCAGAGTCAAGATGGCGGATTAGGAGGAATTCGTGTCTCCACATAACTAGGGCACCTACCAGGCACTGGTGGGGGACCACGGACACCTAAGGGGACAGGAGGAACCCCCAGCAACTGGGTAGGATGTGGGACATGGGGGGGATGAAGGGGGAGGTGAAGTGGAGTCTGGACAGGATTGGCACCCCTGAGGGGCAGGTGGGGGAGAAGGGATCCCATGCCCGAAGGGGGAAATTGGGGGACCATTGGGAGGACAGAGGATCAAAAGGGAGCATGGCCAGGTTTCCCCTGCCCACTTGGGCCCCCAGGAACCTGCTGAGATCCTGGGCCTGATCCTCTGCCCACCAAGGCCCCCTCCAGCCATGCGGGTCCTGACGGAGTGGGAGGTAGGGAAGGGGGAGCAAAAATAAAGGCCGGACCTGGGGGACCAGCACCCCTGAGGGGTGGCTAGGGGAGGAGAGGGGTTCCTACACCTAGTGGGACGCACCCATGGCTAGGGGTCCAGCAGACACGGGGGAGACCCTAGGGGAAATGGTGGGGGAAGGGTGCAAAGGAATGGAAGGGAATGGGGCTAGCGCTTTCCCTGTCCACTTAGGTACCATGGAGCCTGTTGGGCCCTTGGAGCCTCCTTCCTGCCATGCAGAGCCCAAGCCCCGCCCCTACACCCTCACCCAGGGCCCTGCCCCAAAACTCTGGAGTGCCACACCCCAGAGGCTCTCCTGTCCATGTGCTTCTTCTCCCCTTCTGCACAGGTCCTAAGCCCAGGCCCCACTCCACGTTCAAATGCCATCCTCCCACCCGCCTAGGTCCCACAGTGTCCTAAACCCCACTACTGCCTCAGTTCAACCCCTGCCTAAACTCCACCCCCATAGCCAAGGCTTTTATGTTTTTTTTCTTTTTTTAGTTTGGGGTTCTGTTTTACCTTGTTGATTCATTGTTGTTGATTCATTGATATTTTTATTTTTCCTAATAAATCTTTCATTTTACTAATTTTATTTTATTATTTATACTTTGATATTGTTCTCTTCTTTTGGCTTGTTCCCCCTGCATCCCCCCCCCCACTTTCTTTTTGCTTTTTTCTGTTGTGGTTTTATTTTACCTTGTTGCAGTTGTTACAATTATATTTTTATTTTTCCTAATATAACTTTTACCTCTCTAATTGTATTTTGCTTTTTATTCTTTGATATTGTACTGCTCCTTTTTTTTTTTTTGGCCATGCCACACAGCTTGCGGGATCTTGGTTCCCAGACTGGAGGTCGGACCCGAGCTCCTGTGGTGGGAGCTCCAAATCCAAACCACTGGACTAACAGAGAACCTCAGACCCCAGGGAATATTAATCAGACTGAGGCCTCCTGGAGATCCTAATGTCAGCATCAAGTCCTGGCTCTATCCAACTGCCTGCAAACTCCAGTGCTGGATGCCTCAGGCCAAACAACCAGTAAGACAGGAATACAGCCCCACCCATTAAAAAAACAAATAACAGGACAAAAAAATTTGTTAAGACAAAGGAGCAAGGTAAAAAAAATACAAGACTAAATGAATGAAGATGAAATAAGCAACCTACTAGAAAAAGAATTCAGAGTAATGATAGTAAAGATGATCCAAAATCTCAGAAACAGAATAGAGAAAATACAAGAAATATTTAACAAGGATCTAGAAGAATTAAAGAGCAAAGAAACAGTGATTAACAACACAATAACTGAAATTAAAAATACTCTAGAAGGAATAAATAGCAGAATACCTGAAGCAGAAGAATGGATAAGTGGGTGGAGAAAAGATAAGAATGGATAAAAGGGTGGAAATAACTGCCAGGAGCAGCATAAAGAAAAAAGAATGAAAAGAACTGAGGACAGCCTCAGAGACCTCAGGGACAACATTAAACATACCACCATTCAAATTATAGGGGTCCCAGAAGAAGAAGAGAAAACGAAAGGGACTGAGAAAATATTTGAAGAGATTATAGTTGAAAACTTCCTTAATAGGGGAAAGGAAATAGTCAATCAAGTCCAGGAAGTGCAGAGAGTCCCATACAAGATAAATCTAAGGAGAAACATGCCAAGACACATATTGATCAAACTATCAAAAATTAAATACAAAGAAAAAATATTAAAAGCATCAAGGGAAAAGCAACAAATAACATACAAGGGAATCCCTATAAGTAAGGTTACCAGCTGATGTTTCAGCAGAAACTCTGCAAGCCAGAATGGAGTGGCAGGACATATTTAAAGTGATGAAAGGCAAAAACCTGCAACCAAGATTACCCAGCAAGGATCTCATTCAGATTCGACCAAGAAATTAAAACCTTTACAGACAAGCAAAAGCTAAGAAAATTCAGCACCACCAAGCCAGCTTTACAACAAATGCTAAAGGAATTTCTCTAGGCAGGAAACACAGGAGAAGGAAAAGATCTACAAAACAAACTCAAAACAATTAAGAAAATGGTAATAGGAATATACATATTGATAATTACCTAAAATGTAAATGGATTGGAGGATAGCTTCAAGATGGCGGAGGAGTAAGACGTGGGGATCACCTTCCTCTTCACAAATACATCAAAAACACATCTACATGTGGAAGAGCTCCTATAGAACACCTACTGAACACTGGCAGAAGACGTCAGACTTCCCAAAAGGCAAGAAACTCCCATTGTACTTGGGTAGGGCAAAAGAAAAAACAGAGATAAAAGAATAGGGACAGGACCTGCACCCTGGGAGGGAGCTGTGAAGGAGAAGCTTCCACACACTAGGAAGCTCCTTCACTGGCAGAGACAGTGGGTGGGTGGGGAGAAAGCTTGGGAGCCATGGAGGACAGCGAAGCAACAGGGGTGCAAGGGGCAAGTGGAGATATTCCTGCACAGAGGATCAGTGCCGACCAGCTCTCACCAGCCTAAGAGGCTTGTCTGCTCACCCACTGGGGAAGGTGTGGGCTGGGAGTTGAGGCTTGGGCTTCAAAGGTCACATCCCAGGGAGAGGACTGAAAGGGGCTAGTGAACACAGCTACCTGAATACAGCCTGCAAGGGACTAGTGCACAAAAACTACCTGGGAGTGAGTCTGGGAAAATGTCTGGAACTGCATAAGAGGTAAGAGACCATTGTTTTGGGGTGCACAAGGAGAAGGGATTCAGAGCACTGTCTAAAAGAGCTCCAGATTTGGATGTGATCCACAGCTATAAGCGTGGACACCAGAGATGGGCAAGAGACACTAAGGCTACTGCTGCAGTCACCAAGAAGCCCCTGTGCAAGCACAGGTCACTATCCACACCTCCCCTCCTGGGAGCCTGTGCAACCCACCACTGCCAGGATTCCCTGATCCAGGGACAAATTTCCAGGGAGAACACAAGAAGAGCCTCAGGCTGTTGCAACATCATGCTGGCCTCCGCCACAGCAGGCTCACCCCGCATTCTGTACACCTCATTCCCCATGGCCTGAGTGAACCAGAGGCCCTTAATCAGCTGCTACTTTAACCCCATCCTGTCTGGGTGGGAAACAGATGCCCTCAGGCGACCTAAAAGCAAAGGCAGGACCAAATCCAAAGCTGAACCACAGGAGCTGCATGAAAAAAGAAGAGAAAGGGAAATTTCTCCATTCAGCCTCAGGAGCAGTGGATTAAATCTCCACAATCAAATTGATGCACCCTGCAGCTGTGCAATACCTGAATAGACAACGAATCATCCTAAAATTGGGGTGGTGGACATTGGGATCAACTGTACACTTGGGGTTTGCTTTCTGCATCTGATTTGTCTCTGTTTTTATGTTTATCTTAGTTTAGTGTTTAGAGTTTATTATCATTGGTAGATTTGTTAACTGATTTCTTTGTTCTCTTCCATATATATATATTTTTTTCTCCTTTTGTGAGTGTGTAGTGTATGCTTCTTTGTGTGATTTTGTCTGTACAGCTTTGCTTTTACCGTTTGCCCTAGGGTTCATCTTTCCCTTTTTTTTTAAATCTTTAAATATAGTTTTTAGCTCTAGTTATCATTGGCGGATTTGTTTTTTGGTTTCTTTGCTCTCTCTTTCTTTCTTACTTTCTACTACTTTTTTATTTTTGATAATTAAAAATATTTTTTCATTTTAATAAATTTATTATTTTTTCTTTCTTTCTTTTCTTTTTCTCCCTTTTCTTCTGATCCAGGTGGCTGACAGAGTCTTGGTGAACCAACTGCATGTCAGGCCTGAGCCTCTGATGTGGGAGAGCCGACTTCACGACATTGGTCCACCAGAGACCCCCCAGCTCCAAGTTATATCAAACAGCAAAAGCTCTCCAAGTGATCTCCATTGCAATGCTAAGACCCAGATCAACTCAACGACCAGCAACCTACAGTGCTGAAGACCCTACACCAAACATCTAGCAAGACAGGAACACAACCCCACCCATTAGCAGAGAGGCTGCATAAAATCATAATAAGGTCACAGACAACCCAAAACACACCAACAGATGTGGTCCTGCCCACCAGAAAGACAAGATCTAGACTCATCTGCCAAAACACAGGCACCAGTCCCTTCCACCAGGAAGCCTACATAACCCACTGAACCAACCTTACCCACCGTGGACATACACCAAAAACAACAGGAACTACGAACCTGCAGCCTGCAGAAAGGAGACCCCAAACACAGTAAGTTAGGCAAAATGAGAAGACAGAGAAATACACAACAGATGAAGGAGCAAGGTAAAAACCCGCAAGACCAAACAAATGATGAGGAAATAGGCAGTCTACCTGAAAAATAATTCAGAGTAATGAGAGTGAAGATGATCCAAAACCTTGTGAATAGAATGGAGAAAACACAAGAAACGTTTAACAAAGACCTTGAAGAACTAAAGAGCAAACAAACAATGATGAACAACACAATAAATGAAATTGAAAATTACCTAGAAGGAATCAATAGCAGAATAAATGAGGCAAAAGAACAGATAAGTGATCTGGAAAATAAAATAGTGGAAATAACTACTGTAGAGAAGAATAAAGAAAAAGAATGTAAAGAATTGAGGACAGTCTCAGAGACATCTGGGACAACATTAAACACACCAATATTTAAATTATAGGGGTCCCAGAAGAAGAAGGGAAAAGAAAGGGACTGAGGAAACATTTGAAGAGATTACAGTTGAAAATTTCCCTAATGTGGAAGAGGAAATGGTCAATCAAGTCAAGGAAGCACAGAGAGTCCCACACAGGATAAATCCAAGGAGAAACATGCCAAGACACATATTAATCAAACTATCAAAAATTAAATACAAAGAAAAAATATTAAAAGCAGCAAGGGAAAAGCAACAAATAACCTACAAGGGAATCCCCATAATGTTTACAGCTGATTTTTCAGCAGAAACTCTGCAAGCCAGAAGGGAGTAGCAGGAAATATTTAAAGTGATGAAAGGGAAAAACATACAACTAAGATTACTCTACCCTGAAAGGATCTCATTCAGATCCAATGGAGACATTTAAACCTTTACAGACAAGCAAAAACTAAGAGAATTCAGCACCACCAAGCCAGCTTTGCTACAAATGTTAAAGGAATTTCTCCAGACAGGACACAAGAGAAGGAAAACACTTACAATAACAAACCCAAAACAATTAATACAATGGTAATAGGAACACACATATCGATAACTACCTTAAATGTAAATGGATTAAAGGCTCCAACCAAAAGACATAAACTGGCTGAATGGATACAAAAACAAGTTCCATATGTATGCTGTCTACAAGAGACCCACTTCAGACTTAGGTCACATACAGACTGAAAGTGAGGGGACAGAAAATGGTATTCCATGCAAATGGAAATCAAAAGAAAGCTGGAGTAACAACTCTCATATCAGACAAAATAGACTTTAAAATAAAGACTATTACACGAGACAAAGAAGGACACTACATAATGATCAAGAGATCAATCCAAGAAGAAGATATAACAATTGCAAATATTTATGCACCCAACATAGGAGCACATCAATATATAAGGCAAATGCTAACAGCCATAAAAGGGGAAATCTACAGTGACACAATCATAAGAGAGGATTTTAACACCCCACCTTCACCAATGAACAGATCATCCAGAATGAAAATAAATGAGGAAACACAAGCTTTAAATGATACATTAAAAAAGATCAACTTAATTGATATTTATAGGAAATTCCATTCAAAAACAATGGAATACACTTTCAACTCAAGTGCTCATGGGACATTCTCCAGGACAGATCATATCTTGGGTCACAAATCAAGCCTTTGTAAATTTAAGAAAATTGAAATCGTATCAAGTACCTTTTCTGACCACAATGCTAAGAGACTAGGTATGATTTACAGAAAAAAAATCTGTAAAAAATAAAAACAGATGGAGGCTAAACAATACACTGCTTAATAACTAAGAGATCAAAGAAGAAATAAAAAAATACCAAGAAACAAATGACAATGAAAACACAATGACACAATATCTAGGGGATGCAGTAAAAGCAGTTCTAAGAGGGAAGTTTAAAGCAATACAATCCTACCTCGGGAAACAAGAAACATCTCAAATGAACAACCTAACCTTATACCTAAAGCAATTAGAAAGACAAGAACAGAAGAACCCCAAAGATAGCAGAAGGAAAGTAATCATAAGATCAGATCAGAAATAAATGAAAAAGAAATTAAGGAAACAAGAGGTAAGATCAAGAAAACTAAAAGCTGGTTATTTGAGGAGAAAACAAAATTGATAAACCACTAGTCAGACTCATCAAGAAAAAAAGGGAGAAGACTCAATTCAATAGAACCAGAAATGAAAAAGGAGAAGTAACAACTGACACTGCAGGACTGCAAAGGATCATGAGGGATTACTACAAGCAACTCTATGCCAAAAACGTTGACAACCTGGAGGAAATGGACAGATTCTTAGAAAATCACAACCTTCTGAGACTGAACCAGGAAGAAATAGAAAATATAAACAGACCAATCACAAGCACTGAAATTGAAACTATGGTTAAAAATCTTCCAACAAACAAAAGCCCAGGACCAGATGGCTTCACAGGCGAATTCTATCAAACATTTAGAGAAGAGCTAACACCTATCCTTCTCAAACTCTTCCAAAATATAGCAGAGGAAGGAACACTCCCAAACTCATTCTATGAGGCCATCATCACCCTGATACCGAAACCAGACAAAGATGTCAAAAGGATAGAAAACTACAGAGCAATATCACTGATGAATATAGATGCAAAAATCCTGAACAAAATACTAGCAAACATAATCCAACCACACATTAAAAGGAACATACACCATCATCAAGTGTGGTTTACCTCAGGAATGCAAGGATTCTTCAATATACACAAGCCAATCACCGTGATAAACCATATTAAGAAATTGAAGGATAAAAACATATGATGATCTCAATAGGTGCAGATAAAGCTTTTGAAAAAAATCAACACCCATTTATGATTAAAACTCTTGAGAAAGCAGGTTAAAGGGAACTTATCTCAACATAATAAAGGTCATATATGATAGACACATAAACAACATTGTCCACAATGGTGAAAAACTGAAACCATTTTCACTAAGATCAGGAATAACACAAGGATGTCCACTCTCTCCACTCTTATTCACTATAGTTTTGGAAGTTTTAGCCATAGCAATCAGAGAAGAAAAAGAAATAAAAGGAATCCAGATCAGAAAAGAAGAAGTAAAACTGTCACTGTTTGCAGGTGACATGATGCTATACATACAGAATCCTAAAGATACTACCAGAAAACTACTAGAGCTAATCAATTAATTTGGTAAAGTTGCAGGATACAAAATTAATGCACAGAAATCTCTTGCATTCCTATACACTAATGATGAAAAATGTGAAAGAGAAATTAAGGAAACACTCCCATTTACCACTGTAACAAAAAAAATAAAATACCTAGGAATAAACCTACCTAAGGAGACAAAAAACCTGTATGCAGAAAGTCATAAGACACTGATGAAAGAAATCAAAGAAGATGCAAACAGACGGAGAGATATACCATGTTCTTGGATTGGAAGAATCAGCACTGTGAAAATGACTATACTCCCCAAAGCAATCTACAGATTCAATGCAATGTCTATCAAACTATCAGTAGCATTGTTCACAGATAGAACAAAAAAATTTCACAATTTGTATGGAAACACAAAAGACCCTGAATAGCCAAAGCAATCTTGAGAAGGAAAAACGGACTGGGGTAATCAGGCTCCCTGACTTCAGCCAATACTACAAAGTTATGGTAATCAAGACAGTATGGTACTGGCAGAGAAACAGAAATATAGATCAATGGAACAGGGTAGAAAGCCCAAAGATAAACCCACACAAATATGATCACCTTATCTTTGATAAAGGAGACAAGAATATACAATGGAGGAAAGACAGCCTCTTCAATAAGTGGTGCTGGGAAAACTGGACAGCTGCATGTAAAAGAATGAAATTAGAACATCCCCTAACACCATACACAAAAGTAAAATGAAAATGGATTAAAGACCTAAATGTAAGCCAGCCACTATAAATTCTTAGAGGAAAACATAGGCAGAACACTCTATGACATAAATCACAGCAAGATCCTTTTTGACCCACTTCCTAGAGAAATGGAAATAAAAACAAAAATAAAGAAATGGGACCTAATGAAACTTCAAAGCTTTTGCACAGCCAAAGAAACCATAAACAAGATGAAAAGACAGCCCTCAGAATGGGAGAAAATATTTGCAAATGAGGCAACTGACAACGGATTAATCTCCAAAATATACAAGCAGCTCATGCAGCTCGATATCAAAAAAAAAATAAAGAACACAATCCAAAACTGGGCAGAAGATCTAAATAGACATTTCTCCAAAGAAGATATACAGATTGCCAACAAACACATGAAAGAATGCTCAACATCATTAATTATTAGAGAAATGCACATCAAAACTACAATGAAGTATCACCTCACAACAGTCAGAATGGCCATTCCCAAAAAATCTACGAACAATAAATGCTGGAGAGGATGTGGAGAAAAGGGAACCCTCTTGCACTGTTGGTGGGAATGTAAATTGATACAGCTAGTATGGAGAACAGTATGGTGGTTCCTTAAAAAACTAAAAGTAGAACTTCCATACAACCCAGCAATCCCACTACTGGGCATATAACCTGGGAAAACCATAATTCAAAAACAGTCATGCACCACAATGTTCATTGTAGTACTATATACAATAGCCAGGACATGGCAGCAACCTAAGTGTCCATCAACAGATGAATGGATAAAGAAGATTTAGTACATATATACAATGGAATATTACTCAGCCATAAAAAGAAATGAAATTGAGTTATTTGTAGTGAGGTGGATTGACCTAGAGTCTGTCATATGGAGTGAAGTAAGTCAGAAAGAGAAAAATAAATACCGTATGCTACACATATATACGGAGTCTAAAAAAAAAATGGTTCTCAGGAACCTAGGGCCAGGACAGAAATAAAGATGCAGATGTGGCTTATGGACTTGAGAACCCGTGGAGGGGGAAGGGTAAGCTGGGATGAAGTGAGAGAGTGACATTGGCATATATGGACTACCAAATGTAACATAGATAGCTAGTGGGAAGCAGCTGCATAGCACAGGGAGTTCTCCTCCCTGCTTTGTGACCACCTAGAGGGGTGGTATAGGGAGAGTGAGAGGGATACACGAGAGAGGGGATATGAGGATATATGTATGCATATAGCTGATTCACTTTGTTATATTGCAGAAACTAACACAACATTGTAAAGCAATTATACTCCAATAAAGATGTTAAAAAAAAAATCTTGAAAACTAGTCCAGTACACACCTTGTCAGCGCATCTACTTGCAAGACATGCAGAAAGGCAAGAGACCCTTGGGGAATTCTCCCCTCCCATGGAAATTCCAAAGAGTCATCTGGCTGTGAACTAACACTTAAAAGAGGATCTGAACTTTTCCCTATTCAATCCATTTGCTTAGTAACTTTTCTCTCTTTTTAGCTAATGTCCAGATGAAATTTTTTGTCTGAAAAGAGGCAGTCTCAAGGGTACTTCTGATGGAAACAATCTCTGAGATGCCAATTAAGATTGCATGGATGAGACTAGTCAATTTATTGTTTCTCCTGCCAAGTTTGTGCATTTGAACTTTAAAGCTTTTGTTTTCATGTTCTATGGTACAGGGACAAATGACAAAATCAGCTAAATCCTCTATGAGCAACAGAGAAGGAAAAGCAAAACTTGTTGTGGAACCAATTTTATCTCCTTTATCTTGTTTTCCAAGCCCTGCTTATGCACAGTTATTTCAGAAATCAGTAGAAGAAAGACAGGAAACTAAGAGTAGGTACAGAAGCTCGAATGACACCAGTGGGTTAAAAGAGAACTGAATTGTATCAATGCAAAATATATTTAGAAAGAACTTCAAAGAATTAAGAAGAGGAAAGGTCAGGATATGATATTTCTAAGAAATCAGAAGTGAGCCACTGATGTGTCTTAATTACATTTCTATTTGTGAAGCATTTCTCACTACTTCTTAATTATTTGTTTTTCACTTAGAAACTTGGCTTTTTTATTTCAGCAAACTTTATATCAGACTGCTGTTTCAAATGAGAAATACATTCATTTTAAATATAAGCTTTGGCACAATAGCTCATGTTTTAAATTAGAAATATATTCATTTTAAATGCAGTCTTTGGCACAAGAGCTCATTATATTTGAGTCATGTCAAATGTTGACCTAAAATAGGAGAATATAAATCTTGGGGTGACCAGTTAAATTTAAGTAACTGTTTTTTCTCTGGGATTCAATAATCCCTACAAAAGCAAATAAAATTCTATCTATATAACTAGAAACCTTTAACATCTAATTTGAAATATATTAAAAGGAATAGTTGTAATGTCATCTTTGGGAGTTATTTTGGAAAATATACACAAATTGATATTTTCACTTTCAAAATATATTAAGATATAGAGAAAATGTAGTTAGTAAGGACATTATATGATGTTCTAGAATGAAAAGACAGTCTAAGCTTAATACATTGGCAATTCCAATGTAAGTCCCAGGTAACCTCATACCTAGGTATGAATAAACAATCTTTAATTATTAACCAATTTATCAATCCAAAGTGAGCTTTTATACTACAGCTTGCTTTCATGTAGATGTTAGGTACAACACTGTGTTTTCATGTATACAGAGAAGAACAGTCACTGACTGTTTCATCTACTTTTAAATATAATGTCAACCAGAGTTCAGGGACCTTGCCATCTTGTGAAATAGTCTAGGGATCTCAAGACAAACTCTGAGCTGTCTAGGAAGATTCCAGCTTGGAAAAGGACTCCAGGGTTTCTCAAACATTAATGTGAGTTTGAGTCACCTGGGGATTTTTTTAATGCAGATCCTGATTCAGTTGCTCTAGGGTGGGGTTCAAGATGCTGTATTTCTGATTAACTCCAGGGAGATGTCAAGGATGGTTCAAGGAGTAATACTGAGTAAACAGGGATTAGTAATGGCTTAAAACAAGTGAAGTTAAACAGTTGTTACCTTGATGTTTTATTCTATGTTCATATATTTTTATAATGATATATTTGTTTTTATACATACATTCTATTATGTGTCATATCTTATCATTATATGCATACAGATATATATTTTTCAGTACCAGTACTTTAGCAGATATGATTTTTATGCAGATAAGTACTCCCAGTCTATCTTTTCATTTTCTTAATAATGACTGTAGATTTTTTTTTCATTTTGATGCAATTCAGCTTATCATTGATATACTTTTATGACGTGTTTTTGGTGTCTTACCTAAAAACTCTTTTTTCTTTCTTTTCTTTTTCTTTCTTTTTTACTATTACTTCCCAAAGTCCCCATCTCTAAATACCATCACATTGAGAATTAGGGCTTCACCATAAAAATGCTGGAGAGAAATAAACAGTTAATCCTAAATTTAGTCCATTTAGTTCCAAAAAAAAATTTCAACTTTTGTTGAAAATCAATTGATCTGAGATGTGTAGGTCTATTTCTGGGCTCTATTTTGTTCTATTAATCTAGATATTTATCATTATTTCAATCATATGGATTTGGTTACTATAATTTTATAGTTAGTCTTAAAATCAGGTAGTATTTAGTCTTCTCACTTGGTCTTTCTTTTTAAAAATTGTTTAGATTATTCTACATCATTTGTATTGACATTAATTTTAGATTAGCTTACCAATTTCTATAAAAATCTGTGCTGTTTTTTATGATAGAATTAAAATTATAGATCAATTTAAATCTAGTGAAAATTTAGTATAGTTTTACTTTACATTTCCTTGATGATTAATGATGTTGGACATCTCTTAATGTGCTTTTCATTCATTCATATATCTTATTTTCTGTAGTATCTATTTAAATTTTTCTCATTTTTAAATTAGTCTTTTTTTCTTAAATATTGTAATTTGACAGTTTTAACTTAGTCTGGATTTAACACTTTTGAAAGATATATATTTTGAATGTATTTTTCCCAATCTGTGGTCTACCTATGAATTACCTTAACAGTATCCTTGAAAGAGCTAAATTATAATTTTGATAAAGTCCCAAATATAAAGTGTTTTAAAATGGTTCATGCTCTTTGTTTTACATCTAAGAAAGTTCAAAGTCATGAAAATGTTTTCTTTGTTTTTTTCAAGAAAACAAATTTTACTATTTTGCCATTTATATTTAAGCTTATTTCTATTTTGGGTTGATTTTTATTATGTATAATATGAGGTAATGGTCAAAAAATTTTTTTCTGTGTGGAATATAGCTATCCAGTTGTTCTATCCCAGTTCTTTTTTAAGATCATGCTTTACTAAATGAATTGGGCACAATCAATTGATCTATAGGTGTTCATATCTACTTTGAGACTCTTTACTTGGATTTAAGGTTGGATTAACATTTAAACAAGTAATCAAAGTAACTCATCATGTTAACTGTAAAAGAGAAAAAATCATATAATCATCTCAATAGTTTCAGAAATGTCATTAATCAAAACTCAACACCCATTTGTGATATAACTCTCAGCAAATTAGAAATAGTGAAATCTAATAAAGGATAGCTATAAAGAATGTATAGCTAACATAATACTTTATGGTGAAAGACTGAGTAATTTCCCCTTAAAATTAGGAACAGGGCTTCCCTGGTGGTGCAGTGGTTGAGAGTGTGCCGGCCGATGCAGGGAACACGGGTTTGTGCCCCAGTCTGGGAAGATCTCACATGCTGAGGAGTGGTTGGGCCCGTGAGCCATGGCCACTGAGCCTGCACGTCCGAAGACTGTGCTTCACAACGGAAGAGGCCACAACAGTGAGAGGCCCGCATACCACAAAAAAAAACCAAACAAACAAACCAAAAAAACAAAAAACCTAGAAGAATTAAAGAGAAAACAAACAGAGATGAACAATACAATAAGTGAAATGAAAAATACACTAGAAGGAATCAATAGCAGTATAACTGAAGGAAAACAGATAAGTGACCTGGAAGACAGAATGGTTGAATTCACTGCCATGGAACAGAATAAAGAAAAAAGAATGAAAAGAAATGAAGACAGCCTAAGAGACCTCTGGGACAACATTAAACACAACAACATTCACATTATAGTGGTCCCAGAAGGAGAAGAGTGAGCAAAAGGACCAAAGAAAATATTTGAAGAGATTATAGTCAACTATTTCCCTAACATGGGAAAGGAAATAACCACCCAAGTCCAGGAAGCACAGAGAATCCCAGGCAGGATAAACCCAAAGAGAAACACACAGAGACACACAGTAATCAAATTGACAAAAATTAAAGACAAAGAAAAACTATTAAAAGCAACAAGGGAAAAACAGCAAATTATATACAATGGAACTCCCATAAGGTTAACAGCTGATTTCTCAGCAGAAACTCTACAACTCAGAAGGGAGTGGCACGATATATTTAAAGTAATGAAAGGGAAGAGCTTATAACCAAGATTACTCTATCTGGCAAGGATCTCATTCAGGTTCAACAGAGAACTCAAAAGCTTTACAGACAAGCAAAAGCTAAGAGAATTCAGCACCACCAAACCAGCTCCACAACAAATGTTAAAGGAACTTCCCTTAATGGGAAACACAAGAGAAGAAAAAGGCCTAGAAAAACAAACCCAAAACAATTAAGAAAATGGTACTAGGAACATACATATCAATGATTACCTTAACTGTGAATCAATTAAATGCTCCAACCAAAAGACACAGGCTTGCTGAATGGATACAAAAGCAAGACCCATATATATGCTGTCTACAAGAGACCCACTTCAGACCTAGGGACATATACAGACTGAAAGTGAGGGGATGGAAAAAGATATTCCATTCAAATGGAAATCAAAAGAAAGTTGGAGTAGCAATACTCATGTCAGATAAAATAGACTTTAAAATAATGAATGTTACAAGAGACAAGGAAGGATGTTACATAAGAAGAAGATATGACAATTATAAATATATATGTACCCAACATAGGAGCACCTAAATATATAAGTCAAATGCTAACAGCTATAAAAGAGGAAATCTACAGTGACACAGTAATAGTGGGGGATTTTAACATCTCACTTACACCAACTGACATATCATCCAGACAGAATATTAATAAGGAAAAACAAGTTTTAAATGACACAATAGACCAGATAGATTTAATTGATCTTTATAGGACATTCCATCCAAAAACAGCAGATTACACTTTCTTCTTAAGTGCACATGGAATATTCTTGAGGCTAGATCACATCTTGGGTCACAAATCAAGCCTTGGTGAATTTAAGAAAATTTAAATCATATCAGGCAACTTTTCCATCCACAACTCTATGAGATTAGAAATCAATTACGTGAACAAAACATAAAAAACACAAACACATGGAGGCTAAACAACACGTTACTAAATAACCAAGAGATCACTGATGAAATCTAAGAGGAAATAAAAAAATACCTAGAGACAAATGACAACAAAAACATGATGATCCAAAACCTGTGAGATGCAGCAAAAGCAGTTCTAAGAGGGAACTATATAGCAATACAATTCTACCTCAAGAAACAAGAAAAATCTCAAAAAAAATTCTAACCTTACACCTAAAGGAACTAGAGAAAGAAGAACAAAGAAAACCGAAAGTTAATAGAAGGAAAGAAATCATAAATATCAGAGCAGAAATAAATGAAATAGAAACAAAGAAAACAATAGCAAAAGCTGGTTCTTTTACAAGATAAACAAAACTGATAAACCTTTAGCCAGATTCATCAAGAAAAAGGCAGAGGACTCAAATCAATAAAATTAGAAATGAAAATGGAGAAGTTTCAATGGACACTGCAGAAATACACAGCATCTTAAGATACTACTACAAGCAACACTATGCTAATAAAATGGACAACCTGTAAGAAATGGACACATTCTTAGAAAGGTATTACCTTCCAAGACTGAACCAGGAAGAAATAGAAAATATGAACAGACCAATCACAGGTAATGAAATTGAAACTGTGATTAAAAATCTTCCAACAAATAAAAGTCCAGGACAAGATGGCTTCACAGGTGAATTCTGTCAAACATTTAGAGAAGAGCTAACACCCATCCATCTCAAACTCTTCCACAAAATTGCAGAGGAAGGAAAACTTCCAAACTCATTCTTTAAAGCCACCATCACCCTGATACCAAGACCAGACAGAGATACTACAAAAAAAGAAAATTACAGACCAAAAATCACTGATGAATATAGATGCAAAAATCCTCAACAAAATACTAGCAAACAGAATCCAACAACACATTAAAAGGATCATAACCCATGATCAAGTAGGATTTATCACAGGGATGCAAGGATTCTTCAATATATACAATTCAAGCAATGTGATACACCGTATTAACAAATTTAAGAATAAAATCCATTTGATCATCTCAATAGATGAAGAAAAAGCTTTTGACAAAATTCAACACCAATTTATGATAAAAACTCTCCAGAAAGTGGGCAAAGAGGGAACCTACCTCAACACAATAAAGGTCATATATGACAAACTCACAGCCACCATCATTCTCAATGGTGAAAAACTGAAAGCATTTCCTCTAAGATCAGGAACAAGACAAGGATGTCCACTCTCACCACTATTATTCAACATTGTTTTAGAAGTCCTAACCACAGCAATCAGAGAAGAAAAAGAAATAAAAGGAATACAAATTGGAAAAGAAGAAGTAAAGCTATCACTGTTTGCAGATGACATGATACTATACATAGAGAATCCTAAAGATTCCACCAGAAAATTAGTAGAGCTAATCAATGAATTTGGTAAAGTTCCCTGATAAAAAATTAATGCACAGAAGTTTCTTGCATTCCTATACACTAGCAAAAAAAGATCAGAAAGAGAAATTAAGGAAACAATGCCATTCACCACTGCAAGAAAAAGAATAAAATACCTAGGAATAAACCTACCTAAGGAGGTAAAAGTCCTGTACTTAGAAAACTATAAGACACTGATGAAAGAAATCAAAGATGATACAAAGAGATGGAGAGATATACCATGTTCTTGTATTGGAAGAATAAATATTGTGAAAATGACTATACTACCCAAAGCAATCTACAGATTCAATGCAATCCCTATCAAATTACCAATGACATTTTTTACAGAACTAGAGCAAAAAAATCTTAAATTTATATGGAGACACAAAAGATCCCAAATAGCCAAAGCAATTTTGAGGGAAAAAAACAGAGCTGGAGGAATCAGATTCCCTGACTTCAGACTATATTACAAAGCTATAGTAATCAAGACAGTATAGTACTAGCACAAAAACAGAAATATAGATCAATGGAACATGATAGAGATCCCAGAGATAAACCCAAGCACCTATGGTCAACTAATCTATGACAAAGGAGGCAAGGGTATACAATGGAGAAAAGACAGTCTCTTCATAAGTGGTGCTGGGAAAACTGAACAGCTACATGTGAAAGAATGTTCATTGCAGCTCTATTTACAATAGCCCAGAGATGGAAACAACCTAAGTGTCCATCATCGGATGAATGGATAAAGAAGATGTGGCACATATATAAAATGGAGTATTACTCAGCCATAAAAAGAGACGAAATTGAGCTATTTGTAATGCGGTGGATAGACCTAGAGTCTGTCATACAGAGTGAAGTAAGTCAGAAAGAGAGAGACAAATACCGTATGCTAACACATATATATGGAATTTAAGAAAAAAAATGTCATGAAAAACCTAGGGGTGAAACAGGAATAAAGACACAGACTTACTAGAGAATGGACTTGAGGCTATGGGGAGGGGGAAGGGTAAACGGTGACAAAGCAATAAAGAGGCATGGACATGTATACACTACCAAACGTAAGGTAGATAGCTAGTGGGAAGCAGCCGCATAGCACAGGGAGATCAGCTCGGTGCTGTGTGACCGCCTGGAGGGGTGGGTTAGGGAGGGTGGGAGGGAGGGTGACGCAAGCAGGAAGAGATATGGGAACATATGTATATATATAACTGATTCATTTTGTTGTGAAGCTGAAACTAACATACCATTGTAAAGCAATTATGCTCCAATAAAGATGTTTAAAAAAAAAAAAAAAAGAATGAAATTAGAATACTCCCTAACACCATACACAAAAATAAACTCAAAATGGGGTAAAGGGCTTCCGTGGTGGTGCAGTGCTTGAGAGTCCGCCTGCTGATGCAGGGGACACAGTTTCGTGCCCCGGTCCGGGAAGATCCCACATGCCGCAGAGCGGCTGGGCCCGTGAGCCATGGCCGCTGAGCCTGCGTGTCTGAAGCCTGTGCTCCGCAGCGGGAGAGGCCACAACAGTGAGGGCCGCGTACCGCAAAAAAAAAAAAAAAAAAAATGGAGTAAAGACCTAAATGTAAGACTGGACACTATAAAATTTTTAGAGGAAAACATAAGCAGAACACTCTGTGCCATAAATCACAGCAAGATCCTTCCTTTTTGACCTACCTCCTAGAGAAATGGAAATAAAAACAAAAATAAACAAATGGGATCTAATGACACTGAAAAGCTTTTGCACAGCAAAGGCAACTGTAAACAAATTGAAAAGAGAACCCTCAGAATGGGAGAAAATATTTGCAAATGAAGCAAATGACAAAGGATTAATTTCCAATATATATAAACCACTCATGCAGCTCAATATTAAAAAAACAAACAACCCAATCAAAAAATGGGCAGAAGGTCTAAATAGACATTTCTCCAAAGAAGACATACAGATGGCCAAGAAGCACATGAAAAGCTGCTCAACATCACTAAATATTAGAGAAATGCAAATCAAAGCTACAATGAGGTATCACCTCACACCAGTTAGAATGGGCATCATCAGAAAATCTACAAAGAATAAGTGCTGGAAAGGGTGTGGAGAAAAGGGAACCCTCTTGCACTGCTGGTGGGAATGTAAACTGATATAGCCACTATGGAAAACACTTTGGAGGTTCCTTAAAAAACCAAAAATAGAATTACAATATGACCCAGCAATTCCACTACTGGGCATATACCCAGAGGAAAACATAATTCAAAAAGACACATGCACCCCAATGTTCATTGCAGCACTATTTACAATAGCCAGGTCATGGAAGCAACCTAAATGCCCATCGACAGATGAATGGAGAAAGAAGATGTGGTACATATATACAATGGAATATTACTCAGCCATAAACGGAAACGAAAATGAATTATTTTTAGAGAAGTGTTTGGACATAGCGATTGTCCTACAGAGTGAAGTAAGTCAGAAAAAGCAAAACAAATATCATATATTAACACATATATGTGGAATCTAGAAAAGTGGTACCGATGAAATGGTTTGCAAGGTAGAAATAGAGACACAGATGTAGAGAACAAACATATGGACACCAAGGGGGGAAAGTGGCGGGGTGTTGGTGGGATTGGGAGATTGGGATTGACATATATACACTAATATGTATAAAATAGATAACTAATAAGAACCTGCTGTGTAAAAAATAAATAAATTCAATTCAATTAAAAAAAAAGAAAATTGTAATCTATTAAAGAGCACCCAATTTACATTTACAATTTTACAATGCATTTCTAGAAATCAACAACTGTCTGTCATAGACAAATAATTTGACATGGAAGCAAATTCACTACCTGAAGGGATGCAGTTTTGTTTGTTTGTTTGTTTGTTTGTTTTGGCTCTACGCGGGCCTCTCAGTGCTGTGGCCTCTCCCATTGTGGAGCACAGGCTCTGGACGGACGCACAGGCTCAGCAGCCATGGCTCACAGGCCTAGTCGCTCTGCAGCATGTGGGATCTTCCCGGACCGGGGTATGAGCCTATGTCCCCTGCATCGGCAGGCGGACTCTCAACCACTGCGCCACCAGGGAAGAACAGGGATGCAGTTTTTAATGCTAATCAGTTGAGTTCAGGTTTTTCAGAGGTGGTAGGAGTGAGTTTTCCTCTTGCAGCAAAACTTCTTTATTAACTGCAGACTCTTAAGTCTCAACTAAGTATATCATACCAATTGAGTAACTTGGCACAGTGTTTGAGTGGTAATTCAGTAAACACTTTGAATTTTCACTCAAGGATCTTTTTTGCACCTCTATGCATACTTATCATTTCCCACGCACACTTCTATGTAAGTCTCTATATTAAATATATGAGTATGAAGGAGGACAGCATTTTGTTGTCTCATGTATTCCTTTAAAAACTAAAAATCAGAATTTTTTAGAGTGGTAAGTCTAACAATAATAACAACTAATATTTACTGAGCACTTTGTATGTGCCAACCATTTCTCATGTATTATTTCTCAGTTGAGCCTCATGTTATTTTTGCCTCAGTTGGTAAGGATCGTTATATTGGCATAGGTTTTTTGTCTGCATTTATGAACAGTGTTTCTATTCATTTTCTCCCAAACTTCAAGGGCAAATGCATTCTTTATCCATGAAAAGAATGAAAGAATTACTGTTTATGGACTGCTGTTGTGATATAATAGTGAGTTCGTATAACCCAGTGAGATAGATTTGAACTCATGTTTCCTCAGAAGAACATAATAAGGATGCTAAATGTGTGAAGTTTGTTTATCCTTACATGTCAACATGTGCCAGATTATTCTGCACAGAATATGTAAAATTCATTTGCATAAGAACTATCAGATTCAGAATAAACAGAGTTTCGAAGTGCACAGGGTTAACACAGCAGAGAATTTGGTACTCGGTATAGACGAACAGTTTTAAAATGCTTGTTAACTGCCTCTTTGCTAAGTGAGCACACATGCAAGTGCTGTTTGGATGCTTTTGAGCATAGTAAATCTATTTCTACAGTTCAAACGTAATGTAACCAGGAAGACAAGATGCTCTACTCCGAATTGAAGAAAACGTGGGTGTGAGGTTGGGTTTTGATGATCCATTCAACCTGGAATTTAGCCTAGACATGATTCACTAAAACGTAGACTGAAAAGACACCAAAACAAACCTTATCCTCCACGGACGTGTGTTAAGTTTTGCTTTAGAAGCAGATGGAAAAGTGTAAAACCTGGTTGGAAACTGATTGAATTTGAAGAATCAAATGTGGAAAAATCAATTAATTCAACCAGTCCAATAGCTTGTTGGGGGTTTCAGGACTATTCTTCACAACATATCCTCAAGAATGTTTTGTCCTATGTAATTAGGAGCAATAGGTGATTGTTATGATTATTTCTTTTTTTATCCTTTTGCTTGAGAAAACTGTATTTCTTATTCTAAAAGTCTCCACTCAAAAGTATTTCCAGAAACAAAGCATACATTTTACCATCTCTTAACTTCATGCTTTAAATACTACTTGAAAAATTTTCTCCTTAATGTGCATGTCTTACAACATTTGTAGACAGCTATCATGTCTGTCAACCTTAATCACTGCTTAGCCAAACTTCTGTGAGAGGGATTTATAAATGAAACTTACTTGTATAATTTTTGTTTTTATTGAATTCTTTTAAACTTTCATTTCTAGATTTTATGTTCTGTTACTGTCTATCTCTTTTCACACCCAGTTTTCTGGGCACCCTCCAATTCAATTTGAGAGAAACTCCTGAATTTTAGGATAAGAGAGACTCAGAATAAAACCAAGAGATATAATTTAGAAAACATAAAACCAATTTAAAAGCTAAAATAAAAAATAAACATGTGTGTTGATGTGAACTCAAAATCAGGGAGCAATTGGGCTCATGAATGACCAGAATACCAAATGAAACCCAATTCATCTTTTTTTCCTCGACCATATGGAATAATGTGAATTGTTATACCGGTCTATAAAATTCTCATGTTGACTTTGACTTTGTTTCTGTCAAGAGTGGAAAAGCAGTATGATAATCCCTTGCAAAGATATATTTTCAATACAGAGTCTATAGGTAAGGATATGACTTCTCCACAATCACTGATGGCCCTGACAAGCTCCCCTGAAGAAGTGATGATTGAGGAAAGAGCTAATAAAGTGGCCTCCAAAGTGGAGATGACACACCCTAGATATACTAATAGAATTTACATCTGTTTGTTTATCCACAATTAGAAAGAAATCACATTTGACCAGGAAGGAATAGTGGAAGTTCTCTACCGAGAGGCTGACAATGATGTGTGCTCACTCTTCTGTGTGCTGTTGGTATATTGAGATATATCACAATATGCTTCTGCCCAGGTCATACCATGTAAGATTATATTGTCAACTAAATGAATACTTACAAAATGAATGGACTGCTTGGAACAAGTCACTATGTGGAAATCGCAGAGTGAAAAATACACTAATAGCACAAGGAATAAATTAGAAAATGGCAGAGCTGATTCTATTCTTCCACTCTTGGTGGGAGCCCTTCCTAGGACACACTGTGAAGTAAAGCTATTATGATCCACTCATAGAGTGTATGGAATGTCCTGAGATATTAGCTTATGAGACTAGACAGCCGAAGAACCCAGAACTTGAGTACAAACTTCTATAATGTTCTGAATTATGGCAACATTTTGTGATGCCCAGTCCAGTACTCTGTGTCTTCACTAAGCACAAGGACTAGTGTTTGAAAACCTCTCCTGAGATTTTCTATTTATTAACAGAATTTAAAACACCACTTGGGTTTCATGATATAAAAATGGCTGAAACAAAACATAGAACACAATAAGATGAAAACTAACATCCTTTGGCAGTAATTACTGGCACAGAGAAAATACTGTTTAATATTTGAAGAAACAAGTATTAGAAATTCACAATGTAAGAACTTTGCTATGCAGTTGGATGAAAGAACAGATGTCTCTAACAGGCCTGCGTTTATGGTATTTTCAAGATTCTGCTTTAATAATGAAATATAAAAGTAATAATATTTGTGAGCCACTTGACTAAAGAAAAGATGTATGGGACATATGACTTTAATTAAACATTTTATACACAAATTATGTAGCTATAAACTCATGTAGTGGCAGCTTGGCTAAAGTTTATAAGAATGATTACGGGGCAAGGATACAGAGTTAGCATCACACTTTATAAAATATTATAATTTCAGGTTAATTCATAGCAAAGCAGAGAAGTTGAAGCTGGAAGTATGCAAAGTGCTGTGCTATAATTCTGAGTTTATAAATACAACAGTGTTAGCTGGCATTAATACAGAGCTTCATCTGTGCCAGGCTCCATTCTTATTGACTTATACATATTCACTCATTTAGTCATCAAAACTCTGTGGAGGGTAATACAATTATCACGTCATTTTTTCAGGTGAGGAAACTGGGGCACAGAGAAGTAAGTAAACCTCCCAAAGATCACACTGCTAGAACATGGTTAAACCAGGTTAATCTTGTCAGTCTGGCTCTAAACTGTACTGCCTCTCTGACTATGGACCTTTGTGAAGTATCTTTTTTCAGCTACAACAACCAGTGATATTAAAAAAATAAATAAATAAATAGAATTTAGACTTTCAAATTTCAGCATATTTAACTGCATTTCTCACAAAAATATTATTGAAAACATTTATTTAGTGAAGAACCTTCTTAATCATTAATAAGTACAACTAAAAATACAATAGTTTTTACTGTATTCTTAGAATAGCCTTCACATTTTCTGTTTTTATGTATATTTCATCACATAGATAACATATTTGTAACTGTATATAATGTGTGTATTCATGAGTGTGTGTACCTCTGTGTGTATGTATACACTTTAATTAGATTTTAAGTGAAAAATGTTATTGATGTAGGTACAATAAAAATTTGGGGTTTTCTAAGCTAAAGAAATTATTGGTATTAAGTAAGAAAAGCAGTTGGGAAAAGCACGAGAGATAGTGGGAAGAGGTGCAGAAGGCTTCGTATTAGGAATTTCACCATGGGAAATTGGTGAAAATGTGGGGAAGAGAGTGTGGATGGAGCATAAAGTGCAAGAAAAGTGATGGGCAATAGTATGAGAGGAGGCTGGGAAGAGCATAGTGGGGAACAGATGAAAGAAGGGTCTGTTCTGAGCCTAGGGCAGAAGAAGGTCAATGGGAGATGATGAACCTTGGACTAGGCAGGTAACTAGAAATGGAGAAAAGATATATGAAATCTATCTATTGATCGATCCATCCATCCATCCATCTATTCATCTATCCATTCTTCTATCTATCCATCTACCAAAGAGTAAATGATTGTCAGAGTAATGAAAGGCAAGGCCATGGAAGGTAAACAAGGGAGGTTTCAGGCTTTTAACCAAACAAGTTTTTAGTTGTCTAGTAAATTAAAAACTAAAAATAAAAGTGAACATGTAAATGTCATTTTATTATTATAATTTTTAGTTTTCCTTATAATTTCTGATACGTAATCAAGAGTAACTTGAAACACTTTAGCATTGAGTTTCTCACTGTATGAAGTTCTTAATAATCTGTAAACAAACACTTGAAGGGACTCATGATTTTATTTTTTTATAAAATGAGGAATTCTTTTGTACTCTGAATAAATCTCCTCTCTAATTTATGGGTTTGCAAGAGCTGTTAAGTGTTCTTTTTAATCATATGAAAGTCTGTCCTGTCCAGAGACACATCTCAAGAGAAAGCTATAGCACAACACAATCTTCTCAGTTCCTTCTCTTCAAGTATATATATATTGACCATGGCTTTTCATTTGGACTTCTGAGATTTTTGTCTTAATCACTACCTCCACAATGGTGTACAAAAGTAAAGGAAAAACCTTTCTCTTTTAAGTGGAGAGAGAGGACACTGTGGCTGTAGATTTGCCTATCATGGAATGCTGATGGGTAGATCTAAAGCTCCAGAACCTTGAGATTGGAAGTGGGGTTGTCTCTCACTGACATTCCATTGGAAACATTATGGAAGATTGGGAAAACTTTGCTTATAAAACACCCACATTACCCTAAATCTCTGAAGAGACATCATCACTTAGAATCAACAGAAAGTCTTCTGTAAAAAAAAAAAAAAAAAAAAAAAATTAAATTTGTAAATAAATAAATAATTCAGGAAATCACAGTGAGAAAGAGTTTTATGAGCTTTTCAATATTGGAAGGAAGTAAAATGAGGCTCTGTAAGTACCAGATATTTAATTACCTTGAGGTTTAAAATGACAGGGATTCTGTGAATTTTGTGAGCATCGTGTACTTTAACGGAGAAACTTTTCTTAAACTTCTTCCTATATTCCACATGAACTTAAAAACAACTTTTGAAGGTTGTTTTGGAAATACAAGCTATACTGACATGTTCTAGGAAAACAGAGGGTGCGGGATCCATTAGTTCAAATCTGTCAGACTCCTTTGACTTGATGTGTTAATACAAAAGACATTAGAACTGATAGCTGCTTCTACACATCTGACAGATCTGGGTGTTATGAGCCCTTAAACAGCCTCTGTCCCTCTAATGGGACAATCTGGGACTAGAGTCTAAGGAGTGAAAAGACGTGAGGGTTATTATTATATCCTATGAATCTTTGCAATATAATAGCAGATCACTAATTAGGACAAGAATTTTTCAGTTAGGTATTGGAAATTTTGAAGTGCCCACTGTCCTTTTTACTTTATGTCTAGAGATTTTCATGTTATACTTATATTAAGGGCACAGTAAGGTGAAAATGGAAAGAGTTATTATCCTGAAACAAAATTTTGGTTCATCCCGCAATTGTGACTTACCTACATTTTAAGTTTCAAGTTTTTTTTTTCCTCCCACTTAGCCCTCTCATTTGTGATTCATGAATGAAGTCCTTTCTTAGTTTAATACACTTTTTTCATATCTGGGTTAGATGATTAGATACGCTTTATCAAGGTCAAGAAAAAGGCATCCATTTGGACAGGAAAAGGTAGACATAACTTCACCATTAAAAATTCATTATAATTATTCTTTGTTCTTGGCACCCAAACATCATCAAACAAGAATGGAGCATTTACTGTACTTGAATCTCCATGGAATTTTAGGGTGGACAGCACATATTAAAAATGACAAATAGATGAAAATGTGTTAGTCACGTCCACTATCCTCTCTCAGGGAAATGGCAGTCAGTGTTAATAAGATCTTAACTTTCTTTCCTGCTGAGCTTCAGAAACCTTAACACAGTACCAATAACAGCCTTGGCATATGATTAAAACACAGCAGCCATTGCTTATTTCCAATGGGAAGATTATAGTCTTAAACTTGTGTAAGGATGAGAAAGCATTATGAATATACAGAAACATAGATTGGAGGCACTTGTGACATAGCAAGCCCAGGGCTAGCACGTGTGCTAGGACTATTAGAGCTGTCAACACACTCATTCCACTGATCTGACTGCTTTTCTCTTTCATTTCCTGTTAAATCTTTATTGAAGAAGAGAAAAGGTTGATGAAGAAACCTGATTTGGAGCCATATGTAAAGGTCTTTTTTTTTTTTTTAAAGAAGATGATGGGGGTAGGAGTTTATTAATTAATTTATTTATTTTTGCTGTGTTGGGTCTTCGTTTCTGGGCGAGGGCTTTCTCTAGTTGTGGCAAGCGGGGGCCACTCTTCATCGCGGTGCGCGGGCCTCTCACTTTCACAGTCTCTCTTGTTGCGGAGCACAGGCTCCAGACACGCAGGCTCAGTAGTTGTGGCTCACGGGCCTAGTTGCTCCGTGTCATGTGGGATCCTCCCAGACCAGGGCTCGAAGCCATGTCCCCTGCATTAGCAGGCAGATTCTCAACCACTGAGCCACCAGGGAAGCCTTGTAAAGGTCTTTTGAGGGAGGAGATTCCAATTGGGGATCACCAGTGGTATTGTTTGTATTTCATGAAGTTTTTATATTTTCTAGAAATTTTATTTTTTTTGATATTTACTTTATTGAAGTATAGTTGATTTACAATGTTTTGTTAATTTCTTTAAAAAAATTTTTTATTGTGGTAAAAGTCACATCATATAAAACCTGCTATTTTAAACATATTTAACTGTACAGTTCAGGGGCAGTGAGTACATTCACATTGTTGTGCAGCTCTCACTATCATCCATCTCCCGAATTTTTCACCTTCCTAAACTGAAACTCTGTCTTCTTTAAACACTAACTCCTCATTCCCCCTCCCCGCTCCCCCCATCCCCCAGCCCCTGGCATTTACCAATGTAGTTTCTGACTCTATGAATTTGACTATTCTATGTACCTTGACTATTCTATGTACCTGGTATGAGTGGAATCAAACAGTATTTGTTGGCACCTAATGTAATACAGGGGGGAAAAATAGAAAGAAGGTACAGTCTGTTTGCAGGACATATATTAAATTAACCTTAAAAGTTTGTCAATTTCTGCTGTACAGCAAAGCGATTCAATTGTACATATAGACACATTTTTTCATATTCTTTTCCATTATGGTTTATCACAGGATATTAAATACTTTCCTGTGCTATCCAGTAGGACCTTGTTGTTTATCCCTTCTATATATAATTGTTTGCATCTGTTAATCTCAAACTCCCAGTCCATCCCTTTCCCACCCTCCCTCCCCCTTGGTCACCACAAATCTGTTCTCTATGTCTGTGAGTCTGTTTCTGTTTTGTAGATAAGTTCATCTGTGTCATATTTTAGATTCCACATAAAAGTGATATCACAAGGTGGAGATAGGGAAAGAGGAATCTCCTGTTTTACTCATTTTTTTAAAAATCCAAGATCTTTAATACTTTGATAAAACAAGATTTAAAAAAATGGAAAATGTACTTTGTTTCTAAACAAATAACCTTGTCATGAAAATTTGGATTATACAGTTTCTAATATCTGAAATTGCCATGACATATATTCTTATACCTCTAATAAAGTCTTATTTACATAAAATATATCCAAATAACATGAGGCCAGGAGCAGACCTAACCATGTTCATGCAGTGTAAGTTACTGTTTCTCGGGATTCAGAAGGTTGTATGGTCATTGAGGCGTCTCTACTAGGCCTCAGGGGGAATGAAGGGATCATTACCAGCTGGATATGGAGGAGTGGGGACGGCACTCAGGTAGAGCTGTTCTGAGCACTATCAGCAGCCCCAGTTCCCAAGACCAGAAGAAAGCCACAACTGTCTCAGAAATACTTCTGTGTGCTTTTATGTAACTTCATAAATTTCCAAATCTGTTGGCTTGAACCAAACAGGATATATTTCTAATTTACAATTGCTGTTCCGTGAGATGGTGGCCAGTTTTCTGTGCAATAAAATGGTACATCAAGATTTGCAGGCAGTTCTCATTGTGAACATAGTACATTGGGACAAGCATAAATGATGCCATTAAAGATTCATTCTGCAATCCTCACTAAGGTTTTATACAGCTACACAGCATTACTTTTAATACAGATTTAGAATCTATTCTTTCTTTCCTTTTATTTTCCAGCTTAAATATTTGTGGTTTGTTTGGTTTAGCACCTGTTTCTGTGTTAACCTTTCAAGATAGAACACCTCCCATTGAGGTTCCTTCTCAGACTCTCATTAAAAGTAATGCTTGGGGGCTTCCCTGGTGGCACAGTGGTTGAGAGTCTGCCTGCCAAAGCAGGGGACACGGGTTCGTGCCCTGGTCCGGGAAGATCCCACGTGCCACGGAGCAGCTGGGCCCGTGAGCCATAGCTGCTGAGCCTGCGTGTCTGGAGCCTGTGCTCTGCAACGGGAGAGGCCACAACTGTGAGAGGCGCGCGTACCTCAAAAAAAAGAAAAAAAAAAAAAGTAAAGTAAAGTAATGCTTGGAACATTTCCTTAAAAGTAAATGCAGCTCATCTCCTCTGCTCATGATCTTCTCAGAGACTGAGACCTAACATTGAGCTAAGTTGAGCTGCCTGCTCTCAAATCAATTCCTGGAACAAGAAAACTCATTTAGTGTTTAGTTTGGGATGCAAAGTCACGTGCGAAATAAAAAGAGAGAAAAGATTAGTAAAGTTTTATTTGTCAAAAATAAGGGATTGTCTTCAAGGTACCAAAACTATAGTTTGTCTAGTACTTGAGGTGCTGGTGAATATACCAGAAAACTAGATTTGCTTTGGTCATACCCCACTGTAGCTTAGTCATCTCAGAATTGCCTGAACATTTCCAGTGAAGTAAATTTTAGGGTCTTTCAGAGCTTCTATTTTTTAATGTAAACATGATTTCACACAGTATAAAATACTTAGTTTCTCTCTTGCTTTTATCTTTAAAGATTCTATTGACCAGTTTGGGGTCACAGATCCCTATTTGATTAATCCACTCATTCAACCACATTTTAAACTGCCTACAGCAGAGACCTTGAAAGTTGGGTATCTTCTCCCTAGAAAAACTAACTTCCACACAGTAGTATATACATAATCTTTGACTATAATTTCTGGAATTTATGGATCCTGATCAGACCATCCAGGCATTCCTCAAATCAAGAATACCTATTCTAAATATATGGACACCAAGGGGGGAAAAAGGTGGGGTGGGGTGGTGGTGTGATAAATTGGGAGATTGGGATTGACATATATACACTAATATGTATAAAATGGATAACTAATAAGAACCTGCTGTATAAAAAATAAATTAAATAAAATTCAAAAAAAAGAGAATGCCTGTTCTATTTCTCTTTTCTTCTTAGCATGTAAATATCTTCTAGAGTGACTCTTCCATAGTTAGAAACAAACAAACAACACAAAAATCTCATAATTTGAATGTTGTAGACTCACCTATAGCTAAAACAAGCATTCCTCTTTGAATATTCTTTGTCTTCTGGCTACTACTCTATTTCTTTTTTTCCCCTTCAATAGTATAATAAGTTTCTTTATTTCCCATTCTCATCCATTCTTTACTGCTTTCTGGCTTCTGTCCCACTGAAATTGCTCTTGGTCAAATCATCAAATAACTTCTTAGCTTTTGACACTAATGGGGACTTTTAAAATCTTTATTTTGTGTTTTTTTTCTTTTCCTTTTTTTTCCTGTCTTCAGCATTGCACCTTCCTATGGGAAGAAAGAAAAGAAAAGAAAATACTTTCTAGGTCATTTCAACAGCTTCTTCTTAATTTCCTTTATTTCTTCTGATCGTCTTGACACCATGTTTCATGGCATCTCGCCATTATTTATTACCTCCTGTATTTCCTGGCTGAATGCATACAGGCTCATGGGCTCTTATATCTCTATTCCTAACTAAGAGTGCTCTGAGTACTAAACTTTTAACTCTAACATTTACTGTTTATTTTCTTTTGGCAGTCTCACAGATATCTCAAAATCAAAGTTTCAAAATTAAATCCATCTTCTCTGAAAAACATTCTCCTCTGTATTCTGTCTCTCAATCAGAAGCATCTCTTCAAACTCAGTATCTGATACAAAAACGTGGAAATCATTCTAGGCTCCTCGTTCCTCATTCAACACATCTAATTGGTGACCAAGTCTTGCAGACTCAAGCTCTTCCATGTGTTTCTATTTTCCCTCTTATGCTCATTTCAGAAATATTTATGAAGCAGAGCTGATTAGATTGCATAAGGGAATGAAAGAGAAGAAATATTTCCAAAATCATTTCCAAATATGTATACAATATGCATTGATGCTGCAGTCTTGAAACAGAGTATCTTTTCTGGGAAATGTCAGTTTTTGGTCTTAAGGCCTTCCAACTGATTGGATGAGGTCCACCTACTTTATCGAGTATAATCTCCTTCCTGTAAAGTTGACTGATTGTAGATATTAATTACATAAGCAAAATACCTTCATTGCAACATCTAGATTAGTGTTTGATTAAATAGCTGGGTACTACAGCCTAGCCAAGTTGATACATAAGATGAATTATTACAAGTGAGAATAGTTTACCAGCTTCCAGCACAGATTTGTACCGCCTGGAGTTGTTATGTTATCGTTTCCAATAGATTCTCACTACTTGTCCCGAAGGGTATAGGTAGAGGGGTTAGGACTGGTATTGAAGGTACAGTTTCTAGAAATGGTCTGTGATTGTTTGCTTTCTCTGTCATTAGAATTCCAACGAAAAGCAACCTGATTAGTGAATTCTTATGAAATTACTTGTGCCTGCAAGAGTTACTCTACTTCTAGAGAGTGTTTCCAAAGTAGGAAACTAGCAGAAAGCAAGGAAAAATCCTGAATATATGAATTTAATACTTTAATAATAGGCTGCTCTGCCTATATCATAGCATGTGACCATCTACTCCACCTACATGTGAGGCTAGGCTGGTAGGGCACACTCATCTCCCCTCCAGACCTGGCAAAGCTCATATCAGCAGCCCAGTGGCCTCATGGAAGGGAAGTGAACCCCAAAACATTGCAATTGATAATGACATGGTCTTTAAGATCTAGAGGTAAATGGATAGTTGGCCATTAGCATGGTGCAAGTAAAGAAAGAACATGTTGAAAACAGTGGTCCAATAAAATAAATGTACAGCTTAAAGGATGTGGTGATGATTACATTCAGCCCATGATATTTTTTTTGTCAATTTGTTTGACTTTCTTTTTCCCCCCTGGTGGATGAATTGTCTGCTCTTTCCTTAAAGCTGTTAAGGCTTGAGAAAGAAAACAACATAGGCATTTTAATTAACTTAGATGCAGGGTTTGCTTGAAAGGTAGTCACTCTGAAATAATGTGTTCTCCTCTGCATTGGCAGCACAGTTTCAAAGGGTCTGCTGAAAGAATAAGAGAGTCTTAAGTTTAAACTAAAAGTAACACGACAGTTACAAGCTCTGCATTCATGCTGTGTTCAAAAGCTTCCTCTATTTCAATTTCCCTTCCTTTTAGAATAAGTAGGGAGGAAGAGAATAAATAATATCTTGTAGAAGGTTTCCTCCTGTGGGACTCCATTTTTCTGCAGTGAGCTACTGCACATTTCCTAGTCAAAGGACATAAATGCAGACTTCCAGGGGAATTTTAAAGAAAAAGATCACCAGAAAGGTGACACTTCTAGAAATAGTATCATGGTGTTTGCTCATTAGCCTTGGCTGGTGCTGAGCTGGTTCTCTGGAAGAATCCCTCTTAAAATCCTGCACTTCTAAACTTGGTATCATAAAAGGCAGTGGAAACTCTTCACTCGAGAACAATTTATATTCCGTTACTATCTGACTGGCATTAGGAGTAAAGGATCCAGAAAGCACAGAACTAAATTTACCTTACTTAGCCAGCATTTTTAATTCTTCTTTCCTACTCATTTTCTATTGATTTGTGTGGCAGGGTCTCTTAGAAGGTTCCCAATGATCCTGCCTCCTGGTATAAACTCCCTTGGGTAATTCCCTACCCTTGAGTGTAGAGTGGACCTTTTGACTCTTTTCCACTGACAAACATGTGGTGAAGTAACAGGAGGTCACCTCCAAGATTAGATTACAAAAGGGCTGTGGCTTCCATCCTAAGCACTCTCTATCCTTCTTTTACTGGATCACTTTGAGGGAAGCCAGCTGCTACATTCTGACCTGTCCTATGGAGAGGTTGATGTAGCAAGGAACAGGTCTCTCTGGCCAGCAGCCAGCAAAGACTTGAGGCCTGTTAACAGTCTTGACCTCATACCTGTTAGGATGGCCATTGTGAGAAAAACAAAAAAACAAAAATAACAAGTATTGGCAAAGATGTGAAAAAATTGTAACATTTTGTGCCCTGTTGGTAAGAATGTAAAATGATGCAAATTTTATGATACAAGGTTATGGGGGTTCCTCAGGAAAAAAAAAAAAAACCTATAAATAGAATTACCACATGATCCAGCAATTCTACTTCTGAGTATATATCCAAAAGAATTGAAAATGGGATCTTGAGATATTTGCATCCTATGTTCACTGTAGCATTAATCACGATAGTCCTGATAGGGAAACAACCTAAGTTTCCATTAATGGATGAATGGATAATGATATATAATGGTAGACAGATAGATAGATAGATATACAATGGAATATTATTCGTCCATGGGAAAGAAGGGAATCCTGTCATTTGGTACATCATGGAGGAAATTTGAGGACACTATGCTAAGTGAAATAAACCAATCATAAATAAACCTATACTTAATAATTACACTTACATGAGGTATCTAAAGTAGTCAAACCCTTAGAAATAGAAAGTAGAATTGTGATTCCCAGGGCCAGGGGAAGGGGGAGAAGAAGAGTTGTTCAATGGATGTACAGTTTCAGTTTTGTCAGATGAAAAACTTTTAGAGGTCTGTTGCACAGCAATGTGCATATAGTTAAGTCTACTGTACTGTACCCTTCAAAACGGCTAAGATGGTGAATTTTTATGTTTTTTTCTTCACCACAATTAGAATTAAACCAGTAAACCTACCCAGCAAACCTATCTAACCTGGTATGTTGGTTCAGATACATCAATCTCGCTCATTCTCTAAGCCTTCTCATCCTAGTAGTGAGAACATTTTTCTAGAAGAGGTACCAAGTAATTTGTTGGGAAAATGGCTGGTTTTAAAGTCAAAAGATATGAGTTTGATTACTGGCCCCTCCAGAATTCTTATATTCTCTAAGACAAGTCACTTAGACTCTCTTCCGCAAAACAAAAATAATGCTGAAGGAATATGGTCATTGTGAGGTTTAAATGAAATGAGGAAAACAGAATCCTTCCTTTTTAAAATGTCTGGTATTATAAATATGTGAATTACTCTTCTTAAAACTTTGTAAAAACAAGTTAAAAAAAAAGTTCAAATCTCCTAAAGTGCCTGAAAATTAATTTCCAAAAATTTTTGGAATCAGAACATATAATCAGGGATTTTGCTCCTGTCTGACTCTTCTATTTGAATCTGAAAATTAAATAAACAGTTTTCTTTACACTTTGTGAAACTTTTCTATAAAAAGTTATAAAACAGTTTAAAAAAATTATTCATTAAAAAGTACTTAAAAGCAGTTCAACTACACAGTTATAGAGTACTCATACTTACATATATTTTTTTAACTGGATAAAATGACGGAAAATTCAGTGGGATGTACTTGTACTGCTTTAGTTCATTGGCTCTCACCTGTAGATGATTTTGCCCCCCAGGAGATATTTGGTAATGTCTGGAGACATTTTTGTGTCACAGCCAGAGGGGTGAGTTTTACTGACATCTAGTGGTGGAGGCTAGGGATGATTCTTAAAAGCCTACAGGACAACCCCACACAACAAAGGATTATCCAGTCCAAAATGTCAACATGCTGCTGTTGAGTCAACCCTGCTTTAGATGACACTGTGTAAGTGTGACACTGTCTAAGCTGCTTAGACTCCTAACCACTAAGAGACTATAATGACCACTGTAGGGCCCTATCCTTTGCTCCTTTCCCTCCCTTCTCCATCTAACTTTAAGGACCTTATCTCCTGTATCCCCAAAGAGACTACTCCATCCTTTTATGTCTTCAGTCAAAATTTATGTGGAACCACTGTGGAAACTCATAAGACATGATAGACTGCAAAGGCATTAATATGCTACTGACACCAGCTGTAAATCTTCATCTCATCTGCTGCTGACAGTGCTATCTCAAAGATTTCAAAGAGCCTGAAAGAAGTAGACTCCTGAGTAAAAAAAAAACCCAAAACAAAAAAGAAACAGCTGTCCTAGGATCAACCTAGGTGATACAGAGGGAACGCTGCCCTGCAGGAGAAAGCATTTTGAGAGCTTATCTGTCACTGACGTCACATCCAGTTCAAGTTTATGTTGTCCTCCTGCCCTAAAGAGTTCCTTCACTTTTTTTACTCTCAAGTCTTAACCACCACACAGGATCTACTTGCTCTATTATAAAGGTCAGTCTGAAGTTACAACAATATTGCACATGATAGCTTACTTTCCTGGTGCTTTTTAGACTGATGATTTCCCCAAGTTCCACTAACAGAGGATATCAAGAGATTTTTAACTGATGATAATTAAGGGACGTCTGGGACCTTGAAGTGGAAGTCCAGTGATCTGCAACTTTCTGAGCTCCAGTCTTTATCCACGTAGCTCAATCCCTGAATGAACAGGACTCAAAGGATGCCATGATTAGGCACTGGGATACAGGAGAGGTTGCTGGATGAATACAGAGCATGTTAAAACTGTGTTTCCCTCATGCAAACTGCCTTTATAGCTGGGGAGCATTGTGGAGAAAAGTTATTTTAACCACATCCTTTGTAGTTTGATTCTAAGCAGAAAAAAAAAAAGTGTTGTATAGGATGTTTGAGTACTTGGGAATAATATAATAGTTTATTTAACTTTAGGAAGTTAAATAGGTTATTACATGCCTGATTGAGTTCAACAGTAAAGAAGGGTCTTCATTGCCATGTGGAAGTCTAGGTCTATGACTCAATTGCCAAATTCTTCCCACATTTTACAGAATGCTTTGGAGAAGAATAGTCAGCGGTTATTTTCATGAGTATGCCCTTTTGATGAGGCTGCCAAAGCATTTTTGCAACCACTCGACCAGTTTTGTGGTAGCTCTCTGAATGTCAAAGAGGTCCGAGGAGGAGGAATTAGTAGAGAATACTTTAATCAAATTAAATGAGAAAGAGAGATTTTGGCAACTGTATCTACTTCTGAAATTTACATGTATAGGGTGTACCTTGTAATCAGAATTCTAACAAGGAGTCAACGTGGTTCTCTCAGTGGAAAAATGACTTTTTAAAATTTGTTTGCTGAAGCTGAACAGCCTTGGAAGAAGATGAAAAGGTAGCCAATAAATTCAGTATCTTACTGAGAGACTCAGCAAATACTGAATAACACTATCCTAACAAATCTTAATGAAAAGCTAAATCTGCCTGTGAACAGAAGGGATTGACTGGGAATAAATTTACTTCATAAAGACTCCAATCAAGTGGTCAGACAGTTCTGTTTTGTCAAGTTTGGAAAAGCCTTCTCATTAAAAAGAAGAGAATTCTGTTGTACTTTATCTGCAATGGTGCACGAGGGTCCTGAAAAGATTTTGCTACCAGTCACACGACCTAATGTGAGCACTTAGAGAAAACATAGGAGTAATTGAAACTTGGAGCTAAACACATCTCACCTTTCACACAAAAGCTGGTGGTATAAGTGAAAATGGTCCCAGGAGTCTTTGCCTACTACATTGGTTGCCCCCAAAGAATTGATTATAGCGTCTGGTTTAAGAGTGTCTTTGGGAAGGGAAAGCACATCCTTTCAGACCTGTGTGGTCTCAGAAGCATATTAGTGCTTAAAATGGCATGAGGAAAGATTTGGACTGCTTCATTTTAGAAAAATGTGTGCCCTGGCCTAGAAAACATTTTTAAACAAATAAGTTAGTATCTTCTCTGGGCTGAAGAGTAAATTGTTGATCCAAAAGTTGCTGCTAAGTCACCCAAGGTTCATAAACATGTGGATTAAGACTAATAATAATTAAGGATGCATTCGATGTAGGATTTCCAAGGGATGGGACTAGCAGATTGCACAACAATCTCCCACCCCATTCATGAGCAAGTTGAGAAATGAGAAATGAATAAAGATAAAACAATATATCCATCACAGCCAGGTTAGAGGGCAGGACTCAGAATCTATTAGTGCAGTGGGCTCTTTAATACCAAACCTTAGCATGAGGCATACCCCATCCCCACATCCCTAGATAGCTGGACCAAAGGCTTAGCCATGGAAGTAAGTTTGCTCCCAAAAGGATAAAACATAATGCTGTACTGAGTAAGCCTAAGTGGTTATTCTTTCAAAAATTACCAATCACATAAGTCAGGCTAATTCCCTAGGAGTAGAATGAATCAAGGAGAGAGGTCTGAACATACTTAGAGAAATGTTCCTAAACCAAAGTGGATTTATTTTACAGTTCAGTTTTCAAGTTACTGTTTATATGCCAAAACATTTGTATGTGTGTGTGTATGTAATATTTTTCTTATGGAAAAAAAAATTCCTGTGAGATGGCTAATATTCTTAGCTTAAACTCTTATGAGTTTGGAAATTTTAGGAAAATTTAAATGAGATTTTCCCCAGGAATTCACATGAAGGAAGTAAGACTATTTATGGAGTTAAAAAATAAAATCAGTAAGTGTCAGACCAGAGTAGAAAAATGCAAAATTGCCATAAGGAGACAATTATAACCTGAGTTGAATATTTTAATACAATTAAAGAAAGAATATATTCATAAGCTGATGAAAGAATATATTCACCAGCTAAGTTAGGAGAGAGAGAGAATTCTTCAGCTGGGCTCATTAAAGCACTGGCCATGGCAGAGGAAACCTTAGTCAGTAGACTCAGAAACTCAAGTCCCATTGATAAGACCTTTCCTCTGGTCCTATTAATCACTTAATTTCTCTAACTTCCACTCCTCTGATCTCTTTCTTGTTGGACCAGTTTTGACTGCTGTGCTGCCCATGTAAGTCTGCGGAGGGAGAAAATGTTCTGTTCATGAAACTGCATGTCTGTTCGGTACATGAAATTGTTGTGAAAAAAATTTCTTCATGGAATCTGATTTTCTTTTTCCTATATACAATGTGTGTCAGAGAATGTGATGACCATGTTAATGCCAGCATCCTGATCTATGTGGTATTTACAGTTTCCTTGGAAATTAGTAAATTATTATTCCAGTTTATAGATTAGTTCCCGTGAGCCTGGTAGAGGTGAATCTGATCCTGAGTAGTAGATCCACTATTAATATGCTGACCAAATAAAATTTCTGTGCATGCAAGGCTGAGGGAGAGAGTGGTAGCAAAGTAGACCACATTATTGAAGAAAAAGACAAGACTATGGAAAAATGAGGTATAAAAGATCACATTATACAATGATTATAGGAATATAGCTGCATAATTACAAGAGCACAATTCCATAAAATTTACTAAAACTTCTAAAACATTCACCAAATGTTTCTACAACAAATTAGAAGAACATAAGGAAGCATGATCTGGTCATGCAAATTGAAGGAACATAAGAACATCAACTAAGGGCTTCCCTGGTGGCGCAGTGGCTGAGAGTCCGCTTGCCGATGCAGGGGAGACGGGTTCGTGCCCTGGTCCGGGAAGATCCCACATGCCGTGGAGCGGCTGGACCCATGAGCCATGGCCGCTGAGCCTGCGTGTCTGGAGCCTGTGCTCCGCAACGGGAGAGGCCACAACAGTGAGAGGCCCACATACCACAAAAAAAAAAAAAAAAGAAGAACATCAACTAAAAATGACCTAGAGATCATTCCCAGCCATTTCAGAAATATTGGGAAGGCCAAACAGACATGGTATCTCTATATTAATGGATGTATGATGCACAATGATACTTTCTAGTAAGTTTCATTTAAAAAATAGTCTGAATTGATTACAGAATGCTTCCCGTTTTTTGGTTGGAAACTCAATTACTAACAGAAAAATTGACAGAACAACAAGAAGACATTATCACTGAGAGATGATATGAGGTTACAGAATATAAAGATGATGTGAGAAAAAAGAAAGATTAAAAAAGCAAATAGAAACATGTAGTTGTGCTAGAATTTTGCTCTATACATGTAAAGTGCATACCAGTGTAACAGAGAACAAACCTAACTCCATACTGGATCTATTCCTTTAGCTCTAACTTTTGTGATCTGCTGTCTGTGCTTAGTCATGCTGGCTCTGCACTTTTGTCAAAGAATGTTGTTTAGAGCCTGAAATATACATGAATAGCCTATTCTCAAGGCTCTGACCTTTAAAGGTATAACAATTTTCCTATCAGATGGAGACATTAACATTTGTCTTGTTGGAGGTTTACAGGAACATTGTGACCAGTCCTCAGTGGACAGCTGCAAGAACAAGGGATTCCTGCACCAAGGAGCTTGCAACCACCAGCCACACACCCTCCCCTTTTAGTATAAAAGAAACCTGAATTCTAACTCAGGTAAGATGATTCTTTGGGACACTAGTCTTCCACCTTCTCAGTCTGCTGGCTTTCCGAATAAAGTCACTATTCCTTGCCCCAACACTACATCTCTAGATTTATTGGCATGTCATGTGGTAAGCAGTATGAGCTTGGACTTGGTAATGCCAATGATATTAATGAATAATACTACCTGACTGATATTTATTGAATTCTCATTTATGGAAGGTACCATAATTGTCTTATGTTACGTATCTTATTTCATCTTCAGGATATTATGAGTTAAATGTTATGATTAGCGCCATTCTACAGACAAAGGAATGGAGGCTTAGAGTGATGTCATTTGACCAAAGTTACATCAGTAATAAATGGAGCTGTTATCTGAACCCAGGTCTCTAACTGAAGAGTTTAAGAGCTTAACATTACATTTTATTGCCAAAATAGTAATAAAGTATATAGAGAAATATGCCAGTGTTTGTGTTTTATGGGGCAATGTATCAGATTCATTTTTATGCAAGAAAGTTAACTTAGAAGACAGACTGATATCTGGATTTTGAGCAATACTTTGAAAGATGGAAGCTATGCAATTTAGTAGATAAAAGAAAACAATATTTTCTTTGTTTTGTAAAGTACAGGCAATTTATCAGAGTCTTTTCAAGGAAAAACAAAATTTAGAGAATAATTTGCACCAGATAGTTTTGAGTCTTGTGTCTGTCCTTGAAAACTATACAAAGAAGGTCACCAAGACAATATAGAGGAAGAAACAAACAAACAAAAGTTTATGGTGCTTTCTTACAATTCTATAGTGCTTCATAGTTTTTGATGTATTTTAATATATATTTTCTAAGTAGATTCTGCTGAAGTAGATATCTTGGATACATCATTTCCATTAGATTATGAGATAATTGATGCTCAGAGAGATTAAGTGACTTGCCTAAGTTCATACAGCTCATGAGACACAGACCTAGGGCTATTGATCTGTATCAGTTCTCTTGTAAAAGTGCTGAATTGCTGAGTCATTACTTTCCATGAGTCCACAATTCAGTGAAGAAAAAAGGTTGGATTTAGATGTGAAATCAGCCAGGCAAAATGATCAGATCAAATTAGAGAATTTAAAGTAGAAAATATGGCTAAATGAGAGGACTTGGAGAAAAGTGATTGCCTCCTGGTGACCCAGACTTGGACATTGGATTCGTCTTATGATTACTATTCCCCTTGTTTTCCTATAGTTTCTGAAGATAAGAGGCTTTTTATCAGAATTATTTTTACTCATAGGCCCATTAGAGGCTATCTGTATGGGTAAGTTAGGGAAACGGCTACACTCTACCTTTCTAAGAGACCTTCAAAATATAGTGTTCAAATTTTGTATAGTCGTTAAGAGCACTGGCTTATTGAAACCTAACTACACCACAAAGTGTTTGAGGACAGCTTACATAACCTCTCTAAGCCTCCCTTTCCTTGTAAGTCATGCAAGTATAAGACACTAACATAGATTTACCAGGAGGATTACAGAGCATGATGTTTGTGAAATGCTGAGCCTAATAATTATCATGAAGTGCTCAATAAATGGTTACTATTATTTATTTTACTAGAATACAAATGTTTTCCATAGGAGTAAGTGAAATTTCTATCATGGCACATAAGAGTTTCACAGAGTTCTAGGAGCTCTAAGATATATATAGAATCTTGCTTACTGAAATATGTCCAATATGTAGATATCACCAAAACACATCAGATTCAACATTTCCAAAACGGAACTCATTTTCTTTCCCTCAGAACCTGCTATTTGTTCTCACTTCCCTAATTAAATTAAAGGCATCATCACTGATGGTCCAAATCAGGTGGGAAGTTGTAGCAAAGCATCTTTCATTTCCTCCACTAACAGTGTCTGATTATCTATAGCAGCGGTCCCTAACCTTTTTGGCACCAGAGACTGGTTTCGTGGAAGACAATTCTTCCATGGACCAGGCAAGAGGGATGGTTTTGGGATGATTCAAGCACATTACATTTATTGTGCACTTTATTTCTATTATTATCACATTGTAATGTATAATGAAATAATTATACAACTCACCATAATTCAGAATCAGTGGGAGCCCTGAGCTTGTTTTCCTGCAACTAGGTGGTCCCACCTGGGGTGATGGGAGACAGTGACATCCGAAGTGTTGCTTATGTCTGGTCTACTCCATAATCTTGTTTTGGTTGCTGTCACTGTCGAAAACACTGCTTCACAAAGATAGGATGTTGGAAATGGAAGCAGGCTTTTCTGTGCCTTTGTGGCAATCTCAGGATATTCCACCTTGACTTTAATCCAGAATGTATGGAGATTTGAAGTTGTCTCACACATACTTTTAAGGCCACCGTCATTTGAGATCTCAAGAGGTTGATCCTCTTCTAGCACAGACAAAGTCGATTCACCTGGCTTATTCACAAATGGGTCGTGGATCCACTCCTTCCCAGTTTGGGGGTCTTTTCTGGTTGGGAAGTAATGCTCAAACTCTTTTGAAAGCTGAGATAGGTGATTGTGCACCAGCTGGGAGAAAGAAGGCCCTCGTTCAGTCTCTTTCAAAATCTCTGCTAATGTTTGAAACACGTCAAAAATCCCAATGTTCACTTGTCGCCCCCATAGTTCCAGTTTGCCTTTGAATGCAGCCACTTTATCTGCTGACTTGAACACAGTTGCCATTCTCCTCTGAAGTGACAGATTGAGTTTACTGAGCAGGTTGAATATGTCACACAAGAAAGCAAGTTTTTTGACCCATTCTGTGTCACTGAAATGTGCTGCCAGTGGTGACTGTTTTCTAAAAGAAATCTCTGGAGCGTCCCTCAAAACTCAAAAACTCTGGCCAGTAATCTCCCTTTAGAAAGCCTTCTCACTTCTGTGTATAAGAGAAGACGTGTGCGCTCTGCATCCATCTCCTCACAGAGCTGTGTGAACAGATGTGAGTTAAGGGCATGTACTTTAATGTGGTTGATAATTTTAATCACATCCCACAAAACGTTATTAAGTTCAGGTGACATTTTTCAGCTAGCCAGCATTTCTCTATGGATGACACAGTGCATAGACTTACATTCAGAAGCGACCTCTTTGACCCGAGTAGTGAAACCAGAAAGCCGTCCAGTCATGGCTCCATCTGTGCATACCCTGACACAAAATGACCAATTCCGTTTTCCTGATATGTAGTCATTCAAAGACTTGAATAGTTCTGCAGCTGTGGTGTTGGCTGGCAACAAAAGTGCACATAACATATCCTCATGCATATCCTCCTGAAAAATATATTGCACAAAAACAAGCATCGTTGCCTTATTGTCAACATCGGTAGACTTGTCAACCTGGATTGCATACCAACGTGACTCATTAAACCTCTCTAACAATTGTGCCTCATTATCCTCTGCTATTTCATCAATTCATCTAGTTATGGTGCTAGCTGAAAGAGGAATAGGTGCCACCTTTTGAACTGCAGCCTCTCCTAAAAGTTCAAGACAAATGTCCTTAGCAGCAGGCAGGATCAACTCTTCACCAATAGTAAAGGGCTTCTTACCTTTATCAATGCGGTTAGCCATTAAGAATGATGCTCTCAGTGCAGACAAATTTGATGAAGTGGTGGCATTCAATAATTGCTTCTGTTCTTCGTGCTCATGTTTTTTTTTTTCTTTTGAAAAATTCCAAAGGCTTGTCTTTTAATGCAGGATGCTTGCTCTCCATGTGGCAAAGCAGTTTTGAAGGTTTCATGGCTTCATTGGATAGCCAGTCACCACATATAATACAAAGCAGGCTTGGAGAATGTGAATCACCTATTGCAATAAACCTGTAATTTAAGTAGGACTCTTGGCATTTTCTTTTAAATGTAGCTTTCTTTTTGTTGGCAGTCTTAGAGTCTTCTGCTGTCTCATCATTGTTTTTTTCCCCCTTTTCAAAGAAGCTCTCCAGCGACATTTGTTTTTTACTCATTTTGGCTAGGGTTAGCTTGTGGGCTTATCAAAACTGTGACTGAGACAAGTGCACAGTGTGGGAAAGAGGCACGGGTGAAAGTGGTAAATAAAATAATGGGCAGGCCACTTATGGACTAAATTGAGTCGGATTCTGACTTATAGCCTGCCACCAGATGTAGCTGTACAATTGAAGTACATCAACTCAATTGCCACTCTAAAGCCTGTCACCAGATGCAGCTTAATTGTCACTTGCCACTCACCGATAGGGTTTTGATATGAGTCTGCAAGCAACTGATTTTTTATGGTCTCTGTGCAGTCAGACCTCTCTGCTAATGATAATCTGTATTTGCAGCCGCTCCCCAGCACTAGCATCACCGCCTCAGCTCCACCTCAGGTCATTAGGCATTAGATTCTCATAAGGAGCGCGCTGCCTAGATCCCTCGCATGCGCAGTTCACAGTAGGGTTCGAGCTCCTTTGAGAATCTGATGCTGCCACTGATCTGAAAGGAGGTGGAGCTCAGGCGGTCATGTGAGCAATTGGGAGCGGCTGTAAACACAGACGAAGCTTCACTCGCTCACCCACCGCTCACCTCCTGCTGTGCAGCCCAGTTCCTAACAGGCCATGGACCAGTACTGGTCCGTGGCCTGGGGGGGTTGGAGAACCCTATCTATAGACTCTACTCCTAAAATGTTGATGAATCCAAACTCTTTCTCCATGTTCTCACCTTGGTTGAAGTATTCATCATTTCTTGCTTAGACTTCAGTAATGTTCTCCACCCACTCATATTCCATCCAGTCTTATTTTCTTCCCTACAGCTCTCCACACGGATTCCAAAATGACTTTTTTAAAAAAATTTATTTTACTTAAGTGTAGTTGATTTACAATGTTGTGTTACTTTCTGGTGTACAGTAAAGTGATTCAGATATACAGTACATACATATAATAGTTTGCATCTGTTAATCCCAAATTCCCACTCCATCCCTCTCCCAAACCCCTTCCTCCTGGCAGCCACAAGTCTGCTCTCTATGTCTATGTTTCTGTTTTGTAAGTAAGTTCATTTGTGTCATATTTTAGATTCCACATACAAGTGATATCATATAGTATTTGTCTCTGTCTGACTTACTTCACTTAGTATGATAATCTCTAGGTCCATCCATGTTGTTGCAAATAACATTATTTCATTTTTTTTTATGGCTGAGTAGTGCTCTGTTGTATATATATATATATATATATATATATATATATATATATATACACCACATCTTCTTTATCCATTCATCTGTCAATGTGTATTTAGGTTGTTTCCATGTTTTGGTTACTGTAAATAATGCTGCTATGAACATAGGAGTGCATGTATCTTTTCGAATCATAGTTTTGTCCAGATATATGCACAGAAGTGGGATTGCTGGATCATATGGCAACTCAAAGTGATTTTTCTAAAATAAAAGTTTGATAATTTCATTCTCTTCCCCTTAAAATCCTTAAATACCTTCCTATAGCCATCTGGTTAAAATCTTACTCTTTTAGCCCAACATACAAAAGCTCTTCTGATCTGGCCTACTTTTACCTCTCTGATTTCATCTCTCCTCATGGCCTCTCTCTCTCACTGTGTCATGTTTATTTGTGATTCTGTGCTTTAGTTCATATGGTTCCCATCTTTCTGGCAAATTCATCCTCACCTTCAAGACCAGAATGCTCAAGCGTCTCATCTTCATGGAAGCCTTTCCTGGCTGCCTCAGGGTTTTCTCTACTCCCTCCTCTCGGTGCCCAAGCCTCTTCTGTAGAAATGATCAAAACACTTCGTGTGTCTACATTTGACCTCTATCAGAAGATTGGGAATGACCTGAGGGCAAGGACTAATTCCTATTTGGATTTACAAATTCATATCTGGCATGCACTTACTTTCTTCAGTAAATATTTGTTCAATAAACATATTAGTTGTCAGGACATTTTTATTAGATAATTGCTGCATCTGGACTGGTTAGATTAATGAGATTATTTTGAGAGATATTAGTGTCCAGTGACATTTTAACAGCTTCATTGAAATATATAACAATTAACATAGAAAAATGTGCACCATATGAAATGTCTCGATGTCTATATACCCATATAAAAGTTACCACAATCAAGATAATGAATGTATCCATCACCCTAAAGTTTCCTTGTATCCCTTTGTAATCCAACCATCCCATCTCTAATCCCTTCATATCTCCACATAATCACTGATCTGATTTCTATCACTCTAGATTGGTTTGCATTTTCTAGAATTTTATATAAATGGAATCCTACAATATGTGTCCTTTTTCTATCTTTTTTATTTTAGGATTATTTCATGTCAGTTATGTGTATCATTAGTATCACTAGTTCTTTCCTTTCTATTGGTGAGTTGTATTCATGCATCCCACAATTTGTTTACCCATTCACTTGTTGATGGATATTTCAGTTATTTCCAGTTTTGCAGCTATTACAAAGAAAGTTGATTTGAATACTTGTGAGTAAGTCTTTATGTGAACATATTTTCTCATTTTTCTTTATTAAATACTTAGGAATGGAATGAATCATATGGTGGTTGTGTGTTTAACATTTTAAGAAATTATCAAACTGTTTTCCCAAGTGGTTGAACCATTAACCATTTAACATAACCGTCCACAGTGTATGAGAGCTCCACTTCTTCCACGTCTTTTTTATCACTTGCCATGGTCCGTTTCAGTTTTTGTAATCTTAGACATTTTAATAGGTGTGTAGAAGTATTGAGCTAACGTTTTAATTTGCATTTCCCTAGTGACTAATGATGTTGGATGCGTTTTAAGTGTGCTTATATGCCATCAATATCTTTAAAGTAGTTGTTTAAATATTTTACCCATTTAAAAAATTTTGGGCTGTTTAGTTTATTATTGAGTTTTGAGAATTCTTTATACATTCAGAATACAAGTCCTTTATCAGATATGTGATTTGCAAGTTGCCTCCCAGATTGTAGATTCTCTTTTCATTCTCCTGATATTGTCTTTCAAACGACAGAAGTCCTTAATTTTGATGAAGTCTTATTTATCTTTTTTCTTTTATGTATTTTTTTAGTTTTATATCTAAGAAATCTTTGCCTAACCCAAGATCACAGTAGCGGATTTGTCTATTTCTCCTTGGAATCTTATCAGTTTTTATTTTATGTTCTTTGAAGCTCTCTTATTAGACGCATAAGTGTTTAGAAGGTTGTTATGTCCTATAGATGAACTGACCCTTTTATCATTTTCAATTGACCTTCTTAAGCTCTGTTAACATTCTTTTGCCTAAGACCAACCTCCTGTGATATTAATATAGCAGTTCTAGCTTAAAAAAAATTGTTAACATATCTTTTTTGCATCTTTTTACTTTTAGCTCATCTGTCTTTACATTTAAAAATGTATTTTCTGGGCTTTCCTGGTGGCGCAGTGGTTGAGAGTCCGCCTGCCGATGCAGGGGACACGGGTTCGTGCCCCGGTCTGGGAGGATCCCACGTGCCATGAAGCAGCTGGGCCCGTGAGCCATGGCCGCTGAGCCTGCACGTCCGGAGCCTGTGCTCCACAAAAGGAGAGGCCACAACAGTGAGAGGCCCGCGTACCGCAAAAAAAAAAAAAAAAAAAAAAAAATGTATTTTCTTATAGATAACATATAATTGGATATTTTCTTTTCATACATTTTCTTATAGATAGCATATAATTGGATATTTTCTTTTCATACATTTTGATACTTCATGTCTTATAATTGGTGTGTTCATACCTTTTGTGTATAGATGTGGTTTAAAATCTTTTTTCCAGCTATACTGAGATATAATTGACAAATAAAAACTGTCAAACATGATGTAAAACATGACTTAATATACATATACATTGTGAAATAACTAACAATTACATCAATTAACTGATCCATCCCCTCACAGTTACTCTTCTTTGTGTGTGTGGTGAGAACACTTATGAGGTTTTTGATATGGTTAAGTTTACATCTATCATACTGATACTTGTTTTATATTTGTCCTATCTGCTCTTTGTTCCCGCTTCCCTCTCTTTCTGTTTTCCTTAAGATTAGTTTAATATTTTTATGAGGTCATTAATTACCGATTTTGGCTGATTAGCTACAATGCTTGTCTGTGAGTGTGTGTGTAATTTTAGTGGTTTCTTAAACTTATCACAGTCTATCTACAGGTGATCTTACGTCATTTCAACTTTAAGAGCCTTTCAACCATTTACTCACATTTCTTCTTTCCAGACCTTTATGCTGTTGTGGCAATAAGTTTTACTGTGATACATGTTATAAGCTCCTATAATATATTGTTAAAAAATTCTTTTAAGGTGTAGGTGATGTGTCTTTTTTCCACGGATGACTTTATTATTAGTTTTAAATATCTTGACTTTGATGTGCCTTAGTTTTCTTCATGTTTCTTGTGTTTGGCATTTGTTGAGCTTCTTTCATATATTGATTTATATTTTTCATCAAATTTAGAACATACTAGCCATTATTTCTTCAAATATGTTTATGTTTGTCCTTTTCTCAACTGTCTTTTGGGGACTCTAATTACATGTGTATTAGGTTGCTTGCAGTTTTCCCTTAGCTTGCTGTTGCTCTGTTCACTTTCATTTTCAGTCTTTATCCTCTTGGTGTTTTATTTTATATAATCTCTCTTCTCTGTTTTCTAGTTAATGAACATATTCTTCTGCTATGCATAAGCTGATGTTACTCCTATCAGGTTAATTTTTCATTCTGGATATTGTAGTTTTCACCTCTGGAAGTTTAATTCTTTTTTTATTTGCCACGTCTCCACTTATCATGTTCTCTCCTCTAGCTTTTTGAACACATGGAATACCATTAGGTTAACTATTTTTCCCTCTAATTGTATCATCTGTTTTATTTTAGGGTCAGTTTTGATCTTTCTCCTCATTATTTGTCATATTTTCCTGCATGTTTGTATGCATGGCCATTTTTGATTACATGCCTAACATGACGAATTTTACCAGTTGGGTGACAAATATTTTTTGTATTCTTATAACCATACTCTTAAGCTTTCTTCTGGGACCCATTTAAGTTACTAGGAAATAATTTGATCCTTTTGGATCTTGCTTTTATTAGACAGGATCAGAGTAACACTTAGTCTAGTCTGAAATTTGCCCCACCAATTGGCAAACCATTTCTGAGAACTTTTCCTAATTCTCCAGGAATTAAGAGGTTTTTCACTCTACTTATGAGAACAGGCACTATTTCCACCCTTGTGTGATCATCAGGATTACTTCTTCTAATCCTTTTGTGTGGCCATTTTCCAGGCCTGTGTAGTGTCTTTACATGCATGGGCTGAGCAGTGCTCAGCTGAACACTCCAAGGGAATGAATACTTTGAAGATCCTAGGTATTCTCCATGCAGCTTTCTCCTCTCCAGTAGTCATCTCCTGAACTCTAGATGCCTTATCTCTGGACTCTCAGATCCATTTCCTCAGCACTGGATGTCTGCTGTGCTTTGCCTGCCTTGTCTCTCTGCACCATAGCCTAGAAACTGTCTTCTTTAGTAATCAGGAACTGTTGGGCTCACTTTTTTTTTTTTTTTAATTATCTGATGTCTAGTATCTTGAGAGCTGTTGTTCCATATATTATATTACCTACTTTTATTTACTTTTAGTTGTTGCAGTCAGGGGAATAAACCCGTTCCTTCTTAGACTATCTTTGCTAGAAGCATAAGTCTTCCTAATAACTTTTGTGTGTGTGTGTGTGTGTGTGTGTGTGTGTGTGTGTGTGTGTATGATAAGAACAGATAACATGAGATCTACTCTCTTATTAACAAAATTTTAAGTGTGCAGTACAGTATTTTTAACTATAAGCATAATGTTGTCTAGCAGATCTCTAGAACCTTTTCATCTTGCATAACTGAGACTTAATACCTGATGAATAGCAACTCTTCTTTCCCTTCCCCCTGCCCTAGCCCCTGGTAACACCATTCTACTTTCTGCTTCTAAAACTATTTTCAATATCTCATATAAGTGGAATCACATAGTACTGTTCTTCTTCAACTTTTTAATAACGCTAATTAAAAAGAGAACTTTTGTGCTGGTAAAGCTCACATAACTACTGCAGCACTATATGAATTATACTAATACAAGGAGAAGAAAAATGAAAAAAAAAAAACAACTGTAACCCCACTTTCCAGAAATAATTGCTTGAAGCTTTATTTTTATCTATTGTAAGTGTGAGAATTACTTTTCATAAATGAAAATTAGATAATTCTATTTATTTTGTATTATAACTCAACTTTAATTTATCTGGAATATTTGTATATGATTCAATCATTTCCTCCAGTATAATTTTTAATTGTTCCATAGGAGTCCACTTTATGGATATGCCAATAAATTATGTGCCATAATTGTGCATAGTTGTGTCATAATTTATTGAACCAATCACTTATCATTCAGCATTTATGTTGTATCTAATTTTTCACTATTATGAATAGTGCTATGGTGATCATTCTGGTAGATAACTCTTTTTTGCTATTTATCATAATTTCCCCAGAAACACTTCCTAGAAGTAGAATTACTGATTCAAGGGATATGTACATTTAAAAATCATTGAATATTTTTGGCAAAATGTCACACAACTGTATACAAGCAGAACACCAACTTCCATTTCCCCCTTACTCCAGGCTATTCTAGGTATTATTTTTTTAAACACTTTTACAAGTGGTATCTTCTTATTTTACTTTTAATCAATACATTTGATCTTTGCGTCAGAAACCTCTTCCTCTGCCCTTCTCCCACCCCACAATGACATGCCTTTAATTCCATGCAGAAAAAATCCACAAGGCATTTTGACTTGTCACTTGGTTTTCTTCATCCCTTGGTAAATTTTAGTACCAAAGTAATGTGCCCTGTTAATTGCCTCTTTCTCTTTCTTGTTTTGACTGGGTCTTTCTTTCTCCTCAACTCTCAGTTCTCTTTTTTCCTAATAAAAATATTGAGTTTTATATGTTAAGCCCCAATTTCTTTCCTTATAGTGTGAGATATTCTTTAAGGTGAAACCGATGCATTTCTACCTCATTAATCACCCACCAACCTATTCGGGGCTTCAGAGAAGCAATTCAGAAATTCACAGCCAATTCAGAATGCAATATGAGATTAATATTGTATCCAATGTAAGGAGGTAGTCTAGTTGTTACGTTTTCTTCTTGTCTTAGGGCTCAAACTCCTGGAACTGGTTCCAAGATAGGTATATCTGAAGCATCAGACAGATATTATAGCACAAAAAGAATTAAAGAGGATAAATATAGATGATCATGCTCAAAAAAAGCAATAATAGTACTCCAAGCAAAATAGAAATGTTGGCTTAGAATATGGACAGAATCTTGTTCAAACTTCTCAATTTCACATGGGCCAAGATATATTACAGAAATTACACCTTGTTTCCATGGCCACTGCTGCTTATGTTGGATCTCTTCTTATTCGCTCTTTTAATCCATGATATTTATTGAATCTATTTGTAAGCACCCATGATAATGAGATAGACTTCTTCACGTCTCCCCAGCAGCTTATTCTTCTCTGGTGATGATGCTCATCCATTGGTTAAAATTGCTTCCTGGATGATTCCATCTTTTGCTCCTTTTCCTTTGACATCCCCCAGCAACCCTTCTTCAAAGATATGAAGTCTGCCTTCATACCAAACCTTCACTCCTCTGGTTAGTGAAGGATTATAGGCTCAAATGGAGAAAAGAAGGGCATGAACATAGGGTTCATTTCTTAGCAGTTCCTGGATTCAAAATAGATGCCATAGACTATTATAATGTCACACTGTTTTTAGAATAACCAGATAGCTTAGATCAAACCACTGGAACAGAGAAAAATAATTATTTCAGGCTTGGCTAACCAATCATTAATATTTTGCCTGACTCCAATTTTATTCACGAACCATTCCTACACAGGTTTTTTTAAAAACCTTACTAGAACTCTTCAAAAAAAAAAAAAAAGTAAAATTAGAATGCTGGAAGATACAATCTTCCAAAATATCAAAATAGAATTGTATCCAAATTTATAACTCAGAGAAACTATTCTATGCCAAATTATATAAAGCTAGGAAACCTTTATAACATTCGCTTATTTTCTTATAAATCCATTCATGAATTTCTGTTAAATTGCAAATCCAAAATTTTCAGGCTCCATTGCATTCTGGTCTGTAGGGCTAATTCTCTTTAAAGTGTCATCATAATCTAGCAATCTCCTCATAACCAACAAAAGCCCTTAAGACTGCTGAAATGTGCCAGCTTCCATCTCCATATGTAGCCTGTGCCTGCCGGGGCAGAATAGCATGAATGCTTGGATTTCTCTAGCTATTCTACCCAACATTTGGGCATGTTGAGCTCTAACTTGGTCCAGATTCTTTCCATGTTTCAATACATACAGAAAGAGAATTCTCTGGCCTGGCTTCTTTAGTCCACCTACACTGATCCCCAAGTCTTATCCTTTTAGGAAAATGAATCAAGATACTGCTTTTTAAAAACTCCAACTCTTATTTGGATTGAGTTCCATGTTCTTCTCAGCACTTCCTCAAATTTTGCTTTGCTTTAATCTTAATAAGTGACTGAATCAATAAATTAGGAGGAATCTGTTTAACAGTTTACTTCGTTCAATGACTCTCAATCTTGTTTAAATGGCAGAGCATTTGAGAAATATGCACACCTCATATAATTCCATAAATGACATATCAAACTTACATTAGCCACATATACACATTTTTGTTCTAAATTTAAAAATTGGATTTTAATATAGCAATATATATTTTAATATAGGAAAGGAAATTATGGCATAAAATAAAATTGAGAAAATTTTATTAGATGTTTTTTCCCTGCAAAATTAGAGTCTACCATTACTGATGTAATAGATTGAATCCACTTTTGATATTTTATTGCTGAGTATTTGAAGCCCCACTGCTATCCTTTCCCCTCTGCTCCATATCTGTCAAAGCAGATAAGAAAGCCTGATGCTCCCTTTTTTAGAGCCTGGTGGGAAGTTCAAATAATACATATGGGATCCCTCACCCAATCCCATTCACTAACCACAATAAAAGCCAAGCCAGTCTCCTTTCCCTGTTCTCCCAAGACACTTTTAGACCTGCTTGAGAAGCCTGCCTTGCTCTTTCCAGAAAACTTCATTATATGTCATACCTTCTTTGTACAGGCATGATTATAAGTATGCACATTTCCTACCAAACTAAATTTCATGGAACTTTGTTCTTTATACAAAAGGTTAGCATATTTTTGTAAATGCAAAATGTTAGATTTTTTTTTCCATCAACAGCAATACAATTTAGGGTCAGGGAAACTGCAGTGTAATACAAAAGATATGAGAACTAATTTCACAAGCTTGGAAAAAAATTAGGTAAGGGTTGAGAAATAGGCCTATAAAATTATGGATAGGTCACCCTGAGCCAGTCTACTTACTATTTCTATAGTAGAAAAATTAGAGAATGCTAAATGAAATAAAGGCTGCATCATTGAAACAAATGAAAGGAAAACACATTTTTACACAGAAGATTCTATAATTAACCTATGGGGCTCTATATGATTATAAATTATGGCAGTAAATTACTGAGAATGACTCAAATAAGAAACATGGAAAACAGTCTCTGAGTAGTTCCTGAATTAAAAGGACGATGATATACAATAAACTGACCAGCTGAGGTCAAGAATGAGATCTCTTGCCGTCTTTCTTTTTTTGTGTGTTGTAATATTATACAATTAGGGCCTTAGCCTTTTTCAAGACTCAGGCTGTTATGGAGATGAAACACTGTACAGAAAGGTGTTTGTCAAATTTTAATATATACATAAAAGAAACCATTATCTTTGAGAAAACTGCCAATAGGAAAGTGTTTTCAATCTCGTGGGAAAATGCATAAAATACACTCTCAGTCTTAGAATTACGTATTTTTTCTTTCAAATGAGCAGCAAAAGTGAGAACCTTAAAAATGTAAAAGAGCTCAAACAATATGCAGGAGAAGTACAGCTTCAGAGGTGAAAATATTCCTTCTCTTATGTCTTTCTGGATTTGGTGGCTATCATCTTGCTGATGCCATAGATGCTGTACTGTAATCAAAGTCCTACATTTTGAGAAAATATTTCTTTTGCCTAAAAGAAAATACCTTTGGTTTTTTGTCAAAAAATGTGGTTATTGTAAAAAGGAGAAATTATATCTCTGGGCCCCTGTGGTTATCTGCTGATTCCAATGTCACAATTAAATTCATTTAATGTGTGTGTCTATGTAAAGAATCTCCTTTGTATTAGATTTTGTGCTATATTCTGCAGCACAACAGTGTACAAGGTGGACTTACCTTCAGGAAACAAACAGAGAAGGGAACTAAAACACAATGCCAAAATACTTTGAAGGAGGGAATAAGTATTACGAAGGGGCCTTTTCCTCAGATGTAGGGGCTTTTAGGAGGTCACTAAACAGAGAAGAACTCTAACCAGGCGACAGGGGAGGGGATGGATATTTGCTGAATACAGCTTTAGAGGCAGGAGAGAACACGTTATGCTTTGGAAATTGAAAGAGTTTAATGTTTGCAGTGTACAGTGTGAGACAGAGTGGTAGAGATAAGGCTGGAGAGGAAAGTGGTGGCAAGCCAAGGCAGAGCCTTGCAAGGTTTATTTATTCTAATGGCAGATCTTGAGCAAGAGAAATGTACCAATTTATTATCATAATTGGGAAATTTAAGAAGATGTTCTTAGAAATAACTATATTAAACTATATAACTATGTAACTACATTAACTATATTAAAAAGAGAGAAAACTAGTCAAGGTAGAGAAAATCTAAAACACAGGTTATTGGCCAATAATCCATAACATAGAGACTATGATCTCTGATCATAAAATGAAAACAAAGAGAGGAAGAAATCTTATGTGTTGGCAAATTTAAGAACACACTTCTAAGTAGCTCTTGGATAAAATAAAACATAATGCAAACCAGAAAACAGTTAGAGCTGAGTAAAATGAGAATACTTCCTACTACAACATAAGGCAAGGTTAATACTATACTGAGAGTCGCCATCTTGGATTGCTTTGTCATGTGCAGCCTCTCTGCACAGAGCCCCTGGCTGTCATCTTGGATGCAGTGTCCTTTGCCCGACTTCTGCATGTGGCCCACCTGAGCTGAGGTGCCGGTGACAGCCATTCTGCACTAGGAACTCTGGTCAGAAGATCTGGGTGCGAGGCCTCTGCACCTGGCCCCCATGAGCAAGTGAAACCCGACTAAGCACAAAGAAAGAAAAAGCCATCTCAGAGCTGTGACCATTTTCAAGGCTATTGTTTTTCTCTGTGGAACACTGCCTTTGGGGCAAAACAAGGAAGAAGAAGGTGATTCTAATGTGCAGAAAAGAAGGACAGCCACTGCAGGCCAGCTTCTCCAACTCTGAAGGCACTCCAGCCGTGTGGCTGACAGAGTCTTGGTGCTCTGGCCGGGTGTCAGATCTGAGCCTCTGAGATGGGAGAGCCAAGTTCAGGACACTGGACCACCAGAGACCTCCTGGCCTGACATAATATCAATCAGTGAGAGCTCTCCCAGAGATCTTGGTCTCAACACTAAGACCCAGCTCCACTCAATGACTGGCAAGCTCCAGGGCTGGACACCCCATGCCAAACAACTAGCAAGACAGGAACACAACCCCACCCATTAGCAGAAAAGCTGCCTAAAATCATAATAAGTTCACAGACATCCCAAAACACACCACCGGACGTGGTCCTGCCCACCAGAAAGACAAGATCCAGCCTCATCCAGAACACAGACACCAGTCCTCTCCACCAGGAAGCCTACAAAAGCCACTGAACCAACCTTACCCGATGAGGGCAAACACCAAAAACAATGGGAACTACGAACCTGCAGCCGGAAAAAAGGAGACCCCAAACACAGTAAGTTAAAGAAAATGAGAACACAGAGAAATACACAGCAGATGAAGAAGCAAGATAAAAACCACCCAGACCAAACAAATGAAGAGGAAATAGGCAGTCTACCTGAAACAGAATTCAGAGTAATGATAGTAAAGATGATCCAAAATCTTGGAAATAGAATGGAGGAAATACAAGAGCCATTTAAAAAGGACCTAGAAGAAATAAAGAGCAAACAAAAAATGATGAACAACACAATAAATGAAATGAAAAATACTCAAGAAGGAATCAATAGCAGAATAACTGAGGCAGAGGAACAGACACGTGACTTGGAAGATAAAATAGTGGAAATTACTACCATAGAGCAGAAAAAGAAAAAAAAAGAATGAAAAGAAATAAGGACAGAGACCTCTGGGACAACATTAAATGTACCAACTTAAGAATTATAGGGGTCCCAGAAGAAGAAGAGAAAAAGAAAGGGACTGAGAAAATATTTGAAGAGATTATAGTTGAAAACTTCCCTAATATAGGAAAGGAAATAGTCAATCAAGTCCAGGAAGTGCAGAGAGTCCCATACAGGATAAATCCAAGGAGAAACACGCCAAGACACATATTAATCAAACTATCAAAAATTAAATTCGAAGGAAAAATACTAATAGCAGCAAGGGAAAAGTAACAAATAACATACAAGGGAATCCTCACAAGGTTAACCACTGATCTTCCAGCAGAAATTCTGCAAGCCAGAAGGGAGTGGCAGGACATATTAAAAATGATGAAAGGGAAAAAACTACAACCAAGATTACTCAATCCAGCAAATATCCATTCAGATTCAAAGGAGAAATTAAAACCTTTACAGACAAGCAAAAGCTAAGAGAATTCAGCACCACAAAACCAGACCTAAAACAAATGCTAAAGGAACTTCTCTAGGTAGGAGACACAAGAGAAGGAAAAGATCTACAATAACAAACCCAAAACAATTAAGAAAATGGTAATAGGAACATACATATTGATAACGACCTTAAATGTAAAAGGATTAAATGTTCCAACCAAAAGACATAGACTGGCTGAATGGATACAAAAACAAGACCCATATATATGCTGTCTACAAGAGACCCAATTCAGACCTTGGGAAACATACAGACTGAAAATGAGGGGATGGAAAAAAATATTCCATGCAAATGGAAATCAAAAGAAAGTTGAGTAGCAATTCTCATATCAGACAAAATAGACTTTAAAATAAAGATTATTACAAGAGACAAAGAAGGTCACTACATAATGATCAAGGGATCAATCCAAGAAGAAGATATAACAATTGTAAATATTTATGCACCCAACATAGGAGCCCCTCAATACTCCTAAGGCAAATGCTAACAGCCACAAAAGGGGAAATCAACAGTAACACAATAATAGGAGGGGACTTTAACACCCAACCTTCACCAATGGAAGGATCATCCAAAGTGAAAATAAATAATGAAACACAAGCTTTAAATGATACATTAAACAAGATGGACTTAATTGATTTTATAGGACATTCCATCCAAAAACAACAGAATATATTTTCTTCTCAAGTGCTCATGGAATATTCTCCAGGATATATCATATCCTGGGTCACAAATCAAGCCTTGGTAAATTTAAGAAGATTGAAATCATATCAAGTATCTTTTCCAAACACAATGCTATGAGACTAGATATTTTATAGGAAAAAACATGTAAAACATAGAAACACATGGAGGCTAAAAAATACACTACTAAATAACCAAGAGATCACTGAAGAAATCAAAGAGGAAATCAAAAAATACCTAAAAACAAATGACAATGAAAACATGATGGCCCAATACCTATGGGATGCAGCAAAAGCAGTTCTAAGAGGGAAGTTAATAGCAATAAAATCCTACCGCAAGAAACAAGAAACATCTCAAATAAACAACCTAAGCTTACACCTAAAGCAATTAGAGAAAGAAGAACAAAAAACCCCAGAGTTAGCAAAAGAAAAGAAACAATAAAGATCAAATTAGAAATACACTAAGAAGAAATGAAGGAAACATTAGCAAAAATCAATAAAAATAAAAGCTGGTTCTTTGAGAATATAAACAAAATTGATAAACCATTAGCCAGACTCATCAAGAAAAAAAGGGAGAAGACTCAAATCAATAGAATTAGAAATGAAAAAGGACAAGTAACAACTGACACTGCAGAAATACAAAGGATCATGATAGATTACTGCAAGCAACTATATGACAATAAAATGGACAACCTGGAAGAAATGGACAATTTCTTAGAAAAGCACAACCTTCCATGACTGAACCAGGAAGAAACAGAAGATATAAACAGACCAATCAAAAGCACTGAAATTGTAATGATGATTAAAAATCGTCCAACAAACAAAAGCCCAGGACGAGATGGATTCACAGGCAAATTCTATCAAACATTTAGAGAAGACCTAACACATATCCTTCTCAAACTCTTCCAAAATATAGCAGAGGGATGAACACTTCGAAACTGATTCTATGAGGCCACCATCACCCTGATACCAAAACCAGGCAAAGATGTTACAAAAAAAGAAAACCACAGGCAAATATAACTGATGAACATAGATGCAAAATTCCTGAACAAAATACTAGCAAACAGAATCCAGCAGCACATTAAAAGGATCATACACCATAATCAAGTGGGGTTTACCTCAGGACTGCAAGGATTCTTCAATATACGCAAACCAATCAATGTGATAAACCATATTAACAAATTGAAGGATAAAAACCATATGATGATCTCAATAGATGCAGAAAAAGCTTTTGACAAAATTCAACACCAATTTATGATAAAAACTCTTGAGAAGGAGTGTTAGAGTGAACTTACCCCAATAAAGGCCAAACCCACAGAAAACATCTTTCTCAATGGTGAAAAACGGAAACCATTTCCACTAAGAACAGGGACAAGACAAGGTGGTCCAACCACCACTATTTTTCAACATAGTTTTGGAAGCTTTAGCCACAGCAATCAGAGACAAAAAAGAAATAAAAGGAATCCAAATCGGAAAAGAAGAAGTAAAACTATCACTGTTTGCAGATGACGGGATGCTATACATAGAGAATCCTAAAGATGCTACCAGAAAACTACTACAACTAATCAATGAATCTGGTAAAGTATCAGGATACAAACTTAATGCACAGAAATCTCTTGCATTCTTATACACTGACAATGAAAAATCAGAAATAGAAATTAAGGAAACAATCCCATTCACCATTGCAACAAAATAAATAAAATACCTAGGAATAAACCTACCTAAGGAGAGAAAAGACCTGTATGCAGAAAACTATAAAACACTGATGAAATAAATTTAAAATGATGCAAACACATGGAGAGATATACCCTGTTCTTGGATTGGAAGAATCAATATTTGTGAAAATGACTATACTACCCACAGCAATCTACAGATTCAATGCAATCCCTATCAAACTACCAATGGCCTTTTTCACAGAACTAGAACAAACAATTTCACAATTTGTATGGAAACACAAATGACCCCGAATAGCCAAAGCAATCTTGAGAAAGAAAAACGGAGCTGGAGGAATCAGGCTCCCTGACTTCAGACTATACTACAAAGCTACAGTAATGAAGACAGTATGGTACTGGCACAAAAACAGAAATACAGATCACTGGAACTGGATAGAAAGCCTAGAGAAAAATCCACACACATATGGTCACCTTATCCTTGATAAAGGAGGCAAGAATATACAATGGAGAAAAGACAGTCTCTTCAATAAGTGCTGCTGGGAAAACTGGACAGCTACATGGAAAAGAATGAAATTATAATACTTCCTAATACCATACACAAAAGTAAACTCAAAATGGATTAAAGACCTAAATGTAAGGCCAGACGCTATAACACTCTTAGAGAAAAACATAGGCAGCACACTCTATGACATAAATCACAGCAAGATCCTTTTTGACCCACCTCCTAGAGAAATAGAAATAAAAACAAAAATAAACAAATGGGACCTACTGAGACATAAAAGCTTTTGCACAGCAAAGGAAATCATAAGCAAGATGAAAAGACAACCCTCAGAATGGGAGAAAATATTTGCAAAGGAAGCAACTGACAAAGGATTAATATCCATAATTTGCAAGTAGCTCATGCAGCTCAATATCAAAAATACAATCAACCCAATCCGAAAATGGGCAGAAGACCTAAATAGACTTTCCTCCAGAGAAGATATATAGATTGCCAACAAACACATGAAAGGATTCTCAACATCACTGATCATTAGAGAAATGCAAATCAAAACTACAATGAGGGATCACCTCACACCAGTCAGAATGGCCATTATCAAAATATCTACAAACCATAAATGCTGGAGAGGGTGTGGAGAAAAGGGAACCCTCTTGCACTCTTGGTGGGAATGTAAATTGATACAGCCACTATGGAGAACATTATGGAGGTTCCTTAAAAAACTAAACATAGGACTACCATATGACCGTGAAATCCAACTACTGGGCATATACACTGAGAAAGTCATAATTCAAAAAAGTCATGTACCACAATGTTCATTGTGGCACTATTGACGATAGTCAGGACATGGAAGCAACCTAAGTGTCCATCAACAGATGAATGGATAAAGAAGTTGTGGCACATATATACAATGGAATATTACTGAGCCATAAAAAGAAATGAAACAGTTATTTTTAGTGAGGTGGATGGACCTAGACACTGTCATACAGAGTGAAGTAAGTCAAAAAGATAAAAACAAATATCGTATGCTAACAGGTATATATGGAATCTAAAAAAAACAATGGTTCTCAAGAACCTAGGGGCAGGACAGGCATAAAGATGCAGATGTAGAGAATGAACTTGAGGACACAGGGCAGGGGAAGGGTAAGCTGAAACGAAGTGAGAGACCGCATTGACATATATACACTACCAAATGTAAAACAGCTAGGTAGTGGGAAGCACCCGCATAGCACAGGGAGATCAGCTTGGTGCTTTGTGACCACCTAGAGGGGTGGGATAGGGAGGGTGGGAGGGAGACACAAGAGGGAGGGGATATGGGGATATATGTATACGGATAGCTGATTCACTTTGTTATACAGCAGCAACTAACCCAACAATGTAAAGCATTATACTCCAATAAAGATGTAACAAAACAAAACAAAACTGTACTGAGAGTGATTTTTCTGACTTAAAAGCTTAGTTAGAAAATGAAAGTGAAAATTGATGAGTAGTTATGAAAAATGTAACAACAAAGATAAATCCAGAGAAAGAAGGTAAAGGGGTATGATAAACATAAGGTGTTAAACTTAGTGAAATAGAATGCAGTTACAATAAAGATCTTTGAAATCTAATCATACTGACACATCATCTCATAAGATGTTCAGAGCAAAGCAGAGTCAAAAGAAACAATATTATGAAGGAAAAAGGAGATTTAACTATAAATACAGCCCTCCCCCAATACTATGAAAGAATATATGTTCATAAATTTGACCACTGGAAAAATGTACAGTGTCTTAGAACTATATTGCCAAATAAAACTGGATCAACTATAAACAAAAAATCTGAATAAATTAGATTCTACCAAATATGTACAAGAATGGTATTGCAATCACAGTTTTCTAACAGCAAAACTGTAAAAACAACCTGTCTGTCCCTCAAAAGGGAGTTGAGGATACAAAAATCTGGTTCAATCAGACAGTAACATAATGGCATGTAAAAGAATGAACTAGATAGTTACCATGGTGGATACAAACTACAGAATAATATGCACAAAGTACTGTCACTAAAATAGAAACTTAAAACAGTATTTATGTTGTTTATTGATAAATGTATATTTGATAAAACTATCAAAATATGTATTAACATCTTACACACTACCTGGGAATAAATGATTATAGATGAGGACTACTTGAGAGGCAAGGGATGAGAGAGTGAGCCTTAAACTGTAAAGTTTTATTTCTTAAAATAGTGATCTGAAGGAAAAATTACAAAACATTAACATATGAACATTGGGTAATGTGAGGTCGTTTGTATGTTTTGGATTATGAATTTATGTAAAGCCTAGGCCAGAAAGAGAAGTCATAATTTTGGCAGTTTCTAAAGTGTAGAAAAGAAGTGGCATTTTTGTGTGTGTGTGTGTGTCTTTTAAAGCTCCTCTCTCTGCATAAGGTCCTGGTTATTCTCATGAGTCAAAATAAGTAATTAGATAATTTATAATCATCAGTAAATTAAATCATCAGTAATTTATTTTGTACCATGCCCAGCACAAGTGCCCACACAATCTGATATTCTATATATATTTGGGATTATAATATTATTGATTCAGATTGCAATACTCAGATTGATAATTTAGAATTGTAAATTCATATTTCTTTGTCAATGTAAAGTTTGACTGTGGATAACCGTTTCTTGAATAAAATAACATAAAGTCTGAGTCAGATACTTTTCAAATTCCTAATGAATGTGAGTTGAATGAACACATTCCATGAATGTGGAGACTCAAGCATTATGCAGGTAGCTCAGAACACAGACTATTAATGCTATTTATGTCTCAGAATTCTTGAGATGATGGTTATTTAGGAAATCTCTGGTTATGTTTCCCTAGGTCCAACTTTAATATACCACATGGTTAAAAGGCAAAGGCAAATTCTTCCTTCCTGTATCTTAGGCAAACTCTCCAGATTTCGACTATTTTTCTCCTGTATCATTCAAAAACATCAGTATCAATTTCAATGTTACAAACGAAAGAGAGAACTAAGAAAAATCACAGTTCAATTATTCCATTTACCTGACTCCTCAGTACATTTTCTAGAATGACAGTTAGTTTAAAGACCTAGTTTAAAAGTCAACATTTCTCCTTTTTTAAATTCTCACAAACTGTATGTAGGAATTTATCTTCCACAATGGAATTTGCATTGATATAAAGAACTGAGAAAGTTTTCAAAACAACGAGGTTTCAACAAGGCAACAAATGTAAGGCAGTTCATTAGGTAAATGGATTGTACTAGTAAATGCAATACATGTTGAGAACAGCAGCCTATTTGTTAATTTACCCAAATAGCATATCTGAGGATCAAAGATTTATTAAAGAAACGACTGACATGCAGGTTTTCTTAACAACATTATTTTCTGTATATCAGGAGAGCATTTTGTAAGATAGCACAAATGACAAGAATTTGGTGACTGCAAGTATAAAGACCATGCTGCTAATGAAAATCAATCAAGAGAGAGCACAATATTTATAAAAACTTGATGATAACAAAGATGCAACTACAGCAATTGCCCTGTGATAATGGAGAGAACAGATTATAAGGCACGACATAATGAATGCCTTGTTTCCAATCAGCTTGTATAAACAATGATGGATCCATCACCCAAAATTAGCCAAAACATCAGAGTGCAATGACAGTTTAATTAAAATAGGAAGGGTAGATAAATGGATCAAAAAATGAATGCTGAAAACAAACAAACAAAAAATGAATGCTGTACATAAAATATTAGCTAGCGAAGTGCTTTGAAATAAAAATCTTGAGCCAGAATTCATATATAAATCTAATATTACTTCTCAAAAAATTGAAACTGTGGTTTTGTTCCAAGTATTACAATTACGGATTTCACATTTAACTGCATTTATCAGAATAGTTTGAACTTGGGTAGACAATGGCACAGATATGCAGCAGACTATATTTTGGAGAGATTTCACTATGTTTTATATGAATCATTCATATAAAAGTATTTATTGACTTAGTCTAAAACAACTAGACTGTGGCCAAGCTATGGTGATACATTTTGGAAAAATAATGCGATTATTATTAGATCATGAGGAGTTTTCATACACACAGTATAGAACTGGTTATTGATGCATAATTTTAGAATTCTAAATTAATTAGAATTATAGTGTTTCAACTATTTTCATATCATTTTGGAAATATCTGCTTTATCCTTTATTGGAATTTCAAAATATAGTACCTTTGGCTCTAGAATTTTAGAATACAATGTAAATTTCCATCTTTAATAGCAATTAAAAATTACATGAAGCATAAAATAACTTTAAAGATCTTTATTTTGGCAGAAAAATATATTTTTAAAGTTTTGAAATAGACTTATTGTTTAGGTTGTAACAGGTCCCAACATCTGATCAATTTGACATAAGAGTAAAAAAAAAACATAAAAAAATGGGCTTCCCTGGTAGCACAGTGGTTGAGAGTCCACCTGCCAATGCAGGGGACACGGGTTTGTGTCCCGGTCCGGGAAGATCCCATATGCTGTGGAGCGGCTGGGCCCGTGAGCCATGGCCGCTGAGCCTGCGCGTCCAGAGCCTGTGCTCCGCAACGGGAGAGGCCACAGCAGTGAGAGGCCCGTGCACCGCAAAAAAAAAAAAAAAAAAAAAAAAAAGCAATCTTTTCTCTTAATAAGGATGTGTTCTCATTAAATTCTACATTACTGATAAAGTAATATCAAACTGTGAAAACCATAAATATGGGATTGTAAACAAAACTTTAAAGGTCAGATTCAGAGAGTTAAAATTTGGTATGTATACAGGACAATTTTGAACAGGAAACATGAGATATTTTTAGAAGGTCCATTATTATCTTTAAGCAATCTAAAAATTCCTATGTGAATGTTTTATCCTTATTTAGATAGTGGTTGTTTCTGTCTTGCCTTTCTAAAACTCAAGATATAATTTTTTAAAAAACATATAAATATAGGAAACTGGAAAGTACCTTTGCTTAAAATGATCACTACCTGCCAAGCTCTTAGTCTCAGCGACGAACTGCTTGTCCTTTACAGAAGAGACTCTCACTTTGAAGTCGATGCTTGCTCTTTGCAGATATTCAGGGCATGAGAAGAATGAAATCTGGTCTAAGAACTGGAAGATAAATGACTAGCTAAAAGGAATAGCTTTTATTAAGTTAGTGTACATAAAGAAGATGGAGCTTCTAGACGTTGATGAAATTACCTTTCAAAAGGGATGGAGAAATATATAGATAAGAAGACCCAAAGAAGTATAGTTTGTGTAGAGTACTCAGAAAGTCAGCTTCCACTTCCAGTTCAGACAGTGATGCTTATTTCATTTTACTTCCTCTGCTCCATGCCATGTATCTTCTGTGGATCTGAGGATCCTGCTACATGGACGGTCAGATTACATCTACCCTTCCTCCCTACTAGAACATTCAACATTACCTTTGTCCTAACTCTGTAGTCTTGGCTTGCACCTTTTATTTTTTAATTTTTTTTTTTTTAGTTTTAACTGACCAACAGGTATTTATTAATGTAGTTTTCCTTCTCTTGCCATAATACATAAGCATGACCCTGATGGGCTGATACATCAGTGTGAAGGTGTTGAAAGCCCCACCAGTCATTGATTCCAATGTTACAGGATTGCACTTATAGTGTGGTTTCAAGTCCATACAGGAAGCAGACCAACCCTAGGGTCTCCCACATCTGCCAAGCTCACTGGCTGTGCTGTGGTTGTGCTTTCCCTTACAGAAGCTGGAGTTGTCCACCCGCAAGGCTGCTCTGTTACAGGCCTGCTTCCCTGGGAAGCATCTCCCTTTGGCTGTGGGTGGAAGACTGCACACCCAGATCACCCTGAGAAGCAGTCCCCACATGCCAACCCGAGCCTGAGCTGCTATCACTGTCTTTCCCGTGGGTCTGCACAGCCCGCTGGTGCCACTGCTCTTGTGTGGAAGGGCTTCTTGGTTGTGAGGAGCTCCCTGGTGATCAGGGTGAGTCCACCGAGGATGAGGAAGACTCCTCCCCACCAAAGGACCTCCTGGCACTCTCCATACAGCACAAAACCCAGGAAGGCCTGCGGGACAAAGACAGCTGTGAGGCCAGGTGGGCACATGCCCGCAGGATGCAACCACAGTGGGTGGGTACCACCTGACTCCCCTGTGGGTGACTGCCCTCCTAGGGCAGAAAGGAAGGTCTGGAGCTGGAAGTCTTGGGCTTGAAATCCAGCTGTCACCTTCAGCAAGTCTCCCCTGTAGAAGTGGGGAGGGTACCTCCTCATGCTACAGACCAGGGCTCCTGGGCTCCTTCATCAATAGAAATTGACACGAGGCCAGACAAGAAATTCGGGCAAGGCTTTATTGGGGTCCCTGCTGCAGCAGAGGGGAGCAAGAACAAGAAACAGGTTTCCTTGCTCGTTTGCTGGCTTGATCCCCAAGGTGGGGGCAAGGTGGTTCTTCATTTGGGGTGAGGTTAGGGGTGTGTCCAAGAGTCAAGCCAGAGAGGTGGCTTAGGTGACTTGCCCACCCCTTGGTGGTGGTGTGTGCAGGGGACACGAGCAGTACCCTGACTTTTGCTCCTGGCTCTTCAGAAATGGCAGTTAGGTTTTTGCTCTTTTTGTATGTTGTAAATAATTTACCCCAACTGCACATGTACGCAGTTATTTTTAGTCCCTTTTAGTTTCTTTGTATTTTGTTTCTAGAGGTCCAGGTGCAGGCACTGCAGCAAAGGGTCCCAGGTCCCAGGTCCCAGCCTGTCTCTCTCACAGCATCAGACTCCAGCAAAGTGCACAAGAAAGCCCAGTGAAGGCCAGCAGCTAGGCCCAGCACACAGTGGGCCTACCAAATGCTCCCTGCTTCCACCTCAGGGCTCGGCCCCACCTGGGTGGGAAGAACCTCAACCTTGATCCTCCATGTCTCATGTCTGAGTTCACAGACTGCTAGCCTCTGGGTTGCACAGAGGCTTCAGACTGCGGGCTCCCGCCTGGAGGAGCAGCAAGCAAGGAGGCTTTTTACAGTTGGACTTCATCCCCATCTAACTTGAGAATTACTCCAAGTTTGAGAGATTAGAGGAGCAGACACCAGGGGTCAAGCCACAGTTTCACCTCTGCTTCAGGTCCTGTCCCTTCTCCTATCTGGAAAAGCAGGGATTGCCCAAGGACGACTCACCCAGAACCCTCCCGGAACCCAGCTTTGGGACAGAGGGACCGTATACTCAGGCTACTCACTGAGCTGAGGATATTTGAAAAAGTCACCATGACAGATGCAATGGCCGAAGATGTGGTGAAATTGAGGCTCCGGCTAACGAACATTAACGTGAGAGAATTGGTGGTAGCCATTACGAGGACGCCTAAGCCGGATAAGCAGAATCCCATACTCACCTCGCTGCTGAAGACCTGCGCGGTGGAAGCTGCGCCAGGGCCCTGAATGCGCATGCGCACAGGCAGTTTGAGCACTCCCCAGAAGTGGTACCGCAGCATGCAGGCTGGGAAGTGCGCCGCCACCTCCATCTTAATTTTTTTTTTTTTTTTCCCGGAATGCAGGCCTCTCACTGTTGTGGCCTCTCCCGTTGTGGAGCACAGGCTCCGGACGCGCAGGCTCAGCGGCCATGGCTCACAGGCCCAGCCGCTCCGCGGCATATGGGATCTTCCCGGACCGGGGCACGAACCCGTGTTCCCTGCATCGGCAGGCGGACTCTCAACCACTGCGCCACCAGGGAAGCCCTCCGTCTTAATTTTTAATTAATTCATTTTATGTCTCTTCTTCCCTCTCTTTGAATTGTGTTGTTGTTTTTTTAATCTTCTGTATTGATTTGGAAAGTGAGCACTTTAAAATTTTAACCATATTTACCGACATAAAAAACAAACAAAAAACATCTACTGTAACAGCTCTTGGATGAGTTTTCATTGATTATCAAACTCAAGAATACAATGGCACCTTCTGACTTTGATTTTTTTATGCACCTTCCCCCTCTCCTTCACCTTTTCAGTCTTTGTTAAAAGAAACTCAGTTCGGATCTAGGTTTATGTTACAACTGTTTCTTCTTAACATAGTGGCTAGCATTTTGACAGTCATAACAGTGTTTCTGTATGACAGTTACCACCATTAGTGTTTTTTTTTAAAGTCATTCTTTTTCTTGCTTGTGATTTCTTGCTCAGTTGGTTTGAATTCCAATATTTCCCAAGAAAGGCAAGTGTTTGATTTAGAACATGTGAATGCTTTTTATTTACTTTCAGCAAAAAATAATAGGCTATGTAAAGCATCTTGTGCTGCTGTAGTTTCCACAAAATATGTGTAGACATTTTCATTGTTTAATGGCCATTAGCCAGAATCTGAGTGCAACCATGCTATTGATGTTTTATAATGTGTTTTGCTGCCCTTACATATCTGTGAGACTTTAAAATATTTTGTTTATAATTCAAAAATTTTTGGATATATAAATGATGTTCTTTTAATCTTGGCTAAAACATAATTCCTTTTACACCATAATGTTTCCTTCCATATTTTAATTAAAAATTTAAAAACTTTAAAAAAGTGAAAAAAATAAGAAAACAAAAACCTATATGCCTTTCACATGTCATTAGTATGTTGCCACATTTGCTTTATCTCTCTCTCTCTCTCTCTTTCTCTCTCTCTCTATATATACACTCTATATATACTTATATACATATGCACATCTCTATAGGGATAGATGACATATATCAATCAATATATAGGTTGGTCAATAGATAGATGAGTAAATGTGTGTGTGTGTGTGTGTGTGTGTGTGTGTGTACTCAGATACTTGTGTGTGCATACATAGGTTCAATCAGTTGGAAGTATGTTGCAGACATCATGGTATTTGCCCCAAAATACTTTGAGGTATTTTATGAGAATAGTGGCACCTTATAATTATAATGTCATTACCTCATCTAACAAAGTTAAGATTAATTTAGTAATATTGAGTACACCATATCTTCATTCTCTGTCTTCTGTATTTGTCAACATCATTCTCATCATTTAAAACTCTTCTGTGCTTTTCCTTTTGATTCTGGATTACTTTGTAAATATATTCAATGTTTTTTGTTTCAGTTTTATTTAGTAATATTTCTGTTCTTTGATTGCCTCCAATGGATAACTTAATTCTGCCAATGAAGATTCGTCTTTGTATAATATCCATATTCTGTTTTCCCATCTCATCTTGGTATCATCCTGATCTGTTCTTAATATTTCCTGCTTTTTTGTCTTATGGCCATATTTAATTACATCATGTTGAGAGTTCCAAATAACATTATAGACTTCTATGTCTATATTTCATTATGATTTTAAGATACAGTTTCTCTTCTTCTAAGTTTCTAAGCATTTTGTTTTTCTTTTTTGGCCTTAGAGTGATCTTTATTGTTGGTTCATGCAGCTTTTTTTAAAATTAATTTTTATTGGAGTAAAGTTACTTTACAACGTTGTGTTCGTTTCTGTCTAAATTGAAAGCCCGTGTTACTTTCTCTATAAGTTTTATTCCAAAAAGAAGAACATTTTATTTGCTGTAATATTAATTCCTCCTCATAATGTATATAGGTATCAAATGTGAAATCATTACCAAAGGAGATAATGGTGGGAAAATTAGTCTTACCTGTTCTCTGCAGTACATATAATTTGAAGGGATTAATGATCAGTCTAAAAATATTGGTAACTATTTGATATATTGGATTTTTCTAAAGAAATCTAAATGCCAGGACATAGGAATATTATAAAATTGCTTTTTATAGTTTTTTGCAAATTGAATGCACAGCAAAAAAGTTATAATTTGTTTCTAGGCATCCAGATTCTCCCAATTCTTCTTTCAAATATTTCTTCCTGGGGAAACCTTTGCAATAATATTTAATTAATTATTGTTTCCCTTCCCTAGAAAGCTGTTTAGTAAAAATCTGCTTTGGACTGTCCAAACCTAAAGTGAGTTCACTTAAAATGCTTCGTGGAAATGTAAAGAAAATGTACAGTCTTTTAAATAAAAGGTGCTGCATATTCATATAGAAAAAAGTGTATCTTGGCTCCTACCTCACCACACACACACACACACACACACACACCCATTCCAAATGGGCTGAAGATCTAAAAGAAAATTTTTTTTTCTACTAAAACATATTTTTGTAGAAAATTTAGTAAGAATATCTTCTTTAATTTGGAGTAGATTTCCTAAATATGGCACAAGAATAAGTAGGCATAAAAGAAATAAGTTGATAAACTGAAATATTAAAAATCAGAACTTTCTTTTCATCAGAAGACACCATAAATGAGAAGACAACGTGTAAATGGGAAAATATATTTGCAATACATCCACCTGCCAAAAACTCCTGTCTAGAATATACAAAAGATTCCTATAAGTCAGTATGAAAATTACAGATGACCACTGCAAAAATTGGCAAAAGAACTAAAGATAATTTTTACAAAAGAAAGGAATCAAATAAACCTGAAAAAGTGCTCAACTTCAATAATCCAGTAAATACAAGTTTAAATCCACAATATGCCACAAAAACACATCCTTACCTGAATGGCAAAAGGGAAAAGGCTAAAACATACCAGACTGTGGAAGTGTAGTTAGGTATAACTACTGTGGAATATTATTTGTCAGTATGCACTAAAGCTGAACTAAAGTTGACTATTCCCCTGATTGGGCATTTTAACTCCACAGTATGTACCTGATTGAAATATAGGTATGTGTTTTTCAAAAGACATATATTAGAATGTTCACAGTATCACTGTCAGTAATAGCCTAAAATTGGAAATTATCAAGATCCAGTAACAGAAGCAAGGATAAATACATTATGATATATTCACACAGTGGAATATGATAGAGCAATGAGAATGAATGAACTACATTTAACATGCCAAAAACATCGATGAATCTTAAAAGCATAATTTCAAACAAAAGAACCCGGAAATGAAACGGTTCATGGTTTCATTTATACCAAGCACAAAAGATGCAAAAGATGGAAAACTAATCTATAATGTTAGAATTCAGGAAAGTAATTTCAGATTTGGGGGTAAGAGTGTTAATAACTAGAAGGGGCACAAGATGAACTTCTTGATAGTGGTTCTTGATCTGGGCACTGGTTATACAATTTTGCACAGTTTGGGAAAATCCGTTGAGGAGTACATCTATAATATGTGCACTTTTCTGTGTCTATATTATACTTCAATGAAAATGACTCGATCTTTAACCTGAAAGTTGACTGGGAGTTAAAGTTTCAATTTTTTGTAGGTAAAAAAATGCAAAAATCTTTTGAATGTACCTGATACTGTAGTATATACTACCAATGATATATACTACCGCATATGGTGGCAGGTACAATGTTACAATCTGGAAGATTATCAGAGAATCCTAGAGATTGTGACATCCTCTATTTCAGACTCATGATTTTGAGTCAACTATTTATTGTTGTTTTTATTAAGTAATATCTATTCATCAGGCTCAGAGGTGTCAAACTGCTTACACAGTTGATGTGGGTAGTATATCAAACCTCTCTGAGTTGTGTAGGAGCCCTACTTCACACTAGAATCATGGAACTGGCTGATTCTGTTTGATTCAATGTAGAAATTCCATTTAAATCTAGCCCCAGAGCTAAATGTAGTCCAGTATATCACTGAAGAATTAACTTCCGAACATAAAGGAGGTGTCTCCAAAGACTTACGATGAGCAGGCTAAACGTATATATATTAAAATCACCATCATGTCAATATGACGTGTACTGATATGTATGATATATGTATTGAAGGCTCTCTAAGCTTGAAAAGCTTTCCAAGCATTGTTACTTTGAAACTTAGCTGAAGGTCATCATAAAAGAAATTATAATGTAAGAATAGGAAGAAGCACACACTCTCTGTTCTGTTAAGTTTCTCATCTTTGAACTATAGTTTCTAGAACAATTAGCGGAAGTAGGAAAACCATAACAATCGCATCCAGGAGCTAGAGAACTGAATTTCAGGCTAATTTAACTGGTAGCTAGGTGTGTGATCATGGGCAGTTGTTAAAATTTCTCAGGCATAATTTTCATCACTGGTTAAATAAAGAGATAGAATTTGATTATCATTAATTCCCCTTCAAACTTCATGATTATGTAGTTCTTATCATAGAACCAGCATTTACATAAATGTATTTCATGCTTGCTTTTCTGAAAGTCTATATCTCATTAACCCCTCATTTTTTTTTTTTTTTTACTTTATCTGGACCAAAAATTGATCTTTACTGAAACCTGAAATTCAGTTAACTTCAAGCTTATTCATTTACTGTGAGGTGTGGGAAATATAAATAGAAAATTACTAATTTTGCAACTAATTTAAGTACCTCTGATGATCAGCAATTATCAGAAATAAAATGGTGTGAGTAATACTTTATAAGCCTCGTTAATTAATAAAATCTTTGCTTGTGCTTGACAAAATTAAATACAAAGGAAGCACTTATAAGTAATCTCAAAATTACCGCAGTAAGTATATTTATAAAAATGTCAATTCAAGCTCTGGCTAATGTTGAGAATAAGTTGAATTTGAACCAGCGTTCAAGTAGTAATAACATTCAATTCATGAAGAATTTATCATATATATATTCTATCATAAAATTATGTGCCTAAAATTGATGTTCAATTTCCAAACCTCCTTTCTTAAATCAGCTCTCTAGAAACTTTGTTCAGAAGAGTTTGAAGTTGTGCTAAAAATATAGTTATTTTTTAGCATATTTATTTTACTTTAAGATTAGACTTAACTAAATGAAATAGCTTCGTTAGATAATTTTAGAAAATAATCAAGCATACAAAATAAGGTCAACATAGGAAAATTTGAAGAATGAAAAGGAAGAATATGAAACAATTAAACCTTTTGAACTTCTTTGGCTTTTGAAGAATTCAGCCGATAGATGAAGAGACTACCAGAAATTATTCCATTTGTAGATACCAGGTGAAATTGAAGAGTTCACGTACACAAGAAAGATAAATTACACAGGCAGTACTTCTATCCATTTCCTAATTTTAAAGAAATGAGAAAATTAAAGAACACTATTGTAAGAGAAAAATCTATGTTAAGTACAATCCATAAACATCTTTAAAATGGTAAGACCTTGGTAAGGAAAATAAAAGATGTAAATGTCTGACACCAAGAAAACTAAAATTTTTAGAGTGGAAAAAATCATTATATAGCAAGTCTATAACAGAAGTATTTATTGACTTATAATATCAGTACAAAAGGTTAAGATCACATAACACTAAAAAAGTAAGTTCAAAGCCTCTCTACTCAGCCTTGCCAAAGAGCTTTCAATAGCACCTCTATTCTGCCTGGAAAGGATAGCTGGGAAAATGGACAATTTCTGCACCACTGAAAACCTGAAGCCATTGTTATCAGTATAAAAATACTTGGATGTGGACAACAGAGCTAGAAACTGGGCTTGGCTGTTCCAGGAAAGAGCTTGAAAGAAAAATCTCCCTCTACAAATGCACTAGAGATAACCTGATCCAAATGGACAAATAATCCAATTACTGTACAAGAAGTTCTTAAAAGCAAAATCATCTAAAGCAGAAGCTACACAAAGGAAGACTAGAAAGTTCTTTAGGGATTATACAGTGGTGATGTTAAATGGCTGGTTTGTCTTCTTCAAATCAATTTCTTTAATAATTTTTACAAAATAATTTGAAAAACCCATGAGTTCAAAAGTTGTACGTATTAACTCAATAACTAAATTCTTCTAGCTCATTAGTAGGCTGCAAAATACCTGAAGTAACAAATGAGCAGGGGTAATTTGGGTAATAAGAATTTATTTGAGAATTCAAATAATTTAAATGTACTACATATTTTGTAATGCATTTTCATGTGAAGCTATCAAAAATACATTCATTCTTTCAATCACTTTGCCCTTTTAAAATCTACATGCATTTCAAATAAGATTAAAGCAAACTTTATGATTCATTGAATTTTATTCATCAACACATTGCTTTTTAAGAGTTCTTTGATGTTTGAGAAACCTTGTGTGTCTTTTGGATAAGCCTTCTTAAACCTTTTTCCCTCAAGTCAGAAAGTTATACTTCACTAACTATAAAGAAACATCCAGGGACTAAAAATTGCTTTGCCACAGAGAACCCAGGATATTCCAAAGAGGTGCCAACAGAACATCTTCTTTATCCACAAACTAAACAGAAGTAAGGGAGCAAATAGTTGACAAGTGATCAGTGTATTGGAAAATAATCAACAGCAGAGAAAGAAACTAGAAATCATATTGCAAGGCTGGAATAAAATATAAAAATAAAAATACTGCTTCAAAAGTAAGGGTACTGGCAAGATATATGATGAAAATGCATTCTAAATGGGATATGTCCAGTGTAAAAAAAAGGTGAAAAACCAAGAAAAGTGATCTTTTTTCTTGGATTTAACTTTAGAGAAAAACAAAGAAAAAAAAATGTACCCCAAATTGAGTTTTGGCTATGAATGTTTTAGGAAGAACTTGAAAAAAATAGTATTTTTTAAATCTCTAATACATTAATATTTACCACTTTGCCCACTAACAAGAGATCATTAGCCATGTCAATTGCACCATAGATAATATTTACCTTTGACCTAAGGGATATGCTGGAAAGTGTATATACCTGAATACTACATGCTTATCACATTTTTTTACCATAGAATATAAACTAGAAGGTTTAACATTAGAAAAACAAAACAATTCAAACATGTTCCATGAAAATTATGGGCAATAATAGTATGATGTAGCAGAAAATTAGGTGTATTTTATGTCAGAAATTCATGGCTATGAATCCTGGATTGATTTAATCATTCTCAAATTCAGTTTCCATATTTGTAGGATAGTCACTAAATTATACTAAAATGTAAATGAAACAATATGTGGAAAGGGTCTAGGACTATGTCATTTCTCAACAAAAGATTGCTATTAAAAAGGATTCTGTAGAGGAACTGATGATGGATTTTGAACTAGAGAAAGCAGAAAGGATGATCTTCTCAATGTAGGTGGTGAGTTTGAGAGTGAGAAACTGCCACATCTTCCCTGTATAAATACATGGTTTGTGCACCAAGTGACTCTATGGTACTCGCTTGATAAGGCTTGCACACTGAAAGAAGTGCCTGGAGTTGTGCAGTTCCCTAGTTTCACAGTCAGCCAGGATAGTCCTGCAGACTACCCGGCAGACAGTGGTACATTTACTTCTCCTTTTCTATTCAATTTAATTCAGTATAAACTTATTGCCAGATATTAATTTTCAAAGGTAAATAGTGCATGATTTGTTGTTATTAGGCACACACAAAAAAAGAAGGTCACAGTGAAGAAGGTCAATGCTTTCAAAAAAATTTTAAAGGGATTACTGGAGCACAAAAGTGGGACTCCAACCATAGTTTTGGGAGAGAGGGTATTAAAGAGGGTCATACAAGACTGATGAGAAGGTGAGTAGATAGCCTTAAAGAATACACGTGGTCAGGCTTCCCTGGTGGTGCAGTGGTTGAGAGTCCGCCTGCCGATGCAGGGGACACAGGTTCGTGCCCCGGTCTGGGAGGATACCACATGCTGCGGAGTGGCTGGGCCCATGAGCCATGGCCGCTGAGCCTGCGCGTCCGGAGCCTGTGCTCCGCAACGGGAGAGGCCACAGCAGTGAGAGGCCCGCGTACCGCACAAAAAAAAAAAAAAAAAAGAATACACATGGTCCAATCAAGTGGAAGAGTGTTGGTTGTAAAAAGGAGACACCCAGAGTCATAAATAATCTAGGTGTTTGGGAGGCTACTAGAAGTTGGATATATCTAGATAATTGATTAGAAAGATAAATGGACTGTAATGTTGACAGTAGATACACTAACAAGACAAAAAAGACTAGAAGAAATCAACTGGTGGTGGCTTAACTTCCTACAATGCCAAAGAGTTATTTATCCAAAGGGAATCTTCACTTTTCAAATACAGTATAAAACAGTCTTGCCCAGCTGACCTGTGTCACAATCCCTTATCATCACACTGAATCAAAGCTGGGGAATTTGTGCTGAGATACTGCCTGTCTTGGGCTTTTAGAGAGAAGATAAAGACTTCAAATATTGAGTGACTTCATTGGTATATCAATAATCATGAAACAGACCAGACAGGGTCTGGTATCAAAATATTGCATGGGAAGTGGTAGTTTAAGACAGTAAATGAAAATCCCTTCATGCTGAGGCCCATGGATTTCTCATTTGTCAAACAAGAGAACTGAATTAAATCTGTATTTCCAATATTTTTGACACAATATGATCTTGTTAATATATAAACTAGTAAATCTAACTAGGAATGATTTTTTTTTTTTTTTTTTTGCTATACGCGGGCCTCTCACTGTTGTGGCCTCTCCCGTTGCGGAGCACAGGCTCCGGACATGCAGGCTCAGCGGCTATGGCTCATGGGCCCAGCCACTCCATGGCATGTGGTATCCTCCTGGACCGGGGCAAGAACCTGTGTCCCCTGTATCGGCAGGCGGACTCTCAACCACTGCACCACCAGGGAAGCCCAGGAATGATTTTTAAGTGCTTTTGTCATTTGGGGGCTCAGTATTTACATTTAATTGATTATAAATTAAAAATACGATTTGTTAACACATTAGTTTCCTAGGGCTGCCATAATAAATTACCAGAAACTGGTAATTTTAAACTGATTTAAAACAACAGAAATTTATTATTTCACAGCTAGGAGGCCAACGTCTGAAATCAAGGTGTTGACGGGGAGGTGCTTCCACCAAAGGCTTCAGAGGAGAATCCTACTTTTCTTCCAGATTCCGGTGACTCCAGGGTTGCCGTGGTTTGGAGCTGTATCACACCAGTCTCTGTCTTCATTTTCGTAGGACCTCCTCCACCATGTTTCTGTTTCTGTTTTCTTTTCTATATCTTTCTTACAAGGACACTAGTCACTGGATTTAGGACACACTCTAAACCAAGATGATCTCATTTCAAGATCCTTGTCTTAATTACATCTGCCAATACTGTCATTCCAAATAAGGCCACATTCTGAGGTTTTAGGTAGATATATCTTTTCAAGGATCACTATTCAAATCACTACAGTCATCAACAAATTATTGAGTGATATTCTTATTTTTGCTTCTCGATATGAAAGAATAGCTTGTATCAGACCGTTTCTCCAGCTAAGAACTTTGAAATCTGTATACAATACACAAAAACATCAGATCTAAGACCAAGCCGAGAATAACTTAGGCAGCCAGGACTTCAAAGAAGCCAAGATGTGGGGAAAAGCAGAAACATCTTGAGAAAAGCCAGACTGTCTACCACTTAGCCTCCTGTCTATTCATAAGGAGCAGAGGCTGAAATGCTAGGCAGAAAGTCATGGCTTGGAGCTTTTGATAATCTCATGGGATGAGGGAGACAAAAATAGAGTGTAGGGTGATCAGTGCAGCCAGGATTTCAGTGACTAAAATTTTGAAGAAATGGAAGCAACAGATTTTAGCTTCTGGAAATATTTTTGAAAAGTATTTGTGGTTTCATAAATGCTACCTCACAACTGTTGGAATGGCTATCATCAAAAAGAAATAATTAACAAGTGTTGCCAAGGATGTAGAGAAAAAGGAATTCTTGTGCCTTAGTGGGAATATATATTGGTACAGCTACTATGAAAACAGTATAGAGGTGCCTCTAAAAATTAAAAGTAGAACTACCATATGATATAGCAATTCCCCTTCTGGATATATATCCGAAGGAAATGAAATCAGGATCTCCAAGAGATACCTGCACACCCATGTTCATCACAGCATATTCACAATAGCCAAGACAGGGAAACAACCTAAGTCTATTTATATGGATAAATGGATAAAGAAGATATGAAATTGATAAAGAAGATATATATGTATATATCTCATATATAAATATATATATGCACACATACACAATGGAATACTATTCAGCCATGAGAAAGAAGGAAACCCTGCCTTTTTATGACAACATGGATGAACCCTGAAGGCATTATGCTAAGTGAAATGTTAGACAAAGAAAGATAAATAATGTATGATATTACTTATATGTGGAATCTAAAAAAGCTGAACTCATAGAAACAGAGAGTAATTGGTGGTTGCCAGGGCCTTGGGGTGGGGGAGATGGGGAGAAGTTGGTTAAAGTGTACTAACTTCTAGTATAGATGAATAAGCTCTGGGCACCTAATGTGTAGCATGGTGATTGTAGTTAACAAAACTGCATTATATACTTGAAAGTTGATAATAGAGTAGATCTTAAATGTTCTCATCTGAAAAAAGAAATAGTAATTATATGAGGTGATGGAGGTGTTAGTAAACCCTACCATGGTAATCATTTCACAATATATAAGTGTATCAAATCAACATGTTATACATCTTTAACTTACACAATGCTAAATATCAATTATATATCAATAATGCTGGAAAAGAAAAAAAATAAAGATGATTACAGACAATTCAATGTGTTCCTAGTTACTCAAACTTACGCTATTACTTATACCATTTCCTTTGCTTATACTGTATATATTTTGGTAACTCCTCTGTAACAGTGGAGTTCCATCGTACATAAACACATTTAATGTACTTAAATTCAAATAAATATGCTTAGAGAAATGCAAACATTATTCCTTCCCCAGTTCAACACACAAGCACAAAATAAATTACAAACCATAACCTAAAATCTTGTAGAGCTTGTGAGTCCCTTCTGAATGATAAGGTGAGTATGTGATCTAAGCAATGGATGCAATCAAATCTGAACTAGTAAATGTCTGTCGGCCAAAACCAATGGAAAACATTATGTGAGTAATTTAACATCTCCCTGACCATTAATGAAGAAGTGAGATATTTTGTTCAGCTGGCCATGAAATTTGTTGTGATAGCCTTTATGTGAAGAATCATTTATAGAGGAACAATGCCTAATGAAGAGTTAAAAGTACTGGTCTATAGAAAAGAGTTAAAAGAATAGTCTATAGTCTAACAGAGATCAGAGAAAAGCCTAATTTTATTCAAGTTTTTCTAGCAATGAGACATTTGAGAGATTAGATTTCTGAATATTGTTTCTCTCTGAGATTATTTACCCTACATTACTATATACAGTAGACATCCTTACATCCCTAGGACTATGCAGGATTGTATATACAAACTGTATACCACATTTTATGGGTGAGTGTAAGCATCTCCAGTAGGGTTATTTTGTTTATGGATGACTTTTGCATTATGTGCTGATCTTAGAAATTAACCTGCTACATCTACCTTATATGCTGAAAGTCCCTTGTATATTTAAATATTACACCCAAATGCTATTTTTTTTGGAAATCTTCCTTTTTTAAAAATCCCATCAGGATAAGTAAGATTTCCTTAGTTTGTTGGCAATTTCACCAACCCTCTGCCCAAGCACTTATCTCTGCTCTCTAGTTAGAGGTTTGATTGGATTGTGAGATTTTCTAGGGCTGGGATTGACTTTTATTTGTTGGCTCCACTTGGCTTACAGCACCATGACGGTAGCATGCTATGTGTTAAAGGCATTTGCAATGAATTAATTTTAAAGTCTGTTTTTCAAAAGGACAATTTGATGACTCTCACACAAATATAAAATGAACATGTGTCAGAAACTTTATTCAGCTCATTAATTAATGAGAGAATCAAATCGGTAAGATAGTATAACCAGTGCAAAGAACATTTGAGAAGGAAAGTCTGTGTGTGCATGTGTGCACGTGCATGATTTAATCAGGGAAGTTACGAATATTTCTGGCTTATATTCAAAACGAGTGAATGTATTACTGTATAATAAAAGTCTACAATCTAACATATGACTTCACTTAGTCTGAGGGCTTTAATCAATAGTAAATAGTGATTTGATATCAGTATATTCCCCTAGAAAATGCTTAAGTGGCTTTTACTCCTGAGTGATACTGAAAATACATGCTTTCTCTAAGCCACAGAACAACTGCCAACTGGCTTGAGCTGATGGGTTGCATTACCAAACACTTGTACAGTGCAGAAGTTTCTGGAACTGGAGTGAGGAGGTTCCAGTTGTGGTTTAGTTCCTCTACTAGTGTGAAAACGCTATATAATTTCAACTGAAAAACATTCTGAAAAAGGCAAAATTATGGGTATAGTATATCATTCAGTGGTTGCAAGAGATTTAGAGGTAAGAGAGGGATGAATAGGTAAGCACAGAGGATGTCTTGGACACTGAAAATACTTTGTATGATAATGACAGACACATATCATTACACATTTGTCCAAACCCATTAACTGTGCAACACCAACAGTGAACCCTAATGTACACTCTGGACTTTGGGTGATAATGACTTGGCAATGTAGGTTCATCAATTGTAATAATGTATCACTTTGGCTAAGGAGGTTGATAATGAGGGAGGCTATGCCTGTATGGGGTCATGGTGTATATGGGAAATCTGTACTTTCCACTCAGTTTTGCTGTGAACCTAAAACTGCTCTAAACAATAAAGCTTATTAAAAAGTAACTAAATAATTTCCCTTAAAATATATTTCCTACTTTTTTTTTTACCTTATTCTAACTTTGTCTAATTTTTCATAAAGGAGTAAGTTAGTTTCTTCTTACTAAAAGTATCTGTTAATTGAATGTAGCAGCATTTCTTCTAAGGGGTCACCAGGTAGGTGCTGATTCTATTAACTTAGAAATTCAGTTACACAAAATGACCAATTTTACTATCATTGCCAGATAATTGAGGACTCACTGTAATGGTTTAGTGACTTGATTTCTCACCATTTTGTTAATATGCTGTATAACTTGTTCTTTGAGAATGGATTACCTTTGAATATTTTAGTGGCAGTAAAATCAATGCTTATAAAGCACAAGATTACAATAAAAATCTCTGAACTCTAATTTAAGTCAACTTGGAAATGGAAAATAGGGATTTGTATTTTTTTAACATCTTTATTGAGGTATAATTGCTTTACAATGGTGTGTTAGTTTCTGCTTTATAATAAAGTGAATCAGCTATACATATACATATATCCCCATATCCCCTCCCTCTTCCGTCTCCCTCCCATACTCCCTATCCCACCCCTCTAGGTGGTCACAAAGCACTGAGCTGATCTCCTTGTGCTCTGTGGCTGCTTCCCACTAGCTATCAATTTTACATTTGGTAGTATATATAAGTCCATGCCACTCTCTCACTTCATCCCAGCTTACCCTTCCCCCTCCCTGTGTCCTCAAGTCCATTCTCTACGTCTGTGTCTTTATTCCTGTCCTGGCCCTAGGTTCTTCAGAATAATTTTTTTTTTTTTTAGATTTCATATATATGTGTTAGCATATGGTATTTATTTTTCTCTTTTTGACTTACTTCATTCTGTATGACAGTCTCCAAGTACATCCACCTCACTGCTAATAACTCAGTTTCGTTTCTTTATATGGCTGAGTAATATTCCATTGTATGTATGTGCCACAACTTCTACCTAAGTGTCCATCAACAGAGGAATGGATAAAGAATATGTGGGATTTGTATTTTTAAACAATAATTAGGAGATGACAGTTTACCATATGAACAATTAATGGATTTATTAATCATTTTTAATAAGAAATAAGGATGCATACAGTGAACTTGTCAGTGTTTTAACAATAGGATGTTAGAACTGGAATGGACCAGGGAAGTTGTTGGTTGCAACTGATTCATTTTACAGGTGAGGAAACTGAGGTGCATTCATAAAGCTTGTTAGTTATTATGAAACACTAAGTGGATAATGAAGTAATATGAAGTTTTACAAGAACACAGCACTTCCTTGTATGAGTTATAATCATTGTCCAGTATTTGACTGTGCTATTTGTTGTATTATTAGAGATACACTGGATAAGCAGTATATATATATTTTACAGTCAGTAAAATTAGTATTTTGAACCAAAAATGACTCATAAAACATAACCAACTTCACTATATGTGGGTTTCCACCTACCAAATTCACTGGATTTTAAAAAGTGGAAATATTTTGAGGTAGGTGAAATAGGTTCCTGGGGAAAATATATGAAACCTGTGATTCACTCTGAAATAAAATTTTATCACTCCCAAATTTATGTTTTCTAATCCTGATGAAGAACAGCTTATCAGAAGATTGTATTATTTTTTGTAGTTTTCGTAGGTCCAGGCCTTTTTCTGTTAGTATAAAATATGGTGGTTTAGAAAGCTGGAGACTTTAATATTCTGTTCTGAGAAAATGATCAGAGTTGAGGAAAGTGGAAGAAGAAAGTACTATCTGTGTCTCATGCTTCCACCTCCAAAATGTGTGACTATATAAAGAAAAATTACATCTTCCCTAATGTGGAAAAGTTAATAATTTTTAAAAGATCTCATGATTGGCAAAACAGATCTCAGAAAAAGAAAAAAATATAAACTGGCTGATGAATTTAAACAGTAGGATGTTGAACTACTTCAAAATAATAGTTCTGAAGGGACGTGAACCTGATTCCTTTCTGACTTGCCCATCCTCCAGGGTCTTGGTGCTCTAGCCGGGTGTCAGGCCTGAGGCTCTCAGGTGCGAGAGCCGAGTTAAGGGCATTGGACCACCAGAGACCTCCTGGCCCCACTTAATATGAATTGGCAGGAGCTCTCGCAGAGACCTTCATCCCAGTGTTAAGACCCAGCTCCATTCAACAACCAGCAAGCTCCAGTGCTGGACTCCCCATGCCAAACAACTAGCAAGAAAGGAACACAGCCCCACCCATTAGCAGAAAAGCTGCCTAAAATCATAAGTTCACAGACATGCTAAAACACACTAATGCATGTGGTCCTGCCCACCAGAAAGAAAAGATCCAGCCTCATCCAACAGAACACAGGCACCAGTCCCCTCCACCAGGAAGCCTATATAACCCACTGAATGAATCTTACTAACGGGGTGCAGACTCCAAAAACAATGGGAACTATGAGCCTGCAGCCTGCGAAAAGGAGACCCCAAACACAGTAAGTTAAGCAAAATGAGAAGACAGAGAAATACACAGGAGATGAAGAAGCAAGGTAAAAACCCACCAGACCAAACAAATGAAGAGGAAGTAGGCAGGCTACCTGAAAAATAATTCAGAATAATGATAGTAAAGATGATCCAAAATCTTGGAAATAGAATGGAGAAAATACAAGAAACATTTAACAAGGACCTAGAAGAACTAAAGAGCAAAAAAACAATGATGAACAACACAATAAATGAAATTAAATATTCTCAAGAAGGGATCAATAGCAGAATAACTGAAGCAGAAGAATGGATAAGTGACCTGGAAGATAAAATAGTGGAAATAACTACTGCAGAGCAGAATAAAGAAAAAAAAATGAAAAGAATGGAGGACACATTCAGAGACCATTAGGACAGCATTAAATGCACCAACATTCGAACTATAGAGGCCCCAGAAGAAGAATAGAAAAAGAAAGGGACTGAGAAAATATTTGAAGAGATTATAGTTGAAAACTTCCCTAATATGGGAAAGGAAAGAGTCAATGAAGTCCAGGAAGCACAGAGAGTCCCATATAGGATAAATCCAAGGAGAAACATGCCAAGACACATATTAATCAAACTATCAAAAATTAAATACAAAGAAAAAATATTAAAAGCAGCAAGGGAAAAACAACAAATAACATACAAGGGAATCTCCATAATGTTAGCAGCTGATGTTTCAGCAGAAACTCTGCAAGCCAGAAGGGAGTGGCAGGACATACTTAAAGAGATGAAAGGGAAAAACCTACAACCAAGATTACTCTACCCATCAAGGATCTCATTCAGATTTGACTGAGATATTAAAATCTTTACAGACAAGCAAAAGCTAAGAGAATTCAGCACCACAAAACCAACTTTACAAAAAATGCTAAAGGAAATTCTCTAGGCAGGAAACACAAGAAAAGGAAGAGACCTACAGTAACAAACCCAAAACAATTAAGAAAATGGTAATAGGAACATACATATCGATAATGACCTTAAATGGAAATGGATTAAATGTTCCAACCAAAAGACACAGACTGGTGGAAAGGATAGAAAAACAAGAACTGTATATATGCTGTCTACAAGAGACCAACTTCAGACCTAGGGACACACACAGACTGCAAGTCAGGGGATGGAAAAAGATATTCCATGTAAATTGAATCAAAAGAGAGCTGGAGAAGCAATTCTCATATCAGACAACATAGACTGTAAAATAAAGAATATTACAAAACACAGAGAAAGACTCTACATAATGATCAATGAATCAATCCAAGAAGAAGATATACCAATTGTAAATATTTATGCATCAACATAAGAGAACATCAATATATACGGCAAATGCTAACAGCCACAAAAAGGGAAATCGACAGTAACACAATCATAGTAGTATTACCTCAACATAATAAATGCCATAAATGACAAACACACAGACAACATCTTTCTCAATGGTGAAATACTGAAACCATTTCCACTAAGATCAGGAACAAGACAAGGTTGCCCACTCTCACCACTATTATACAACACAGTTTTGGAAGATTTAGCTACAGCAGTCAGAGAAGAAAAAGAAATTAAATTGCATCCAAATCAGAAAAGAAGAAATAAAACTTTCACTATTTGCACATGATCTGATACTATACATAGAGAATCCTAAAGATGCTACAAGAAAACTACTAGAGCTAATCAATGAATTTCGTAAAGTAGCAGGAAACAAAATTCATGCAGAAATGCAACACAAAGCAACAGAAATCTCTTGCATTCCTATACACTAATGATGAAAAATCTGAAAGAGAAATTAAGGAAACACTCCCATTTACCATTGCAAAAAAAGAATAGAATAGCTAGGAATAAACCTACCTAGGGACAAAAAAGACCTGTATGCAGGAAACTATAAGACACTGATGAAAGAAATTAAAGATGATACAAACAGATGGAGAGATATACCATGTTCTTGGATTGGATGAATCAACTTTGTGAAAATGGCTATACTCCAAAGCAATCCCTATCAAACTACCAATGGCATTTTTCACAGAACTAGAACAAAAAAGTTCACAATTTGTATGACAACACAAAAGACACCAAATAGCCAAAGTAATAATGAGAATGAAAAGTGGAGCTGGAGAAATCAGGCTCCCTGACTTTGGACTATATTACATAGCTACAGTAATCAAGACAGTATGGTACTGGCACAAACACAGAAATATGGATCAATGAAACAGGACAGAAAGCCCAGAGATAAACCCACGCACATATGGTCACCTTATCTTTGATAAAGGAGACAAGAATATACAGTGAAGAAAAGAGAGTCTCTTTAATAAGTGGTGCTGGGAAAACTGTACAGCTACATGTAAAAGAATGAAATTATAACACTCCCTAACACCATACACAAAAATAAACTCAAAATGGATTAAAGACCTAAATGTAAGGCCAGACACTATTAAACTCTTAGAGGAAAACATAGGCAGAACCCTCCATGACATAAATCACAGCAAGATCCTTTTTGACCCACCTCTTAGAGAAATGAAAATAAAAACAAAAATAAACAAATGGGACTTAATGAAACTTAAAATCTTTTGCACAACAATGGAAACCATAAATAAGACGAAAAGATAACCCTCAGAATGGGAGAAAATATTTGCAAATGAAGCATCTGACAAAGGATTAATCTCCAAAATTTACAAGAAGCTCATGCAGCTCAATATAAAAAAGACAAACAACCGAATCCAAAAATAGGCAGAAGCCTTAAATAAACATTTCTCCAAAGAAGATATACAGAGTGCCAACAAACTCATGAAACAATGCTCAGCATCATTAATCATTAGAGAAATGCAAATCAAAACTACAATGAGATATCATCTCACACCAGTCAGAATGGCCATCATCAAAAAATCTAGAAACAATAAATGCTGGAGAGGGTGTGGAGAAAAGGGAACCCTCTTGCACTGTTGGTGGGAATGTAAATTGATACAGCTAGTATGGAGATCAGTATGGTGGTTCCTTAAAAACCTAAAAATAGAACTTCCATACAACCCAGCAATCCCACTACTGGGCATATACCCTGAGAAAACCGTAATTCAAAAACAGTCATGAACCACAATGTTCACTGTAACTCTATGTACAATAGCCAGGACATGTCAGCAACCTAAGTGTCCATCAACAGATGAATGGATAAAGAAGATGTAGTACATATATACAATGGAATATTACCAGCCATAGAAAGAAATGAAATTGTGTTATTTGTAGCGAGGTGGATGGACCTAGAGTCTGTCATACAGAGTGAAGTAAGTCAGAAAGAGAAAAACAAATACTGTATGCTAACACATATATATGTTATCTAAAAAAAAAAAAAGTGGTCTGAAGAACCTAGGGCCAGGACAGGAATAATGATGCAGATGTGGAGAATGGACTTGAGGACACGGAGGGGAAAGGGTAAGCTAGGATGAAGTGAGAGAGTGGCATTGACATATATGGACTACCAAATGTAACATAGATAGCTAGTGGGAAGCAGCTGCATAGTACAGCGAGTTCACCTCCGTGATTTGTGACCACCTAGAGGGGTGGGATAGGGAGGGTTGTAGGGATACACGAGAGAGGGGATACGGGGATATATGTATACATATAGCTGATTCATTTTATTATACAGCAGAAAATAACACAACATTGTAAAGCAATTATACTCCAATAAAAATGTTAAAAAAATAATAGTTCTGTGATCCACTTAAGAACAATAATTCTCAAGCTTAATTCCACAGGGCACCTTTGTTGGAATCAGCAGAGTGTTTGTTATAATGGTAGATTAGAAGAGGAATGATTGTCAGGGTTCATTTTGCAGGCGTGGCTTTCCTAAATAAAAAGTTTACCAGTAGGTTATTGTGTAGCTCACAAAGTTGACATAGAGGTCAGAAACAAAGGCTTGGTGAACAGGCAAAAGTTAGTGATAGTTGGGCAGCAGAGTCATGCTGTGGTGATGGGCATGTTGGGTTCCATTTCTGGCACCACTGTTATTGTACTCCTGTCACTGCCACCACTCTATTCCTGATGCCATCTCTTCTACTGTCTCTGAGAATTACTTCTCAGTCAGTTTTGTGTTTTTTCTGAATTCATTCTTGGATCATTTCAAATTATTGTCTTAAGTTAGTGCATCCATTGGCTAAGTACCTGTGTCTTAATTTCCTCCAAGTTTGAATAATAGATTACACAACCATCTGGAAACCAGTAGGAAAAAAAGAGAAAATAGCTGCCAACTACACTGGTCTCACCCTAGTGAGACCCATCCAACCTCTTGTAATAGGGAAAAGTCTTTGTATTTTATTACAAGTTAATCACTAAAGAGATATTGCCAATAAGCTTAAATTATACATAATGGCCCATCTCTGGGAACCCTGCCTCTCAGGTACAGAGCATTAAGCTAAAACACCTTTGTTTAGCTCACAGGAAGCATCCTGACCAGACCTACCTGTGAATGACTGCAGGAAGGCAGAAATTAACACATCTCACCAGAGGCTGACCAGAACCAGGAAAAGTATGACTTTACTCTCTTCACTTTTAGTATAAAAGAAGCCTGCATTCTAATTCAGGCAAGATAGTTCTTTGGGAAATGAGTCCACCATCTTCTTGGTCTGCTGGTTTTCTGAATAAAGTCGCTAACCCTTACTCCAACAAAATGTCTCTCGATTTATTGGCCTGTCATGTGGTGAGCAGTATGAGCTTGGACTTGGTAACACTATTGAATCAAAGTCTTAGAAGAATGATGAGATTTAGCATTTTTAAACAAATACAGTCAGTTCTGCTATAATGTGACATAAATGTTCTTGTAATTCACTGTACTATACAAAACCACACAATAATAACTTCAAGGACTTATAAGGAAAGTGAAGAAAGGAATACAGCACTAAAAATTTCATTAGTGATGCACTGGAAAAAGATAGGACACTAATGAACACAGCAGTACAGTTTGACACATGTTAAATGGCTAAGAAATACATAAATACTACAATAAAAATGGTCCTTTACCCTTAACAAGACCTGAAGTTTGCTTGTAGAAGTTGCATCAGGAGGGTTGTATCTTGTGTTATTGGTAAGTAATGGAAGGAAGGTTATCTGAAATCAAGTGGAGAGTTGTAATACCAGATGTGCAGGAGTTTGGCTCAAAACACGTGTGCTGAAGTGAGGTAGCTGGTAGAAGTTTCAGGCCTGTGGTTGTGTGTCTTTTGTGTATTTCACTGTGGCTCAGTTCAGTTGGGTGCATTTTTGGGAACTCACCTATGCTTCTCCAGGTGAAATCTCACATAAGCAAAGGCGAAATTTGCGTTATGCTCAAATGGTTACCTAATATACCAATAATTTGGAACAAATTCACACTTTGAAACAGATTTTCTAGCAACATTGACTGTACTCCTGTGTGATTTTTGTGTAAATCAAAGCATTCAGATCATTAGAGGTTTGGGTCTTCTCTGACTATGCCATATACTTTTCCTGTTAAATGCCCTCTAAGAGGTAGGGGTCATGATTTCTCATTCCCTCTCATTGGGCTAGTGTAGATATGGGAGAAGGGACACTTTCACCTTTTCTCTCCTGAATAACTCCTTGCTTTTCAAGAGTTGATTTACAAGTCTTCCCTGTAGACTTTGGAGTCACTGCAGCTATAATCTTGTATTTGCTCTCATCCAAAAGGACCCATTTCCCCAACATCGATGACTTCAGTACCTGACTTATATTTTTTCTTTCCACTCCACCACCTATCATCATCTTCAGTGATGTTTTAACTTCTTTTGTGGTGTCTCCATTGACAACTTGATCTCTTAGATCCTAACACTGAAAAGCTACCAATCTTCATCTTCTTTTCATGGCAGCCACTCCCACACTCCTCATCACCCTAGTCTTTTCATCAGTATCTCTGCTGCATATTAGTAAGCCTGAATCAAGTGTGTGTCATTTTCTCATTTTTCTTTATTTTCAGGTGAAATTTAAGCATAAAAACATTGTTTAGCAATGCATTTCCTATTTGGTCTATCTCATTTGCCTATGTGCAAGTTATTAATGTAACCATCAGAGCCTACACCTGGCCACATCATTGACTTGCTTTATCAAATGTGAATAAGAGCAGAATGTTGAGATTCAACTAGTGCTAGGAAGGCTGCAACCTTATATCTTCTCCAAGTAAAAACTATATGAATTTTCTTTTAATACAAACATTTTTCTTATGTATTTCAGTCCCTGCTGCTGTGTTTTTAACTTTTAATTTTGTTGGAGAGATTAAAGAAAGAGGATCATTATGAGTCTTCTAAGAAGCCAAAGGATGGCAGTTAGATTAAAAGCTATTTATTCTGCACTTTGTATTTTCTTTGGTCCTTATTTTCATATTGAACATAAGGTATCTGCTGCACAGATTGCTTTCAGAAAGATGAATTTGACTAAAAATCATATTATGCATTCATTCAATAAGCATTTATTTTTGAATGCCTCCTATAATTCAGGGTCTCTGCTAGCCCAGGGCACATAAAAATGAATAAGAAAAAAATTTTGCCTTTAGGGAGTTGTAGTGGGTTTCATGGTGCTCTGCCCATATAACATCACCCCAGCAGATGGAAATGTTGGTGATTGCCAGTTTTTAGCTAAGTCTCTCTTTGGTCCTTATCCATAACTCACTTAAGGAAGCCTACCTCCCAGAGGAATACTGCATCTAATGACTGGTAAATATGGGGATTATTTCTCTTGCCCTAATTTGTGACAACTCTGAAGGGCCATTCCAGCTTCAGAGCTCCCATAAGATTGGCTGAGGCTTTTGTTGTCATTGCATCAATTCATGGCGCAATTTCTCCCCCCTGTTTCCTCCACTCCCCCCCCCACAATCCTTGATCCTGAGAACACGAGAACACATTCCAGTGACCTTCCTGTATGCACATCTGTATTTCAGAGTCTGATTCCTGGAGAGCCTGCCTGCAATGAGAATTCATTGTCTGGCTGGAGGATTAGTAACTGTGATAATGTCTGTCACGTTTTATTTCATGTTCTTCTTTTTTTGTTTTTTGTTTTTTTTTTTAATTTCCCTTGGAATATCAATGTCTTTGTTACTGGTTTCTAAAAACTCATTTATGGCTAAGGATGTTAACCATTTGTCATGCAATGAAAATGAAATACTATGTCTTATTACCATCAATTTACTCTGGTGTTTTGTATTTTGGTTGTGTTTTAAAATATAATCTTGTTGTATTTAAAAAAAAAGAAAATTAGTATAGATACCCCATGTCACCAACAGCATTAGCAATTGTGATCATATTTTGAAAATTACTCTAGTAGTGGTAACCCCATGTCATTAGGATTGGGATGGAAGTGGGGTCAGGAAAGGTTTTCTAGAGAAGGTTACTTCTAAATTTAGATTTTTGTTATCAATAAGAGTTAAACAGAGATATGGGCAAGGAGGAGTGAAAGAGAAGGCCTTTCTGGACAGAGAAAACATTATGTGCAAAGGCAGACCTATAAGTGGGCTTGGCACATTCAGGAAACTTCTGGTAGGCCAGTATGAATTAAGCGTACTGGCAAGAGAGAAAGTAGGGAGATGTGATGATGAAGTGGAACTCAAGACCCAGTTCATGAGGACCTTGCATCTCAATCTGAGGAATTTGCATTTTATTATGAAAACATGTGGACTTTTGAAGTTTTAAGCAAAAAACTTAGAAGGTTATATTGACAATAATGTGAACATGAGTTGGAATGAGGTGAGGGTGAGATGAGACATGGAGGTCCTTTAAGAAGATGTTGTGGAAAACCAAGTAGAGAAAGTGGATAATATCAGGGCAGACAATAGGATGCAATGAGAGGATCTGGGGATTCATTGGATGTAAGGGATAAGGATGAGGAGATCTATCATTCTAGGGTGAACTTGTAGGGAGCATAAAAGAAGGGATTTGAGAGACAAATATGTTAATTTTAGTGTTGTATACATTGAGGTATATGGGGTATCTGAGAGGGTACTTCTCAGATATTATATTATGGGGTATCTGAGAGGATAGATTCAAGAGAAAAAGGGACAAAAGGAGAGAGAGAGACAGAGACATATAGGTTGTACTTGAAGCTGTGACTTGGGCTGCAGGGAAGAATGGACAGCATAAGGAGAGAGAAAACACAGTCGCTTTAGGGAAATCAGTGTGTTAAAATAAGATGAAGGCAGGAGGTCACAGAGACAAGCTTCTAGAATTGGTGCTGTTGACATGGTTACTATCTACTTCATAACAAGGTGAAGACGTTTAAGTTTTCAAGTGTTTTATACTCTGTGTATTTAAGTATTTTTCACAATAGTTTTTTTTGGGGGTGGCGGGACAATTACCTTTAAACTATAACTGAGGAAACTAACTTTAAGAAGGGTTCTGTGATACTACTCTTATTATATAGTAAGTTGATGGCTTGACCAGGCTATTAATTTGAAAGATGAGTGGAAAGTAAAGACCTAGGGAGAGTTCAAGTTAGTTTACAAGTCATTTCCTCCCATTTGCAGCAGAATATGACTTTAATTATCATATCCTCATGAATCAAATTATTCTGAAAATATTTTCAGACATTCACATGTATGATATTTTCAACATCCCAAACTTTCCTTCCTTCACACTTCCTCCCCCCATAACATTTTTTTCTGCCCTCTTCTTCTGATTTAAAGTTAACAGCTATTGACAAAAACTATATACAATAAAATGTAAATATTGATCCTATACCTGATCTTTAGTAATTTTTTAAAATCTTTTAATAAATGTATTCATAAGGCAGGTTATATAATCTCACATTAAACTACATATTATCTCAAAGTGTGGCATATGACATCATTCATCCTCTAAATTATTTCTGCTTTTTAGCCAGTATGATTCTTAATATGGATGCATATGGCACACCACATATTCCAAACAAGCTGCAGTTCTTATTTTTTTTCTCCTTTTGCTTTTTTCTTTATTTAGAATGAATGATTCATAGTAGCTTTCGGAACTTACAGGTATTTAACTAAGTGTAGGTTGTATGGTACATTTGTGACCATCAAACATTATGTCTTTCAGCAGGCAATTAAAAAGGGCAAAATAGCCTAAATTAATTTTTAAATACCTTCTTCCAATCATTAAGCACAGTGACCACAGCCATATTTTGTAAATGTAAAACACTGGAGTTCTCACAAGTACGCTCGTTACAGTCGTTTTTATTGATGATCTATCTGAGCTTCATTTCCTAGCTGAGAAACCTTGTCGGTCAATTTATTCCAACATAACACCGTTTGGTTGGGTAGTTATTAATCCTGTAATTGTTCATGGCATGTCAGGAATAATTCAGTTAATTATTACAATATGTCTTACTTTGCTATGCTTCTCTATGTCAGAATACCTTTTGCATATATTGTAAGAAAAATCAGATGCTTATTTAAATTCTAGACATAAAAATTGATTACTAACTAAAAATATAAAAGAAAGACCTTTTTTGTTTGCCCTACATAGAATATCTGCTAGCCTAGATGCAGGTTGATGAATTATAACCTCCTGATTTTAATTGATCCATCATCTCTATTTTTTTTAGGAATGTGGAAGAAGGAATTATTTTAACTATTAGTTTCAATTAAATGTCATAGTATAACAATTCACTCTCAATCATATTAAAAAGAGAATTTAATTTTTTTCCAGCACAATATATGGAAATAGAGCTAATGTCTACAGTTCCATTATGGCCATGAAATTAAATGATGTACAGCTAGGTAAAAAGCGTGATGATGTACATAATAACTTTCATGCACAGAATTAAATTCAGTTAAAAGTATTTGGGGTTGGATATGACTGAATGGATTCCAGAATGTAAAACCCTATCAATAAAACATAATAATGTATGGATTATTACATTCTAACACTCACAATAGTTTATTTTAGTTCAGTATAGAAATGGAAAATGCAATATTCATTATGTAGTACTGTACTTGCATTAAATCAAGTTCAGCAGGGACCTTCCGTGAGAGAAAGGTATATAACCACTGAGTTACAGTTAGCTTCTGTAGCTAGCTTCTATCTTTCTATGAGCTTGTTAACCAAACTAACGTCCTTTTTTCAGGTCAAAGGAACAACAGTATAATTGGCTGTGGCCAAAGGACTCTGCAGGAATATAAAGGCAAAGATGATTTCATTCCTGTTGATGACAGTGAAGGAGCATAGAAACAAAATAATAAACACAAAAATGCATTCTATTTCATCAGATAAAAATCACAAGCGTTAAAGAAGAAACTGTGATGTTAGCTGGAGATCACTTAATTTGGAGTCATTTCACTCTAGATTTGCTACAGCGTTTTGCCAGTTTAGGCAAGTCATTAAATCTTAATTTACCTATAAAGATGGCATTTTAATACTTACTGGACATAACAATAGAATGATGTATTATAGTAGAACCTCTTTTTTAAAAAATGTTTAAGCACTGGACACATGTAAAAAATGATGGAGGCTCAAGGAGGGGATATGGGGATATATGTATGCATATGGTTGATTCACTTTGTTGTACAACAGGAACTAACACAGCATTGTGAAGCAATTATATTCCAATAAAGATGTATTAAAAAGTAAAAGTTACGGTAAAGGAAAAAAAGATTATAAATTTGCACCTAGAATATTTAGAATTACACACCAGTGCTAATGTATATTAGCAATGAATTAACTTATTCACTACTTCTACTATCTATTGATTTTTCTGAAGTACTTCATAGCTTAACATACTTTATAATATTTTTGGTATACATGATTGTAGTATAATAAAGAATATATCTGGTCCTTGTCCCAGGTTCCTGGCATAGAGCTTCAAAAACCCATGGAATTTTCTGAGTGAAGAGTGTTTTTGTTGAGCTAATGATGTGACTCATTGTTGGGCCTTATATAGCTTCAAGATGGGGAAACTGGTTCCCAGAAAGGCCAGCCACATATTAAAGGTTGGAACTTTGAGTCAGCCCGGCCTCCAGGAAGGGGAGGGGGACTGGAGAATGAGTTCTATCATGTGGCCAGTGATTTAACCAGTCATGCTTACATAATGCAACCCCAATAAAAACTAAGGACAAGAGGATTAGTGGAGCTTCTTAATGGGTAACCCACTGATATCCAGGGAGGGTGATGCACTTGACTCCCTTGGGAGAAGGCATGGAAGCTCTGCATGTGGGACTGTCCCAGACCTTTCCCTTTGTGTCTCTTTCTTTTTTGGTTGTTTTTGACATATATTTTATAATAAAACTATATTTATAATCAAAGTGCTTTCTTGAATTCTTTGAGCTATTCTAGTGAATTATTGAAGCTGAAGGGGTTGTGAGTAACCCTGGAGTTTTAACTGATCAGGCAGAAGTGTGAATTGCCCCTGAGACTTATAGCTGGCATCTGAAATGAGAGAAGTCTTGTGAAGAACTGAGCCCTTAAACCTATAGAGTCAGACAGTAAGGGTAGTTAGTGCCAAAATAGTATTGCAGTACTGTACTTGGAGTGAAAATGGAATATTTATGATGGAGAAAACAATCAGAATATTTATTTTCCCTAAGCATAACAGTATGATTGCAAACTGAAAAAAAGAAATTCCATAAAAGATTACTATAAAAAGTGTGCAAGATAGCATATTCAATTTTCAAGGAAATATAAATTATATATAGTGCAAAATGCCTTGATGAAAGTCAGTTGAATTAAGCCATATAATTAGCTCTGTTAAAATTTGAGACTGTAATTCTATTTTTTAATTCACTGACTTTCAATAAATAGGTGTGCCAAAATTTTAAGGGACAATGTGGTGGAATGTAAAACCTGATTATACTACTGCTATAAAAGTCTAGGAATGCTACAAAAATAATTATAAAATACTACAAATATTCCTTTAAATGCACACAGAACCTTAAATAAAGTAATTTAAATGTTTACGGAGTAAAAACAGAGAAAACTAAAGCCCTGTAAATATCCTATTTGAAGAAAGAGGGTGAGAATGATGGGAGGATGTTGGCTTAGGCCAAAGTGTGCTGAGGCTAGAGCTGGGAAAAATGTGTGAAGGCCACATATTTGAGAGTTGGAATATTTGGGGCTGCCTCATTAAAGCTGTATCCTTGAGAGGTTCCATGCTCAGTAAAAATTTGTATTAGGAAGAAAAATCTGCCATTTTTTCCCCTGATAGCCTCGTAAATTTTGTTATCTGATCTTCCCTCTTATTAAATATATTAAAATGCATTAATGGACTAACAAGAATATAAAGCATACTCAGAGGCCAGAAACTAAGTAAATGCAAATCCTTTGGAGTAAACAGCAGTGGAGCTGGCTTAGGTCTTGAGGTTATTTGCCTCATGTGGTGAAAAATGCCATGGAATGCCCTAAAGGATTATTCTAGCAGAGTGCAGGTGATTATCAATAAACCTGTCACCTATGAGACTCCACTGTAGGAAAGATTTCTGTCTTGGTTCTGGATAGAGATGAAAAAAATCTTTGAAACTTCCTATCTAAAAACTGGATCTTGGGGCTTCCCTGGTGGCTCAGTGGTTAAGAATCTGCCTGCCAATGCAGGGGACATGGGTTCGATCCCTGGTCCGGGAAGATCCCACATACTGTGGAGCAACTAAGCCCGTGCACCACAGCTACTGAGCCTGTGCTCTAGAGCCCACGAGCCACAACTACTGAGCTCACGAGCCGCAACTACTGAAGCCCACATGCCTAGAGCCTGTGCTCCACAACAAGAGAAGCCACTGCAATGAGAAGCCCACGCACCGCAACGAAGAGCAGCCCCTGCTCGCTGCAACTAGAGAAAGCCCGCGCACAGCAATGAAGACCCAGTGAAGCCAAAAATAAATAAATAAAATAAATAAATTTATTAAAAAAAATAATAAATAAAAAATAAAAACTGGATCTCAGGTGGCTTTGCAACTCAAAGTCACATTATGTGGCAGGTCTGATAAACTCAAGACAGATACCTGGCAGATAAAAAAATAATAATAATCCTCTCTGGAGGGATAAACATTGCATAGCAGAACTCAGATAATTTTCACAGATAAAGTTTTAAGAAATATGAAGTCTCAGAGTGAAAAATTTCAAAACATTCAAGCAAACAAGTTATCACTGATTGTATTCAGCAGAAATAATAGATAACAGAATTAGACCTGCTAAGAATTCACATATAGGAAATATAGAGACTAAGGAATTTATGGGACATCATCAAGCAGACCAAGTAAACTATATGGAACCACAGAAAGAGAAGAAAAAAATGAAAGGGGGATAGGACTTATTTGAAGATATAATGGCCCCAAACTTGAAGATATAATTGCCCCAAAAGTCCCAAATCTAGGATAAGAAATGGACATCGAAACTTAAGAAGTTCAAAGGGCTTAAAATATTTGGAACCTAAAGTGGTTCACACCAATACACATTATAATCCAAATAACAAAAGTCAAGGACAATTTTGAAAGCAGCAAGAGAAAAGTGACCCATCATGTACAAGTGAGCTCTCATAAGATTATAAGCAGATTTCTCAGCAGAAAAAGTAAAGCCAAAAGGGATTGGATGGTATATTCAAAGTGTTGAAAGAAAAAAAAAACAACTGACAACCAAGAATACTGTATCTGACAAAACTGTATTACAAAAATAAAGGAAAAATATGGATCTTCCCAGATAAACTAAACTAGGAAAAGTTTATTACTACTAGTCTATCTAAAGAACTGCTAAAGAGAGTCCTTCAAATTGAAATAAAAGGCAGCTAGAAAGCAACATGAAAACATATGAAAATATAAAGATATCTGGTAATGGAAAATATAGAAGTTTAGACAAATACATATGTGGAACTCTGTAATACTGTAATGGTTGTGCATAAATCACCTTTAATTCTGGCATAGAATTTAAAGGTAAAAGCATAAAATAACTAAAACAATAAAACTGTGTTAGTGGAAACAAATTATTAAAAAAAATGTAGTTTGTGACATCAATAACATAAGGTGAGGGCAGAGAGATGTAAAGGAGTAGAGTTTATGTCTGTGATTGAAGTTAAGTTGCTATCAGTTTAAAACAATTTACAAAATAACAATGGTAAGTCCTTTCCTAACAGTAATTACTTTAAGTGAGAATGGATTAAATTCCACAATCAAGAGACACAGAGTAACTGACTGGATGAAAAATAAGACCTAACTAAATGATATCTACAAGACACTCACTTTAGATATAGGGAAATATATAGACTGAAAGTAAAAGAATTATAAAAGATATTCCATGCAAATGGTAACCAAAAGACAGCAGGGGTGGCCACACTTATATCAGATAAAATAGACTTTAAGTCAAAAACTGTTTTAAGAGAAAAAGAAGGAGATTATATAACAAATAAAGAATCAATTCTCTCAGAAATATAGCAATTATAAATAAATATACACCTAACAAGAAAGAATCCATATATCTGAAGAAAATATTGAGAGCATTAAAGGGAGAAATAGACAATAATATAATTATAGTAGGAGATTTCAGTACCCCATTTTCAATAAAGGATGTATCAACAGACAGAAGATCAATAAGAAAACAGAGGACTTGAACAACTTTATAGACCAATTGAGCTTAACAGATATATAGATAATATACATTCTTCTCTGGTGTGCATGGGACATTCTCCAGGATAGATCACATATTAGGCCACAAAAAGTCTTCTTTTTAAATTTTTATTTATTTATTTATTTTAATTGAAATACAGTTGATTTACAATGCTGTGTTTGTTTCAGGTGTACAGCAAACTGATTATATTGATATATACATATTCTATTTCAAATTCTTTTCCTTTATAGGTTATTACAAAATATTGCACATAGTTCCCTCTACTATACAGTAGGTCCTTATTGGTTATATATTTTATATACAATAGTATGTATCTGTTAATTCCAAAGTCCTAACTTATCCTTCTCTGCCTTTTCCCTTTGGTAACCATAAGTTTGTTTTCTATGTCTGTGGGTCTATTTCTGTTTTGTAAATAAGTTTATTTATATCATTTTTTTTAGATTCCACATATAAGCAATATCATGTGATATTTGTCTTTCTCTGTCTGGCTTACTTTACCTAGTATGATAATCTCTAGGTCCATCCATGTTGATGCAAAAGACATTATTTCATTTTTTTTTATGACTGAGAAATATTCCATTGCATATATATACCACATCTTCTTTATCCATTCATCTGTCGATGGATATTTATGTTGCTTCCATGTCTTGGTTATATAAATAGTGCTGCTATGAACATTGGGGTGAATGTCTCTTTTTGTATTATAGTTTTCCCCGGATATATGCCCATGAATAGGATTAAAAGATCATATGGTAACTCTATTTGTATTTTTTTAAGGAACCTCCATACTGTTCTCCATAGCAGCTATACCGATTTACATTCCCACCAACAGTGTAGGAGGGTTCCTTTTTCTACACACCCTCTCCAGCATTTATTATTTGTAGACATTTTGATGATGGCCATTCTGACCAGTGTGAAATTTAGAAGACTAAAATCACATCAAATATCTTTTCCAATCACCATGGAATTAAACTAGCAAAAGAAAAACTGGAAAATGCACAAGTGTGAGGAAATTGAGCAACACACTCTTGAAAAACTTATGAGTCAAAGAAATTACAGGGTAAATAGAAAATGTATTTAGACAAATGAAACTACAACATACCAAAACATATGAGGTGTAGTAAAAGCAGTACAGAGAGGAAGTTTATAGTGATAAATTTCTACATTTAAGTAGAAGAAAGATCTCAAATCAACAACCTGAATTTACACCACCAGAACCAGAAAAAGAATAACAAACTAAACCTAAAGTTAGCATAAGGAAGGGAGTAATAAAGATTAGGAAAGAAATAAACAAAATAGAGAATAGAAAAACAAAAGAAAAAAAAAGACAAAATGAAAAGATCAACAAAATTGATAAACTCTTAAGTACACCAAGAAAAACAGAGATAAGTTTAAAATAAAAAAAGTCAGAAATGAAAGAGGAGACATCACAGTTGATTGTACACAACTAAAAAGATCAAAAGAGACTACCATGAACAAGTATATTCCAACAAAGTAGATAACCTAGGAGAAATGGATAAATTTCTAGAAACATACAACTTACCAAGACAACATCATGAAGAGACAAAAAATTTGAATAGATATATAACCAATAAAGAGATTGAATCAGTAATCAAAAACCTCCTAATAGAGAAAAGCCCAGGACCCAATAGCTTTTTGGTGAAGAGACAATACTTTCTCCATTATGTAGCTTTGGAAGAATTTTTGAAGATGATTTGAACATGACCAAGTATACTGCACACTTAAAAATGGGTATGCTTGTACATTTTATGTTATGTGTTCACCACAATTTTAAAAAAGAAAAAAATGATTGAAGACATAATTTAAAGAATAAAAAAGAAAAGAATGAGAATCTAAAAGAATAATATATGTAGAATGATAAGTAAAAGGACCACATAGAACTTTTAAAACTAAAGAATATGGTCATTGAAATTGAAAACACAAGGATTGGTTGAGCTGAAGAGTCAATTAGTAAAGCAGAAAACAGATTGTAAAAATTACACAGAATGCAGCAGAGTGAGATATAGAGATGGAAAATATGAAGAGTTCAGAGACATGGAGGAGATAATGAAATGTCTAGCAAATGCCAAAAATAAGTTCCTGAAGGAGAAATAGAGGGAATGAGAGAGGCTCAAGGTTTAAGAGAGAACTTTGAAGAGAATTGCTGAAAGAACGGTTTACTCAGATTTAGGAAATACAAAGAATTCCTAGTGGATTAAATACAAGGAAATTCACACCCTGACACCAGTTATTTAAATTTTTTTTTTCTTTTTGTTTTTTTAATAAATTTATTTTATTATTTTATTTTATTTATTTATTGTTTCTAGCTGCTTTGGGTCTTTGTTGCTGCTTTGTTGCTTTTCTCTAGTTGCAGTGAGCGGGGGCTACTCTTCGTTGCAGTGTGTGGGCTTCTCATTGCAGTGGCTTCTCTTGTTGCAGAGCACGGGCTCTAGGCATACGGGCTTCAGTAGTTGTGGCACGTGGGCTCAGTAGTTGTGGCTTGAGGGCGCTAGAGCACAGGCTCAGTAGTTGTGGTGCACAGGCTTAGTTGCTCCACAGCATGTGGGATCTTCCCGGGCCAGGGCCTGAACCCGTGTCCCCTGCATTGGCAGGCAGATTCTTAACCACTGAGCCACCAGGGAAGCCCAGGAGCCATTCTTCTGAAGAAGACATCAGATGGCCAACAGGCAGATGAAAAGATGCTCAACATCACATTTCTCCATCGTAAGTGAGACACTCCTGGAAAACACGGTCTAAGAAGACATTGGTCATGGTTGCTGTTCCATAGCGGGAGAGTTCTTCTTTACTGAGCATGCCATTGTGATCCTTATCAAGATTCAAATATTGGCCATACACCCGTAGGGCAGAAGGAGCAGAAAACCAATTTGTTTCTTGACTCTCCTTGGACAGTTCCTCATCCCTTAACTCCAATAAATCATCTAGGAAGCTGCATGCTAAAATATCTTGAATTTTTATCTTCCCTGTTCTTAGAGGGTCTAAAAAGAAGAAGAACTTCCTAACTGCTGTACAAACATAAAAGGAGTAAAAAGATTTTTCCAGCCCATCTAATTGTGGCAAAGTAGGGATAAGTTCCAATATGTAGTTTTCTAAATCAGATTCCTGGAGATACCCTTGTCCAGCAACATCATATAAACTGAGGCCTATTCTTGTTTGATGAAGCCAAACTTTTCTCATGACATAATTAAAGAACTGCATGATGGAAATTCTTCCATAAGAATCTGTATGAAGGAGTTTAGCAAAGACTTTTGCTGCGAAAAATTGCTTGCACTTTGGTCCAGCTTTTTCACCAACCTTTAAAAAATTTTCATAATTAATCATTGCTTCCTCTCCAATCATGGGTGGTGTCTGGTGCTTGTCCAGCAAAAACCATAAGTTCTGTAATTCTTCATTATCTAACAGTTCCCTGCTTTTCCTTTGCAGAAAGACGGCTCTGGATTCTTCTCTTAATTTCTGTAGTAAGACCTCATCTTCAGCTGGCAGCCTATAATAAAACCGGGGAATGGTCTTATAGAATTCATTTGTGTTTTTTCTACCTCCTTTCCATTCTGAGTAATACTTGGTAAATAAATCCATTTCTTCATCTTTTAATTCTTGTTCACTTTTTTTTTTGTTTGGACCGGTGTTGGGCGTCGCTATCCGCCGGCGAAGAATTTCTTTCCAGTCCATGGCTGACTCCGGCCCAGCAGTTCCCGCATTTGCTGTTTACTAACCGCTCCACCCCCTGCCAGCTCCGGCGTCAACACTGCCCAGCCCCGTAAAGGTTATGAAGGCCGCTTAATCGCCATCTTGGACGCGGGCGGAAGTCGGCTAACCCGGCCAAATCGATCACCGTAACCACTCAGTTATTTAAATTTTTTGACTCTAGACTCAAAATAAAGATCTTCTGAGCAAAGAAAAAAAAGAGATTGTAAAAGCAAACAGAGATCTGCAAAGAAATAATAAAGAAACTTACAGCAGATATCTCTAAAGCAAAATTAAAAACCATAAGAGATACAGTAAGATCTTCAAAGGGCTAAAATAAAAACAAATGAACCTAAAACAAGTTATAAAATCCAAGAATATAATTAAACAAGGAATATTTTAATGTAATTCTTTCTATTCATTTAAAGATGCCATTAAGTGAAAAGGCAAACTGCAGATGAATACTCATACGTGTACTGACATAGGACTTGGATTGAAGTAAAATAATTCCTGCAAATACACAAGTAAAAAAACAGTCAACCCACTACAATAAAATGACAAATTTCTTCAATAGAACTTTAACACCAAAAGATGGCTAATGGGCCAATTAAAATATGAAAACATGTTCATAGTTGTAAGATTATCAGTGAAAATCCAAATTAAAGCCACAGTGCACAGCCATCAAAATGGTTAAAATTTTAAAAAAAGTGACAAGTGTTGGAGAGTCTATGGGTCAATTAGAACCCTCTGTAGAAGGAAAGTAAATGTGTTTCAATGAAAAACAATGTGTTATCTAGAGCACACTCTTGTAAGTCATTTGATTTTAGCTTTTCTTTGTCCTCAAACTATTTTACAACAATGCGTTGTCTGTATAGGACAAACTCTTTCCAGTAATCTGGTTCTATCTCTGTTTATTATCTTTCAGCCATTTTCAACTCTATATAAGTATGTTTTTTCTTTGGATTCTCTTTTAAACTGATGATAACTTCAGCCTGCTTCTCTCATTGAATGCGTTAAATAAAATTTTAAGGTGTTCATTTTTATATCTGTATGATATATTATGAGAGCCATAATTCTACCCATTTATGAAAATTATTTTTACTCTCTTACACTGCTGGTGGAAGTATAAAATGGTAGCACTCCTTTAGAAAACTCTTTGGCAATATCTACTTAAGGTGTACATATTCATATACTATGTATGTATCTTTGCAAAATATGTGTATATGTGCACTAAAGACAGGTGCAAGAGTGTTCATATTAAGACTTATTTGTAGTAGCCTATGACTGGAAGCAATCCAGATGTCACAACAGCACAGTGGTGAAATAAATTGTGTTATAATCAAATTATGAAATGTATCCATCAATGATATTTGAAACAAACAACAAAAAGAGAAACCCTCTATAAAACATGAATGGATATTACCATCATAATGTAGAATGAAAGAAGCCCAAACAAAACACTACATGTATAACTCCATTTATATAAAGTTAAAAAAAAGGAAAATCTAATCTAGAAGTAGTTAACAACTGAGGACAATTGTTATGTTGAGGCAGGGGAATAAGAACTGAATGGGACATGAAGAAAGACTGGGGTGAGAGTAAAATTCTATTTCTTGCCCTGGTTTGGGTTTATTGATATGTTTACTGAACAAAAATTTATCAGAATCTGTATGTCAGCTTCATGAGCATTTCTCAATGTATGTTACACTCCAACAAAAATATATACATATTTGTATATATATGCATATGTCTGTCAAAAAAGAGGATAAAATAAAAACATTTTCAGACAAAGAAAATTATCTGACCCACAGACTCTAGCTAAAAAAAGTACTAAAATATATCTCATTAAGAAGAACATCATACTTAGAAGGAAGGCATGAGATGCAAGAAACAATTCTTAGCTGCACTCAAGTGTAAAAAATTAGAAATGCATTTATTTTGTGGGGCAATATTGTCCCACAATATTGTCTTAAAACTATCTTGATAGTAAACACTAAGTGAAAACATGTGTGATTACTATTACACATGCAAGTCTGGATGCAATATTGTCTTAAAACTATCTTGATAGCAAAAACTAAGGGAAAACATTTATAATTACTATTTGACAATTTTGACCTATGAAAACAAAAATTACATATACATTTAGTTCAAGTGAATGAGTGATTATTCAGGTTTTACTCTGACAAAATGATATCATAGTATCATGACAATTTCTATTTTGTTTACATATTCCTGAAATATTTTTCTAACTTTACTTCTCAGAGGGTAGTGGCCAATTTTCAGGTGGGGAGACTCTCTGTGATACGAACTTGAGAGAGAATCAGATTGAGAGAAAGCTTTTACAATTTTTTCTTACAGGGACTTTTGAAAGTTTTATTACTTGTCTCTATGCCTTGACAGATAAGAAAGACAGAGACTTGTCTATTTTTTTCTATTTTGAACCCTCAGAATCGAGAAGAGCTCAGAATGAGTAGGTAGGCATTAAATATTAGCATAAATGCACAAATGAATACTTCTATTTTTATAGCTGGTGTATCAGGAAGGCAAATAGAAACTTATATTAATTGAACACTTACTGTATTCTTGGCACTTTAAAATTTTTAATATTTATTAGAATTTCTTATAACAAAAGTTATATGTGCTTATTATTAACATCTACAAACATTCTAGAAATATGTAACAGAAAATGAAAATCCACCTAACCCAGTTCCCAAGGTTGCAACCATTTATGTGTTGTGGATATTCCCCTAGATTTTTTCTATCATACATATTTACATACTATACATATAAAGCCATCTTGAAAGCTAAAATCCAAGCCATTGATTTTGGCTTAGTATTTCTTTACTCTTTCATCACTGGAGTTCTTTTCTCTTTGCTCGATAGTGAAGTCCGACCCTTTCTTCTCAGAAATGATATGAAGGATTGAGGACATGTCTTATGAAAAAGATCTAGAGAGTTGCTTCTCTCATCCTATCCTCACAATATCCCTATGAGTAGACATCATTAACCCCATTCTTAGTAAGAAACTCAGAGATATTAAGGAGCTTGTCAGAGGTTCACACAGCTAGTTGAACATTTAGTTTTGCTTCACTAAAGTATCTGTGCCCCATGGATCTTGGCTTGTCTTTTCTATACAATAGCCAAACTCAACATGAAAAGACGTCAGTTGCTCTAGACATCCAGAGTTAGTATTACATTGTTCAGTTACATGGAATGGTTAAGTAAAGCTTGTTTTCACACTTGTCATCAACTAAGAATAGTGTTTGAGTTTAAATTCAAATGTCAACACTTTAGTTTCATTTAAAATGATCAAACAAGGGGAAAACAGAAATGGACCAGTTTGATGGGATAAAGGCAGCACCTGGCACCAGTAGAGTAGAGATGTGTGGAGTTGAAAATGTATGTCACACTAGCATAAGATAAAATCTTAAAAATTATCTTCAGAGGAGAAAAAACTTAAATTATATGCACTAAGAAAGGATACATTATAAAAACAGTAATAAACTGAATTAAAAATTTAAAGGATGCAGAGATTTATCTAGAGACCCAGAGTTTTGCAATTTCCCCTCTAACAGGTTAAGGTTTTATTTCTGTCTTCTTGAAGGATCATGCAAATTCTCTATTAACAATCTGAGTGGGGCTTCCCTGGTGGTGCAGTGGTTGAGAGTCCACCTGCCGATGCAGGGGACAGGGGTTCAGGCCCCGGTCTGGGAAGATCCCACATGCCGTGGAGCGGCTGGGCCTGTGAGTGTAAAAAAATGTGAAAACACTTATTTGTAAATAAAAATTACTTCATTTGCTCTCTTCGTTATAGCAATGCCTCTTATGCCGAAGTATTTGTATGTTAACGTGAGAGCTAGTTTGATAAAAGAAAGTATGCCTGAGGCCATTACAGAAGAAAAATGGTGACATGTTCTAAACCTTTACAAACAGAAAGCTATAAGAGGCTGTTTAATCATTTGTCTTACAGAGCATATGTTCACATATTGGTGTCTTAGAAACCTGAAGGCATCAACTGCATTTGTCACTAACTCCAACCCAATATTTGTTTTCAATCATTTCTAACCCAAGAGGCCTGGACGATACAAACCCAGTTTAAAGGCTAACAAAATTGTCTTCCACTCCATGTATTGCAACAAGTTATATACCTCATATAAACGGGGAGGACTTTACTGTCTCTCTGTTCTGGCAGCTCTTATTTTGTTCAGCTTTTCAAAAATGGTCTAAAAACAGTTGTTCCAAAGATTTAGATGTGTCTACAACATCCAGGTGGTAGAATAGGTTTATGTATCCCCCTGTCTAACTTGGACTGTAGTCATTTTTATTTTCTTTGGTGCAAAAAAGAAACCACAAGTGTTTTGCCGGGCATAAAATTAATACATCTGAATTGGTAGTGGGATCCAAGCAGTAGCCCTTTCTGGGAGGTGGCATGGCAGGAGATCCTGGGCATGGGTTTTGCAGATTGAAAGGCCTCGCCAAGGTCCAGACTTGGGCAGGTTATCCAGCCTCTCAGTATCTCATTTATTTAGTTTTTCTATGAAATGAGGATACAACTACCTATTCCATGGTGTTGTTGCGAGGATTAAATAGAGGAATATCACACATGTGAATGAAAAAATTGCCTGCCATAACAGTAAACAAAGGACGTTGTAGCCATCAAGCCATCACATTACAGCTGCCCAATGGTGAGCCCTGAAGGAACTCAGGATAGAACCAGGATGCCCACCATCAAGCCATCAGCCACTGCAGCCACCCCACAATAATGCACCATGAGGAGACTCAGGATGAGAAAGCACAAGATACTGGCCCCAGATAGCTGAAGTGCATATTAAAGGAACAATTTCAGTGATCCCAGACTCTTGCATCTTCCCATAAATAGAAAAGTGCTAAATTCCTTAACTTGAGATATCTGGTTTTCTTTAATTAACAGTAATCTTTTGATGTGCTGCCTAGCTGGTCTTTGTTGCAAAAACTCCTATACATCCTGGCTCGCCTTCTTCCTCTTTGGAACAGTTTCTCAGTGTTATCTGAGATGTTGTGTCTCAGGCTTAATCCTCAGTTTTGTCCAATGAGTAAAACATAACTCTCAACATTTAGGTTGTGCAATTTTTTCAGTCGACACACACAAAATAATTTCATCATACATGTAAACTCCTTTCCCCTCCATAGATGTCGATTTGATTAGCTTCCCCTTGACAAAAATACAATGTTGACCTTTTCCTTACCAAGTAGGATATGGAGTAGAATCTCCTAGAGTTCAGCCTACCAGGTTTTTATGCTTGCCAAAATGACATATAGAGATGGTTTGACTCTATGTTGAAGATAGAGCACTAAGAAATTGGGTCCATCGCTGTCATTTTCCTCTCAGATTCCTCTCACCTGTCACGACAGAGTAGTCATGAAAAATGAAACCATAAATTCAATTTAGAGGGCAATTTGCAGCTAATCTTTGGAGTAATTCCAGTGTGAATAATGCAACAATTTGAATGTATGGTCAGTCAATTCAGCCCTGATTTATTAGTATTTAAGAAAGCTTTCTTTCATTAATGATAATTACTGAGCAAGAGAAAATAATTTCTCCAAAAGTATTTACCTTCATATCAGTGTTTTCAGTTTTGAAAAAAAAGGCTACATTTTTTCTTAAAATTATGACAACTACAAGCTTGTGTATTGCTATTTAAATGCACAAGAAGATGTGTTTAGATTTTGAGCAAAAATTCTTTCCAGCTCTTGTGTGAACTGCTCAGTCCTAGGTTATATCAGCCTCTTTTTTTTCTGATATGGCTCAGGTATTTTGAATACCTCAACAGCAGGACCCTGGGATTTGCTATTGATTTCCCACACTCCTTACACCTTGAAGGATGTATTAAAATCTAGCTGCAAAAAGAATGACATTTCTGTTCATATCTTAGAGTCAAGTTTATCTGAGATTTTTTCCTAGTTATTAAAACTCTACATTCTGACATGTTCAATATACTCTGAGCCAGTGAACTTACAAGAGCATGTTTAAATAGAGGGTAACATCACATTAAAATCTGTAAAGAGTAGTTCTCAGAAAAGGTTTACATACATTTCCTTTTCTGTATTTTATTGCATGGGCTTTAACTGTTATGTGCTTAATTATGGAAACAGATATTTCAAAACAAAGTGAAACAAAACAGAAAGAAAAAAATGCCTTCTCTTAAAATTTTTTTTGCTTCATTCCAAGAAAAAAAACATTATTTTCTATTTATTCTCCCCTCTCCATTTAGTCTACCTAAAAGTCAGGGTCATGAATTGTCCAGATTTTTTATTATTCCATTAAACAAGGACAGTACTTGCAGTCCTAGGTGTATAAAATCCCCTTCAGTTTTGGCGTTCATTAAAATGAAGTAAATAAACAAAAGGTGAATGATAGCCCCAAGGTCGTAGTGGTGACACATGTCATTGCAGGTGGTCTATAATGCAAAGATGGGAAGGCATATACTTGAAAGATGCCATTGTGGTGCCGAACCAATTGCTTTGTGGATATGATGGTATTCCATTCTATGCAATGTAATCTAAATTGCAAACTGATCAACATTACCATGGAGTTGCCCAGAGATTTTATATTTGTAAACTTTAATGTATAGTAGGTATTCAGTCAACACTGAACAGAATTGAAAGTGAATGGACACATCAACATACTATTTATGGTTTGACTTTAAGTGACAGGGGTTGACAGTGCTAAGTCCCAATGATTCCTGTAAAAAAGTGAATTAGTTCTAGGGTGCTTATGGCACTTGTTAAGCTCATGGGCAGAGGGTGGGTGTACTTCTCTCTTTGTGGGAACCATGCTCTTGAATGTATATTCAAAATTCTCCATCTAAAGAGATAGAAGACCCTTAAACTTGAACTCTCCACACATTTGGCTATGTTGCTTCAATCCTTTTTAGGTTGCTGTCTCCTGACTTTCTAAAATGAGGTCTGGGGTTGAGGTTAAAGGCCCTGGCAGGGAGGAAAGGAAGAGGCAAAGAGTGTGTTTGGAAGTGATTCAGCCTCTGCTCCAGCCATTTCTCACCTGCCAGGAGTTCAAGGTCAATTCTCTTATCAGATGACATTGTGAGGCTGGAACGACCCTATCTTCTTTTTCCTACTCCAAAGAGCACTGCTTTAAAGAAATGCTCCATACACAATGGCATCTTTATTCTATTCACTTTCATACTCTGAAAATGACATGCAATTCTATCAGAAACCATTTTTTATAGTGCTGGTTCAATTATATTTAACTGTTTGCATGAATGTTTTAAGTTTTCACTTAAAACTTATATGTTGTTTTTCTGTTTAGAAAGAAAACAATTTTGTCGTCATTGTTGTTTGTTTTGTTTTCATTTTCTACTGCCCACAAAAAGACTGGTGACTGCAAACGTGGGGAATTTACACTTTCCATTATATCAAAAGAAGATACTTCTTCAGAAGGCTTTCAGTTATACAGGAGTCAACTGTCTACAGCACCCTGAAGCTGAAGATCCCCTATTAGGACAGGAAATGTTTGGAGGTAGAGGCCTCCTGGCCCATCAGAGCACTGGTAAGGTTTCAGATTTGGTCCAGGCACCTCAGAGGGGCCTTCTCATGGTCCTGTAAGAAGCTGCTGTGTCTTTGTTTGGTTTGCCCTGTGTTATTTGCATTAACTTAAATCTGTGGGTATCTGAGTAATTTTGTGAAGCATTATTTACCTTACCTGAAATAACTGTGGGCTTATTTTATTTGCTTATTTATTTTATTTTATTTTAAAAGTGGGCTTAACATGTCTGCTTGTTTGGTTAGCTAAGTTTAAATCATTTAAAAGTGAAAATGGTTGTTTCCTTGGTCTAACTATTTAAAGTAGTGTTTTTTGTCTCCTTGCCTATTCTAGTGTCTGTGTTAATTCAAACAAGTTTAAAATTCTCATATTGCCTCTGAGGTTTAATTTTTCTGAGTCTTTTAGGTTACATAAATTATATTTGCATTTTCTTCAAGAAAAACCTGTCCCTCTGTACTGTTCCCAGACATTATCCCCTTTTAGTCAGAGCTAATTTTGTGTTTCTGTAGCGCTTTTTACTATACATTTATCATGATACTTACATGTTTATTTAATTTTCTGATTTCCTGTCTAAACTTTATTGAGTTTACAGACAGGGCGTAATTCATTTTAGGACACTAGCAGCTTTTATAGAGTGTGATACATAGAAGGCAATCAATATGTTTGTTCACTTGAGTTTCAATTTTGCTTGTCTAACAGCCGAGTGATGCCTATGCTGGTCCTTTCTACTCAAAGTGTTCAACCTGTGGATCAGAAATGGCAACATCACCTGGGAGTTGGTTACAAATGCAGCGTGGAAAACTCCTCCCCAAGCCTCAGAATGTGCATTTTTCCAAGATCCCCAAGTGATTTCTTTTTTTTATTGTATTGTACTCTATTGTATTGTATTATTTTTTATACATCTTTATTGGAGTATAATTGCTTCACAGTGCTGTGTTAGTTTCTGTTGTACAGCAAAGTGAATTAACCATATGCATACACATATCCCCATATCCCCTCCCTTTTGAGCCTCCCTCCCACCCATCCTATCCCACCCCAAGTGATTTCTGTAAATTAAAGTTTTAGAAACACTGTAACTCAGTGGTTCTGCGAGTGCGGTCCCTAGACCAGCAGCATCAACATTGCACGGAGACTTTTTAAGAAGGCAAGTTCTTGGGCCTAATCCCAGATGTACTGAATCAGAGATTCTGGTGGGAGCACAGCAATAGCCACAAGATTTCTAGGTGATTCTAATGTATGCTAATGTTTGAGAGCTGCTGTTCAAGATGTCATCCTCTTTCCCAGCCTCTCTTGGGAAACTAAAGAAAATCAATCAACACCTGGTCTGAACTATGATTAATGCAAAGTAGAGTCATGACATCAATTATGTGAGTGACTAAAGTATTTATTTACCTCCCATAGCAATAAATATCTGGCCAATAAATTCATTGATACAAATTTGAGAATGGTAATGAAATTACATATGAGTAAATTTTTAAGCATATGTAGCCATTATTTTGATTCAAAATTAATTTCATAGGAGTATTTGATTCATTTAGTCCAAGCTATTCATTTAACCAATAAGAGCATGGAAGCTGACAGTTTAAATGATTTGCCCCCTATGAGAGAGGTATAACATCTAAGCCAGTTTGTCATTTTGCCTGTAGATGTCTTCAGTTAATTTTATTTTTTCTGACCATTTTATTTTTCCTGAGTGGAGCTATCACATCTACAAAAGCATCATAAGTGGATGGATTTGGGGACTTTGTATAGCAACACTCTTATTTTACAGATGAGAATACTAAGGCATGGGGAAGCATGATGAACACTTTCATGTTACTGTATGGTTGGGACATTCTGGGCAAAATAACGTACATGCTATAAGTAAAGAAAATAATATAAAATTTCCCTAGATCATTCATTTCTCATATTCCAAGGACATAGAGCCACTCATCTATTGTGGAGCCATTGGCTCTCATTCAAAGGATAATAAAACAGATTTTCTCTGGAGCCAAATACTTGGCTTCCTCCTCCTCTTCCCAGTGAAAATTCCTTTACTTTATGAAGATAAGGTCTTTCTCTCTTCCTTTCTTCTCTGGAGGGTGGTAGTTGAGAGGACATCATGTAGCCTATATAAACTCCCAGATTCAAATTGTGGGATTCCTCTCCTTTGGTGGTGTTGGGGGGAACCTGTAGTATGCATAGGGTTAGCAGGTTCTCTTTCTGTTCCTCTGAACGGGGAAATTGGGCATAAGGAAACAATGTGATTATTGATGTAAGTAATAGTAGTCTGTCCCTGATTCAGAGAACTTGTGTTTGCTTTCAGGGTAGTATAAACACAGTTGATCCTTGAACCTCAGTAGGGTTAGGAGCATGTGCTGTCAAAAATCCACATAGAACTTTAGTGTCAGCCCTCCCTATCTGCTGTTCAGCATCTTTGCATTCAACCAACCATGGATTGTGTGGTACAGTAGTAAGTATTTAGTGAGAAATCTATGGATAAGTGGCCCTGAAAGTTTAAAGGTCAACTGAAAGCATATATAAAGACATATCTCAGAGATACGCAAGTTCAGCTCCAGACCACCCGACTGCAGTAAAGCAAATCTCACAAAAATAGCAAGTCACAAATTTTTTGGTTTCCCAGTGCATATAAAATTTATGTTTACACTATACTGTACTCTAGTAAGTGCACAATAGCATTATGCCTTAAAAAATGTACATACCTTAATTAAAAACTACTTTATTGCTAAAAAATGCTAACCATTATCTGAGCCTTCAGTGAGTCATCATCTTTTTGCAATAGTAACATCAGAGATCACTGATCACAGATCACCATAACAAATATAATAATAATGAAAAAGTTTGAAATATTGTAAGAATTACCAAAATGTGACAGAGAGATACAAAGTGAGAAAATGTGGTTGAAAAAACTGGTGTCAATAGACTAGTTCAGTGCAGGGTTCCCACAAACCTTCAATTTGTAAAAATCACAATATCTGTGAAGAGAAATAATGCCAGGCATAATAAAGTATGCCTATATTAAAAATGTATCAGAAGTCTCACAGAGGTGAAGAGACCCAACTGAAACTCATTTTAGAAGTGGTGCAAATGGTAAAATTTTCTGTCTTGTTCTAGATTTATTCTATTGTCATTTTGCTTGGACTCTATCTGTAGCCCCGCCTACTTTGCCTACTTGACAAAGGAGGTAAATAGTTAAGCAAATAGACTATTTAAATCATGCAGTTAGCAAGCCTGGTTAATTTAGAAAAATAGCTTTATCTTTTTTTTTGAACAATTAATGGGTTTCAACTTATCCTGTTGAATTTAAAGTTCAGGCAGACCTAAGTTTTTCCTCTAGTGTCTGCCACCCTTTGACTCATAAGCCTCAGTTTGTTTATATGAAAAATGGGGATACTATTATTTACCTTATATGAGTGTTGTGAAAATTAAATAAGACAACAACTTAGTGTAGTAGTTGGTACATTTTAAACTACCATAATTCTAATTTAATTCCTAATGTTGCAGATAATGTAACTGAGGTCCCAAAGTGGTTCCCCAGGGGGGATATAGATCATAAGAGGGAGAGGAAAGAATAGAACCTACTCTTGGGCTCATGGTTCATTGTTATATTTCCAATGAGATTCTTTCTCAATATTACATGAGCTTAACTAACCAAGCCCTCCTCTGGGTTTGCAGGGGAGGAAACAGCTTTCCTTAACCCTCTTAGGGTCGCTGGCTGGGTCTGAAAATTGAACTGACAAAGACAAATCAACAGGAGAAAAGCATACAAACTTATTTAATATCAGTTTTATGTGACATGGGGGACTTCAAAAGGAAATGAAGACCTGAAGAAACAGTTAAACCTGAGTATTTTTATGACAGATTTAATAAAGAATGGAGCAATATGATGGGGCAAAGAGTATGGGGTAAGTGTAACAGTCAGGGCCGCATCCCTCTGTGTTGGAGGTAAGTGTGTGTCTTCCCTCTGGGTATAGGGAGGGTACCTCTTACATGAGGATCTTTTACCCTGCTTCAGGGGAGAAGGGGGGATACTCAGAATGACCTTCCTGTTTCTGTGGTTTTCCCCAAATCCTTCAGCTTAAAATATTTAATTTACCAAGGTGCCATATATTGGGTTTTCATATGGTAGAGTAATGGAGAGAGATGTTTAAAAGTACGGTCCAGGATTAAAAATGTAAATGAGATATTCAAATGAGGAAGAGAAAAATGTTTCTTGGCATTTTAGTTAGGGCTAGAGAGGTACTCAAAAGAGAAGTGGAAGCAACAGTGGAAATAAAGCCATCTTTGATTGATAAAGTAAGACTTCCTTTTGCCTGAATTGAGATTTGACTATTGACCTTGTAGCCTCCATTTTAATTATCTGAAAGAAAAGTCTGAATTTCATCATTAAATTGTCAATTAAGGAGGTACAACCATATTTTCTGAATCCTAAATATTGGAGGAAAATTAATTCCTCATATGGTTGATTTTCTTGGGTTAAGATATTAGAGTTAAGATATTTCTATCCCATTCTATCTTGATGCATGTGGTTGGCTACACAGGCCACAGGGTGGTGTCTGCCCACTGGAGGGCAGGTAAGCCTCCAGCACTAATGGGCTAGAGAAAGGATTTTAAAATCAAGCTTATCAGCACCAGTGTCAGTGTGGTAGAATTAACTCCCCAAAATGGCTGTCACCAGCATCTCCATTCCCAGGGGAGTTTCGGTTGCCTTCTGCCTCTCCAGGAGGCTCTCTAAGATCAGCAAGTGGGTCTGATCCAGGCTCCTTTCAAACTGCTGCCTTGATGCTGTTAACTTGGAGAAAGTGAGATTTTGTATACACTTTAAGAGTGGAGTCTCTGTGTCCTCGTTCCTTCTTCAAGTCTTTAGTTATGGAAAATCTTTTATGCTAGTCTTCAGGTCATTCACATTGATGGCTGCTCTGTAAGTAGCTGTGATTTTGGTGTGCCTGTGAAAGGAGGTGAGCTCAGGGTCTTCTTTCTCCACAATCTTGGCCACACCTCAGCATTTTTTTTAATAGCTCATCTTTTGGGGAATTTTCCAAGGCATTCATTAGAGTTAGAAAAAAGCAAAATATTTGTATTTTTTCTTATATATCATCAGTTTATATTTATTAAATTACATAATTAAAACTTCCATGAATAGGTCTGAAAACAAAGATAAATTACTTTTGGTAAATATAAAACTCAAGCAGAAAGGACAATCTGTGTACTGGTGCACTAGAGAGACAAGAGAAAGGTAATTATGCTTAACTACTTATTTTATTCACTTATATTTTCTTGAGATTTAATGAAAAGTCATGGATTTTTCTCACATAAAATTTTTGATGCCAAAATCTAAATATGCTAAATTTTAAAAGAGTTCTCATGGTTGATATTTTAGATTGGCAGCCTTATAAACACATGGATTGCAAACTTCAGCAATCAAACTCATAAGCTCTTTTAAAAGATAATATTGTTGACCTTTGGCATTGAAAAATTTTTCTCTTAGTATTGGTTCTAAAACGTGTATGATTTTCATTATGTCCTAGGGTAATTTAAGGAATAATCAAAATTAACCATCATTTAAACCATCAAATTCACATATTAAAACATATTCCCTGATTTGAATACTCCTCAAACTACGTTAGTTTCAGGATTATTTTTTTTTAAGTTTCTTTAGTTTTAAATCATGTAACTATAGAGATAATATCCATTTCATAAAAGCATTGAGATGATTAATCAATGATTTCTAAGTGTATCGCAGATAGAAATTGTAGATCTCAGTGATGAAAATTATAAATTATAATTGTTCTCACCCTTCACTTTTTGGAGACAAATTTGAAATATCAGATGGATGAAGTTTGAGGACTGATTAATAGAAATAGAGAATACATTTTCATGAAGCCTCTATGAGCTCATTTTAAAGTGTTTAAAGAAAAAAATATAGCTTTATTCATTTATAAGGAAAATTTTATAGAGACAGTATATTGTGATTTGCAGCCAAAAGAGTGAGATTCAAGGAGAAACTCTTATTGTAAGACTCTTATTATTTAGTTGTATAACCTCTAAAGTCTAGAGGAGGAAAGAGTATTTCAAGTAAGTTTGGCATTGTATAGAAAGTACTCTAACTCTATAAAATTTTTCTTATCAATGAATAAAGCTATACTTTTTCTTTAAGTAAAAACAGATGTTCAAAACTAGTCTATTGATCCCATTGTAATAATAAGGAAGGCTAATAGGTCACCTAAAGGAAACTGGTGGAGGTAAAATCCTTAGAAGTCCAATCTGAACTGGATACAAACTAGATACCAGGAGGAGAGCATTCTAGAAGGAGGTCCTAATTTTTATTCAGAGGGCAAAATTGTTGGAGGAATGGGAGATTCAAAATCCATTATCAGGATTACTGAATATCCAAGGCCTATACACACTATTTACATCTCTTAAAACAGATTAGGGGAAGGATTTTGAAACTGCTTTCAGACAATGTGGGTTCCTTCTGTTATGTATACTGTTGACATTTAAACGAGTCTCAGTAAATCCTGCAAGAGTTCTGCTAATAAATTGTGAAGTTGAGTGCTATGTAAAGCTACCATTTGTAGATGAAGGGGTATTATATATTCATGATATTTGCATATATGATGTTTTATGTGCATTTGCCTCCTCTTACTTCTAAGATTTTTGTATGCCTGGACCTAATTACCTCTCACCATGATAATCACCTTGTTCTGTGCAAAGTAAGCAGTAAATAAATAATTAGGGTGTATTTTTCAGGTCCAGGAAATTGCAAATTTTTGGATTTTTTTTTTTCCTTTTTTTTGCGGTACTTGGGCCTCTCACTGTTGTGGCCTCTCCCATTGAGGAGCACAAGCTCCGGACGCTCAGGCTCAGCGGCCATGGCTCACGGGCTCAGCCACTCCGTGGCATGTGGGATCTTCCCAGATCGGGGCACGAACCCGTGTCTCCTGCATGGGCAGGCGGACTCTCAACCAGGGAAGCCCAAATTTTTGGATTTTTAAAAAATGATCATGGTAACCACATTCAATTGCTTTGCTGTTGTTACAGGTAAACAAATCAGAAAGAAAAATTAGTAAAGATGATTGAATTTTGAGACTTTGGAAAAGCTTTCAGTTATTCAATCAAGATATTCTCTTCCATCAAATACTTTTTACACAATTTCTCCAGTTTTAAAATTTGAATTTTGTGAATGTGCGAGACCTAGATACAGACAGGTTTGAGGAGTTGTTTTTCTTAGTGTTGTTTTGTTGGTACTTCTGTTGATCACCAGCATGACAGTGAGACCACAGTTGAGAAGAAAGCTGTCGTACAGTTGAAGGAGGCACATTAGATGTAGAGGAGGTGAGCTGGGGCAAGGCATAGCCCAAGGGAACTAGAAGCTAAAGAGATGACTGATGTTGGTGCTGTAGTCACAAACATGAATGGAAGTAGCAGCAACAGGCAGCAGTGGCTTAAGAATTTGTACCTTACACACAGAGTCTGAAGCGTGTTGGCAGCACATGGCAGAAGTGCTGGGGGAAGAGTTCAAGGGGGTTGAAAGATTGGTGGTTTAGGGAGGCAAAGTGGCATAAAGAAAAGAGACAAGTAACGCTGTTTGGGGATGATATTAGCTCACACACATGTTGCTTCTACCCTAGGTTGTGTCAAAAAGACTCCAGCATTATTTTCATCGTTGGAAATGACTCTTGCCAACAAATTGTGATTGGCATGCATAAATTGAATAAACAGATTTTAATGTATGACCTCTTCAATTGCTTCTGGTGACTTCCTTACATAAGAACAAGGCTATTACACAAGTCAAACTATTTACATTGTTCCTAGCCATCCTTTCTCCTTGTCTCCTCCTCATGTCCCACTACCCTTCCCAGTTACTCAAGTTGTTTGTCTCTTTGACAAGATGGATTGAAAACCACTCTTCTATTTCGTGTCTGAATCTGAAAACTATTGGGTGGAAAGGTGACTTCTGCTTGGAAGGTGAATTTTTTCTTCTTTGGTCACAGTCTGATGCATAGTCAGCTACACATTAGGAGATAAAAGCCTTTCCCCCAATTCCAATTAAAGAATTGGAGAAAGGAAGCCTTAGTGAATACAGATCATTCATTCAGTTACCTTTTGTGAGCACCTAGATAAGCCATGGCCAATGAATGTAAGAATTTGCAAGATTTCTCTAAATCTGATTTATTGTTTTTGGATATCCTCTATTTCTTTCTAATAATTAGTAACAAATCCCTTTAAAATGAGAGAAGGCTTGCACAGAAAGAGCAGGTAATTGAGAAGACTCTATGTGGAGTCATGTTCTATAACTGTTCTGGAGTCACACTTCCTTCTCTCTTTGCTTGAAAATGTTCTGACTCAGTGCCCTGGAAAAGTGGTCTATTGGTATCCCAGGAATACAGTGTTTTATTAAAAGATAGAGAAAGATGAAAAATATGCTATCCTGAGACACTTTATAACTAATCTATAACCGTTGGACTTGAGGACATGGGGAGGGGGAAGGGTAAGCTGGGACGAAGTGAGAGAGTAGCATTGACATATATACACTACCAAATGTAAAATAGATAGCTAGTAGGAAGCAGCTGCATAGCACAGGGAGATTAGCTCGGTTCTTTGTGACCACCTAGAGTGGTGGGATAGGGAGGGTGGGAGGGAGATGCAAGAGGGAAGGGATGTGGGGATATATGTATACGTATAGGTGATTCACTTTGTTATACAGCAGAAACTAACACAACGTTGTAAAGCAATTATACTCCAATAAAGATGTTAAAAAAGCATATACTCGGTAAAGTTATTAATGACTTCAATTTATTTTTTTATTTCTCTAAAGAAACTTTTTGTCAAATAGGAAATGAGAAAAATAAATCTGGTTGCAAAGATTACTCATGCTTTCCTTTCCTATGTGAAGAGTACAACAATGTTGTACTCTGGAAAATGTACTCTGGAAAAACAATGTTAATCTATCAGGGACAAAACAATGTTAATGTCTCTGCTATGTGGTCTCTCAAAAACTGCATCAAGAAAATAACACATTAGTGCAATTTTTAAGGAGTTTTTCAGATCCAAAAGTCCAAAGAAATTCACACAATAATTACTTTTGTTATTTCATCTTTGTTGGTTTCCCTCCAAGTTATTTACCTCCAAGAATGCTTTTCTTTTCTGTCCTGTTTTCTTTCACTGACAGATAATTTTTATTTAGGGAATCCTGCTTTTTATCATTATTATGAGTCTTGTAACTTTAGAAGTTTATTGTTATGTTTTCCAAAGCCAGTTAGATATTCCTCTGGCATAATTCAGTTATAGACTTTAAGATTTCATATTGCTTAATCTCCCTCTTCACCAATCGACTGTGAATTTGATTTGTTTTCACACTAAACATAGTGCCTGGCACAAAGGCAATGGTTGTGAAATCTTTGGTAAATGGATGACAGTATTATTTGCCAGAATTCTGGACACATTCATGGGATATGAACAATTTTAAACTCTTCAATTAATGAATCCATGTGTAACAATACGATTTTTGCCCTTAAAGTACAATAAATATTTATTGATGATGTTGGCGATGACACAGTTACCAGAATAAAGAATGAAGACCCACAGACCTCCCTGCAAGAGAAGGGTTGATAATAAGCTTCTGTTTCCTATTGAATTGTACAAACACATAACAAATATTGATATTGATATGACTAGGAAAACAATTTTTCTTGTTTAGGCAAGTTAAAATAAGATTTCCTTCATGGTAGAGACATAGTCATTGTTTAGGTAGGATGCATAATGCCTTTGTTTCACTGCCTTAGTTGAATGATGTGTTTTTGTTTTTTTGTTTGGTTTGGTCATGCTTACATTTTATTTCATTTGCGTTTCCAAATGAGCTTCTCTTCAGGACTTCAAATTGATTCATTTGTGTATCCTCCCAGATCTTCCATTGTGCTTATATTGTTCTGTGATATTTTTGTTGTTGTTTGTTTATTTGCTTGGTCTTTTTTTTTTTTTTTTTTTTTTTTTAATCTCAGCACTGGAAGAATGCTTTATCACCAAACCATGGTGGTTATTAATAGGCTGATGGGCTAACTGGGCATTTCATATGTTTATTTTTATACGAAAGAAGGATAACTTTTGTTGTTATTGCTCTGCTTATGTAATTGATGTGCTTAAAGTAAGAATTTTTTTTTTACAGTTTTCAAGTTTTGTGAGTTTATCCATTAAACAGATTTGGAACAGGTAATGGGTATTGAACTGTGATTTGTGCATCCTTCATACCCTGTTGATTTTGAGATATGTCAAGATTTTATTTCCTCATTTTGTGAGCAAGATAAAAATCTGATTTACACAAATAAGCAAAAAAAACTTTACACACAGCATTCTTTCTGTTACACCAGTGAGCTGTTTACATACTAATATTGTCGCTCTCCAAACAGTTCTTATGTAAGATTTTAGAACAACTAGCCTACAAAAGCATGCTCAGAATTGCATGCTGCTATGGCTGAAAAAAATGCAAGGCCCATGATGTCAAGGTCCGCACTTGGCTTTTTTATTCCTAGTGCCAGCGGGTAGTGTGGTGCATGGTACATATTCAAGAAATGTTTGGTGAAAAATATTGTGCAGCCTGAAATGAATGGTTCTGTAGGGAAATGCAATCTAGTTTGCAGTCTTGAAAATTCTTTTCACTTGTATTTGTACATATATATGAGGCTTCTTTAAGAATGAGAAAATAATAATTATTTATTTTGAACAGCTATTATTCATTAGGCAGTGTGCTAAGTGACATGTATAATTTCCTTAATTTTTCAATTTTATGATATCGACTTTATCCCATTTACAGGATGAGGAAAACGAGGGAGGAAAGTATATCTGAAGTCCTTTAAAAGCAGAAGAGTTTTCTCCGTTTGAGTTGATGTAAGAGTGGTTCTGTTTGAAGTCAGGTAAGAGGTAAGATACATTTTTATACTTTCTGGACCTGTGAAACCACTATTTCAATTAATCTACACCTAACTGTGCCATGTTGACTTAGAAAAATGACTTACCAACTTATATTTTTCAAATAAGTAGATTATAGAATGAAATAAAAATGCATTTTAGCAATTAAGCAAAAGCACAATAATTTATAATAATATGTTTTTCTCTTAATAGAAATGTTTAGGTTTATCACTTTAAAGCACCAACACAAATAGAAATGTAAGATATGAAAGACTAAAGGTCAAAATAACCACTGTATTATCTATTAATGCAATTTCAAGGCAACTGGCACCTTGTTATCTGTTTTCCTTGATAGCAATATTACTATTTAATCTGTTATTATAAATTTAAGAGTAAACATTAATACTTTGTGCCATTTGATTAAAATGTAAATCACCCCAAATCTTTGGGGATTGTCACCCATTCCTTGTTTACAGATGCATGAAACTAGAACATTTTCCTTTCAGTATAAGAGCAGTGGCTTTTCTTAGAAATCACATCACTGACCCACAGAGTGTTTGTGCATACTTGTCAGAATGGGATAGATTGAAAAGAGGCAGCAGGAAAAAATACCTTCCTATCAATTATTTGTGTCAATAATTACCTGCTTGTCATGCAGAGGTGAGGATAATGAGGGTGGAAGAAGGAAGGAGGATGGGAAGGGAATAGCCTGTGGTTTTAAAATCCAAGCATCACTATTTTCTTGACCACAATAGAAGTATATTTTTACATAATTCATGCATTACAGAAGCAAGAATGAAAAAAGTAATCAGGAAGCAAAAATGCATTGATTATTGGCTATTTTTGCAATAGAATAAACTTTTCTGAGAATCACAATATCACTCAATCTCCATCTATTCCCTAGCCTTGAGAGGCACATTTCTCCATGAGCAGGTCTTTGGTAGAAAAACAGTCCTGTGGCATCACCTCAAAGGGCTTTACTGGGTATGTTTATCAGGGATTCTTTTTCCAGCCAGCCTTAGACATAGCTCGTCTTCATATTCATCAGTTGATAAATGAGTTTGGTAGCTTAGTGATAGAAACCTAGAGTCCATTAACAAGAAAACACAAAAATAAGTCTAAGAGAATAAAAGAATATCCCAAATATTTGGGAAATTCTATATTTAATGGCTTGTATAAATGTACTTCTATGCTATGTTCTGTATATGAAGGAAGAAAGAAAGGATCCTCCTCAGCAGAGAGCTTTATTTTTAGTAGAATTTATATATATTATCCTTTTATTAACTGTGTAGGTGATGTCTTTTCTGCTATAAAGAGTAGTTCTTCCCATATTAAGAAAGAAACAAGAAGGAAGGAAGGATAGTAGAGAGGTCAAGGTAGGGAGGGAGATTGACATGGAGGTCAATCACTGGATCCCACTTCCCTCTGCAGCTACTTTCCTTGGCAATCTTTTGGTAAGAATTGGTTTCATTTTTCATTATTCATTCCCTTTCTAACACCCTTCATTTTGATTTCTACCACGTTGTATTGCCATCTAATTGTCTGCCAGTGGGTACCACAATAAGCTTGTGGAATGGCATTTTGATTTTATAGGCTAGGTGGGAAACAGGATCAGGGAAGTTCAAGATCACCCCATTTGTCAATGGTAAGCCGAGATTAAAACTGAAGTTTTCAAGACTAAAATGAGTATTTCAAAATCTCCTAATTTCAGTGTCTTCCTTTGTCTTCATTCATTGGTCTGATATTAAAGCCTTCCATGCTCTCTCCTAAACCTCTATTTTTATCTTTCTCTCTCAGGGATGCTTTACAGAGACACCTTTCATAGTCAATTTAGTTGGATAACAATTCTGAAATTATTGGGAAACACTTATTGGATGGGGTGTTCACTAAGCCCCAAGACTTCATATACAGTTGTCACTTGGTATCTCTGTGGGATATGTAGATACCAAAACCCTAGGATGCTCAAGTCCCTTATATAAAATGGTGTAGTATTTGCATATAAGTGACACATATTCTCCAGTATATTTTAAATCATCTCAAAATTACTTATAATACCTAATACAATGTAAATGCTATTTACATAGGTGTAAATACAACACAAATGCTATGTAAATAGTTGTTGGTGCGTAGCAAATTCAAGTTTTGTTCTTTGGAGCTTTCTGGAATTTAAAAGAATAATTGAATATTTTCTATCCACAGTTGGTTGAATCCTCAAATGTGGAACCCATGGATACAGAGGGCCAATGGTACATTTAATCTGGACAAAAATGAGACAGGTCAGGGCCAGGCTGAAACCTGTGGGTGTTTCAGGAAGGCTAATTTGCTCCCACCTCAAACAATATTCTTCAAATATTTGTTTAGCATTTAATTATACAGGACAATGAGCCTTGGATAAGGAATAAGCACAGAAGTGATACCCCCTAAGGTGACCACAGCAACACAGCCCACTTTGAGAATAAAAGCTCTACAATTTCTCCTCTGCAAACAGTCAAGTTGTGTTAGTGGCCTTTGACAAGGATGGGGTAGGGAGTTGCTGAGTGCTCACAGGGCCCCTTCCCAGTCCAAATGGCTAATTTAAGTGTTCCTTCTCACCACACACAATAATCTTTCTTCAAGAAGTTTCTAGAAATGTAATTGCCTTTATCTCATACATAGGGGATGCTCTCAGACCCTTACTGATTGGTGCTCTGAATGTCTGACCCAGATAACCTGACTTTATTATTTTTTTCCATTTATTTATCTATTATTTATTTATTTATTTTTGGCTGCGTTGGGTCTTCGTTGCTGCATGCGGGCTTCCTCTAGTTGCGGCGAGCAGGGGCTACTCTTCATTGCAGTGCGCAGGCTTCTCATTGCGGTGGCTTCTCTTGTTGCACAGCACGGGCTCTAGGTGCGCAGGCTTCAGTACTTGTGGCACATGGGCTCAGTAGTTGAGGCATGGAGGCCCTAGAGCACAGGCTCAGTAGTTGTGACGCATGGGCTTAGTGGCTCCGCCGGCATGTGGGATCTTCGCAGACCAGGGCTCGAACCCGTGTCCCCACATTGGCAGGTGGATTCTTAACCACTGTGCCACTAGGGAAGTCCCAGAAAACCTGACTTTGTTTTTTGTTTGCTTGTTTGGTGTTTTTTGGGGTTTTTTTTGAATTTTAGAAATTTATTTTTTTATACAGCAGGTTCTTATTAGTTATTCATTTTATACATATTAGTGTATATATATCAATCCCAATCTCCCAATTCAATGCACCATCCTCTCCGTCACTCTCCCCCCTTGGTGTCCATACGTTTGTTCTCTATACCAGATAACCTGACTTTAAATTCTCACTGATAACAGCATTATTATTTCCATTTAATGGAAGCATATCAGCATTTAAACCCTGATGGGAGTTCAAACTCTATGCCCTTTTTGAAGTAATATACCAACTTTTCTACCCTCTTTGCTACCTCGGAGTCCTTACTTGCTCCATTTGACCTTCCAGGAATGCTTTTTTACTTGTTACTTGGCCCGCTCCATTGACTCTGGCTACTCTTGTCTACTTGATTATCTTCCCAACTTTGACTGCTGTGATATAATTCTAACCCAGTTTTATTCATCTCTCTAAGACTACTCTTCTTCAGTCTTACAATTCCTGGTCCCATATTTTAAGTGTTTCTTCTTCAACCATCTATGTTCATGGCAGAAGTTACCTTAGAGATTCAATGGGAATTGTTCGTACCCCTTCCACCTCTTGTCTTCAATATGTTCTCACTGCCTCCGTTTTCCCTCCCTGTCATGGTCTCTAAGATTTTTACTTACATCACTATGATTTCCTCAAAGATGAAATTCTGCATTTCCAGCTGCTAGTGGATATTTCCACTTCAAAACCTACCAAGACATCATTGATTTTTTTAATCAAATTGGCCCCTGCCCTCTCCCCTTTTAAGCCAGATTCCTCTCCATCCATCTTACCACTCCCAGTATAAATGACCTTTTTGTGACTCTTGCTTCCCATGGCTTAATTTCCATCATGGCTGCTTTGTTTCTGTTATCTCTGCTTCCATAAAGCTCATCTCTCACCTCTTAATGCCAAAACCCTTAGGAGAGGTTCTAACTGATCTCTCTGCCTCCATCCCCTTTTCCACCAGCACATGTTCTATGTTCCTGTAGGATTAACCTTCTGAAAATCTAATTGGTATCAATATCTGTCACCTGTCTGTTTACAAAACCCCAGTATCTTCCTCTTGTAGGATATTAAAATCCATACTCCTTAGTACCTCCAAGCAGGTCCAAAGTTACTTCACCTTTGTTTTCATTTTGTTCTCTCAAGAGCATATTGCTTCACTTTATTCATCAATCCCCAACAGACCTGCTCTTGGCATCTCCCACTGGCCCAGGATGCCTCTTTTCCTGTCTTTATCTACCAAACCCTAGTCATTTTCAAAGCCAAGATTCACTAGTACTTCTTTCATGGATTCTTCTCAGACAACCCCAATGGGAAAGGATCTGACTGTTTCTGGACAACCCTAACTTCAACCAGATCTGTATGTAGCCAGTGAATTCAACCATCACTCACTAATTTCTAGCTGCCTGTAGGTCAATACCTTTCACAGTGGCAGGTAGAATTGATCAGCGAAACATATCCATCTATCATGAAGACAGCCAAATGACTCGATCATTCATGACCAGTCATGATGCCATCCCTTTGATAGTGAAGACAGCCCCTGTCACACTGGTCCCCTTTCAGCATCTGCATCCGGCTACAATCTTTAAGTAAGGGGGAAAAATGGCAAATTGTGACTACTGTTCCGCTTCATACTTTATGTTTTAAACTGTGCCACATACATTTTTGGGCATAATTATAAGTCACTAAATTTTATTGGCATAAAGAGAGAACTTTACAGTTTTAAAAAGACAAATTTATTTTTGGTTGCTGAATCAAATGTGATTTAAAGTTTCAGGATGTTTACATTTTATTAGTGACAAGTTGAGAGCACATGGGTTTCTTTCTGTTTCTTACAAAGTCAGCAGCCCTACTTTCACTCTCTATTTTGTTCTATTATCAGAGGAGTTTTTTGATACATGTATAAGCAAATATTTTCTTATAGTGCAGCAGAACTGGGATGCTCAAATGTTTTAACAAATCAGGTTTTCCAGTTAATTTGGGTTTATTCAAACTCAAGATACTGAATGTCTTTGATTACTCAGGAGTATTTCTAGATATGAGACATCCTAAGATTGTATTTCAGCATATTCATCTGCATATCATGAAGTTTTTGTAAGTATAAACTTCTTTCAAGTTTTACAGAACTGCTAATCTCAATTTAAAATTGGCAAATTTTCTTGTCACCAGTTTGCTTTATCAATTTCTCAAGTAAAAATACAATACAAAATAAGTGAGTAGCTAATATTTATTGAACACCTAGTACATGATAGGTAGGGTTGCCATATTTCATGAATAAAAGTACAAGACACTCATTTGAATTTCAGATAACAATAAATAATTTTTTTAGTATATGTATGTCTCATAATATTTGCAGCATATATATGTACTAAAGAATTCTTATTGTTTATCTGAAATGTGATTGGAGGTTCCATATTTTATCTGGCAACCATAAATATATGTATTATATCTTTGTTTTTACCAGTTTATGAGTTAGTTGTCAGAATTAACCCCGTTTCACAGGCGGAAAGACTGAAGCTTAGAGAGTTTAAAGAAATTACCCAAAAGTCATAAGCTAGTAAGTGAAAGGAGTATTTGTTCCCAGGTCTGCTTAAATTCGGAACTGAAGTTCTTCATCTTATTTCCTCACATTAAATTCCTAGAATTGGAATTTCTGGCTGAGAAGTTACAGATAATTTAAAGGCTTTTGATTAGTATTAACTTGCCATCCAGAATGTGAACAAATTTACACTCCCTGAACCCTCACGAACATTGGTATGATTTTCAAAAATCCTTGCTACTTTAATTAATAAACCATAAAATAACATATTTGCTTATTTAATTTTAGTGAAGTTGTACCCTTTTACATGACTATTTGTATTATTTTGTGAGGTAAGTTTCTTTAAGGTTGAAAATTAGAAAGCCATCAGGGGTGATGTTTCTGCAGCTTGATTCTTAAACTCGAGTGAGCACTAGATCACCTGGAGGGCTTGTTAAGATACATATTTCTGGTCCCCACCTTCAGAACTTCTGATTCAGTAAGTTTTGAGTGAGACCAGATAATTTCCATTTCTAGCAAGTCCCCAGGTGTTGCCAATGCTGCTGTTCTAGGAGCCATACTTTGAGCATCACTGGTCTATAGGAAGGTGCAAGATCATAGTATAAAAAAAATTGCCATTCACTGTTTAGCATAATTATTACTGATCTCCAAGCTATAACTCATTGCCATGCAAGAGGATCACTTTAATAAAAGTCTGAGTACCAAGTTTGATAGAGGACACATTACTTTGATCGCTTTTAAATAATGCAATAAAGTATTTTTTCAACGAATTTGCCAATGATAAAAAATAAAAGCATCAGCTCTTTAGGTTGCGAATGTAACTTTAATGCTTCTCTTTGTGCTACATATAAAAAGAAATTCTGAGTCTATTAAGAATATGACACAACTTTCCCTGAGTTGTTCAGAGCAGCTTTCACCAAAAAGGAAAAACTATTTGATATGCCCTTAATTGAGCATAGCAGTTGGTTAAGTATTGGTAAATAAGTGGTTAGTGCTGTGGAGTCCTTGACCATCGAGGAACTCCAGACTGTGAAAATGTACGTTTTTAAGCTCTGTGGGCAGGGCCCATGCTTGTCTTGTTCATTATTGTATCCTCAGCACCTAGAACAGTACTGATGTGGTGTCAGTGGTCAGTGCATGGACACTGGGTGAATATAGGAGAGGGTTCCAAGTTCCCTAACACTGTTGCTCAGGATGACTCCAGATTTTACTTATTTCCTAAGAGGTGTTGGGAAAGAAAAAAAAATGGTAAAGAGGTAAGTTCCCAAGAATAAGGAATGTAACCAGGATTGGGAACACAGTTCTGGGATGATTTCCTTTAACAGAGTGAAGGGAAGACTTGATATCTTTATAGAATAACATAAAGTAAGTGAAAAACATCATAATGCCTGACTTGAGGCTGGAAGACTAAGAAGAAATTACTTCTTAGTTAGGAAGGTGAGTCTTAGAGAGAAGGGGCAGGACTAGGTTAAAAGATTTTGCTCTGCATTTTAAGTCATAATAGCAGGGATTTTGCTCATTGGTCGTTATAACATAAAGACCCATATAAATATGATTTTGTGTTCATTTCTAAGGCACTGAGCCCTACATTGGAGGACAAACTACTGAGGGATCACTTCAGCAGAGAAACCTGGTCAGTATTATCTGAAGTGAGGAGAACTCTACTACTTTCTTCTGCTCAGCACATTATGTGTATGTATGACCCATAGCTGCCAGGCACAGATGGCTTACACCAGAGCCTCTGAGCCTGAGAGTATCTGCTTAGACCTCTGTTGCTGCTGCCTCTGAGAATTGAACGTCCTTCTGCCCTTTGCCACCTTCACATGATTCTGCCCTCTTCACATCACTCTTTTCCTAAAATAAATCTCAGGATCATGTTTCTGACCAGCCCATCTACAGAACCTGAATACATGTGTCCCAGCTGCAGGAGAGGCTGGCAAAAGGCTCTTCTACCTGGGGAAACAAGACTTATTGAATAGAAAGCTATAAAATTTAGAAGGGAATTTCAGAAGGTTCGAATAAAACAAATGTCCACTCTACCACCTTAAGAATGTGCATGGGAGCTGGAGGTTGAATTAAGTAGCTTTTGAAATCCCTTTTCCTATGGGACTCTGTTATATCCATTAGCTTCTCCTGCTGGCCTTGATATGTCCTAAAATGCCTTTGAGTTTTGGGTAGAGCGCTTAGTTACCCAGACTATTACACATTTTTATGGCTTCTAACATTTCAGTGGCAATGTTCTTTTCTCTGCTGTTCTTTGGAAGACACACTAGTAAGTATTTAGCTCTCATTCTGTGACCTTTTGGAATGCCCTGACAACCCAAAGTTTTTTTGTTTGATTCAGTTTGAATAAGTGTTACTGACATTTTAAAAGTGAACAAGTTGACACTGAAATTACATCAAATGATGGCAAATAGAAGAAGTTCATATTTGGTCACCCCAAGCACTTGATGGCTACGCCTGAACCTGAGGTCTTAAGGGAATAAAAAGGCCCAAATTAAGAACTGACATAGAAAAAGAAGCATTTGGTGGTAATTTTAGCCTTCAGAGCCTCTCAAGGAGTCATGAAGAGTGTTGAAGATGTCCACTTAAAAGATGAAATTAGAAAATTCCACTAGATTTGATTTTTACTCAGCTTTCTTCAGGCAGTTTTGTGTGTCTCAGAGTCAGTTGGGTCTCATGATAGGTGTTGAAGTCAGCAGAACTGGGTTACTCTGTGGCACCAATAAACATTTGCTTTAAACACACACGCCATCCTCCAAATCCTTTCTCTCTATGCAGTCAATATTCTGATAAGGTCGTAAAACTGAATAGAAATTATTTGGCCAAACTCTTCTGTTCTATTAGCTGAAGAGAATAAAGGCTAATGAATAGGGTGGAGAAAAAAAGGCATTCCCAAATCTCTCAGCAGAACAAGATCTTCTAATGCATTGTCTATAACACCTCATCTTCCCTTATAGATTTATATTCACCATCTCCACTTTATTGTTGCCTCCTCATTGATCTCAGGAGTGCTCTCAAACAAGTCACAAGAATATAAAGTATTGTGTTTTCTTAGCACTCAGGCCCCTTAACTTTGCAGCATTTAATCTGTGGACCATGTTCCTGTTTTGCCTCTCTTTTACCCCAAATTCTACGGCAAGGCAGGCTCTTGTTTGTCTTGCCTATATTTCCAGTTCTGTCCCTGAGTCTGCTTTCTTCCTTTGTTTCTAAAAGTGGATATTTCTATCCCTGGTTCTTTTCCCAGTATTCTGTACACAGTGACAACTGACAGTCAAACATTGAACCCTCTACAAGTCTTCAACAATCACATCTATTTAGATGATTTCCCAAATTTATGCCATACCACCGCTGATCATGGCTGTTCAAGATTCAGGAGATGTGTCTTACCTGAGTGGCTATTTCCCAACTTTAACCCTTATTAATTGCAGGATCTTGGGCAAGGTATTCAACCTCCCTGGGCCTCAGTTCCTCACCTGTAATATGGGAATAAAAATAGTACACCTATCCTATTGAAATGTATATGGATTCAAATGGCTCAGTATTTGTTAATGCTTAGGTAATTATCTGGCAGGATAAAGTGCCATATACATAGATGAAAGAAATAAGACATAGATGCGGAAACCATTAGCACATAGGTGGTAATGTGGTGGACATGGAAAGAGGATAAATGAGGAAACCCTCAAAAATATGCGCATTTATAAGTTCAGGGAGTAGGAGAGGAGACCACATAGAGTGAAACATCCTACCCTGGACCTAACGTTAATGGATTTTCTCATGCTTTCCACCCTCATGACTGCTTAGCTCACTCTGCTTCCTCTTGCTAGATTATCACATTTCCTCTTGCCCACCTGTCTCACATAATACAAATCTTCCTGGTTCTTCAGAGTTTACTCCAGCTGACTCCTCACTAAAGTACTTTGTATTGAGATCACCATCCCTCTTCTTGAGATGATCTCATTGTGATTTGAGTATCTTCCAAAATTATATGTAAAATTTCTTTGGGTATAAAATTTGTGTCATACACAAGTTTTTCTTCCTCAGGTCCCCTGATATCCTATCTTCCCTATAGCTGGTATTCACTTTTCAAAACATTGTCAGATAAATGAGCCACATAGTGAATCACTGTAGGTTATGAAGGACAGTGTGTGTGAGTTTAGTGAAGGGGAGGAAGAGAGAGGAAAATTGGAAGGAAAATTAGCAAGTAAGTCCACCAACTTTCTCCACACAGTTCTGTAGGATATATAACACAGTTGTAATAGTTTAGCACAAATATAAATATGTCAGCCAACACTTCCATGTTTTTCTGACAACTATTTCTTATTTCTCATAGAGAGATCTTGGAGTTAAGGCCTTTAGAATTGGGCTTCCCTGGTGGCGCAGTGGTTGAGAGTCCGCTTGACGATGCAGAGGACACGGGTTCCTGCCCCGGTCCGGGAGGATCCCACATGCCCACCGAGCGGCTGGGCCCATGAGCCATGGCTGCTGAGCCTGCGCGTCCGGAGCCTGTGCTCCGCAACTGGAAAGGCCACAGCAGTGAGAGGCCTGCGTACCGCAGAAAAAAAAAAAAAAAGCCTTTAGAGTTTTTCTGACTCAATCCTCTGATGAGGACACTGAGTGTAGGGAAGTAGAATACCTGTGTGACGTTCCCCCATAGTTCACTGAGAGGTAGCAGGAGTCATAGAGACTTGGTGTCTCCCATTGTCTCTGCTGATTGGTAACTATGTAATTTGAAGCATCTCCAAGCCTATTTGTTTTTACCTCTGAAATTAGCTGAATATCTGTCTAACCTTGTATGTAACTTAATGGAGGTTCAACAAAGAGTGAACATTGCATGTTTTTTGTTTGTTTTTGTTTTTAGTAGTGTGATTCAGCAGTGGTGATGTTGCCCACATGAAGCTCATCTGAAGTGACACCACTGATGCAACTATGGCTGTTTGTGTGGGGAATGGCAGGTCAGGGGCTATAATCTGGGTCTCTTGTTTCTTAATCTGGGGATGTTACTGGTGGCTTGGTACATTTTGTGAAATAAAGATAGGCTACCTGATATAATAAACCCAACATTTCAGTGGCTTTATGTAATATATAATAGAATTGTATTTATCCCCGATGTCACAATCCAATGCAAGAAAAGGGAGAGGGGCTCTGATCTATTCTGTTCTCTGTGGACCCAGGAACTTCCCAACTTGTCCTCTCAATCCGGTTAGATGACTAGGAAGGACAGCTGAGGATTTGCAAGAATGAGGTGTTCAAGTGGAGGACCTTACTCTATCCTGCATTCCTCTGGCCAGATTTTAGCCCCGTGACTGGATCTGTCTGGAAAGAAATGCAACACAACAGTGTGAATGGGAGGGAAAGGGGAGTTGGTGAATGAATAAGCTGTTTCTATCACAAATGCCATTTTTTTTAAGGTTCCAAAGTACAGTGTCTGTAAATGATTCCATTTAACCCTATTCTTGAGGAAATTGCAGGTCATGGGAATTGTATTTGCTTACTAAGACTTTCTCTAATGCTCATATCATACATTTCTTTAAACAGAGTTCATAAAACTAGTTGTAACACGATGATATCTTAAGAACTTTGGGGTACATGGCTTTTATTTTTCAATTTTTAATCATGGATACCACATGTCTTTCATGGGGTTCTATTAGGAGGATGACGATTCTACTGTGTCCAACGTTTTTTTTTTGTTTTAATGCAAACATGGAATTAAATTTAAAACGTGTATCATTTGCTCATGTTCCATTGAGTTAAATGGTTTTAGTTCCAACAAAATTGGTTTAATTTATTAATTAAAAAAATAAATATTAAACATTAAAAAAACAATAAGTTTGCATGCCATAAACTATCTTGAACAATTAGGTTGATTCTTGAAATCAGTATGCCTGACTATTAGATTAATATAAATGTTCTGTATGACTTGGAAAATACAGTGGGGAATATAGAAACTTTGACTAAATATCCTGAGCTTCACAGGAGTATCAGAACCACTGTTTAAAAAACAAAACAAAACAAAAAAAAGTCATCCATATCCTATGTCTGTGTCTGGAAATGAATTCAAAGTATTTTGTGGTATCATTGGATACATAGACAAGAAACTCACAATTCCTACCTTACTGTTTATGGAGTAAAAGTTTAAAAAAATCAATGAGTAACTCAGGCAATCATAAGTATTGCTTTCCAGGAAATGAGTTGATTTATTTATTTTTCTTTTTAATTAATTTTTAAAATTTTTATACAATTTAAAGGTTACTTTCCATTTACAGTTATTACAAAATATTGGCTCTATTCCCTGTGTCATACAATACGTCCTTGAGCCTATCTTACACCCAATAGTTTATACCTCCCACTCTCACAGCCCTATATTTCCCCTTCCCTCTCCCCACTGGTAACCCCAACTTGTTCTTCATATCTGTGAGTCTGCTTCTTTTTTGTTATATTCACTAGTTTGTTGTATTTTTTAATTTTTATTTTATTTATTTATTTTTTTAGCGGTACACGGGCCTCTCACTCTTGTGGCCTCTCCCGTTGTGGAGCACAGGCTCTGGACGCGCAGGCTCAGCTGCCATGGCTCATGGGCCCAGCCGCTCCACGGCATGTGGGATCTTCCCGGACAGGGGCACGAACCCATGTCCCCTGCATCGGCAGGCAGACTCTCAACCACTGCGCCACCAGGGAAGCCCTGTTGTATTTTTTAGATTCCATTTATAAGTGATATCATACAGTATTTGTCTTTCTCTAAGTTGACAAAGTATTTAACTTTGTAAGAAGATGGAATAATTTAGGGCTCATTAAAGGATAATAGATTATTTAAGGAAAAGGTAAGGAATATTATATAAAGATATTATAAGAAAGATACATACAATTACATAAAAATCTTAAATAATTTTACTAGTAGTCCTGTAAGAGTGACTTTCATTAAAATCCACTGTTGTTATAATTTTTCTTTTTAAAATATCAAAGAAAATTAGAAAATAGGATATTTGTATTTAGGTATTGGTATTAAGGTAATGCTAAGATACACCTAAAATTTTAAAAAGAAGTAAAAATGATGCTTATTAAATATTCTAAGATGAATTTAGCCTTATAGAAAGATATTTGCCTCAGAGAACGAAATGCCTTAGTGGGCTTGGTTATTTCAATAACAACATTCTATTTGGATTTTAAAAGGATGTTAATTCCTTAATGAACAGAAGTTCTTTTGAATGTTATATGGCCTTCATTTTTAGGCTGCTAGGAGCCAAATATTTTGTTAATACTTTATTAAAACCACTATTCAGAAAGTTATAAAAAGGATGAGATAACTGCCTTTCTTTTAACCAACGCAGCACACTCATTACCCACCTCTGAGGTATTTCTTTTTTCTCACTGAAACCAGCTGCCAACCAAGGAGAGCCCATCAATCCACTTCACAGCCCTCACAATTGTATTTTTTTTGAATCAATGAGGCAGAGCTTCATGACATGTGTCAGCAGCTATGGATGGACTTAGGCTAAGTAGCCCATTTATCTGTATTCTCCATCAGATATTTTGTGTTTTGGCTTTAAAAATTTAAATCAAAGTAAAACAAACACACAAATCCAAATACATTGTAAAAATACAAATTGTTAAAAAGAACCTGTGAAACAAAACAGCAGTCTGTTAAACCACCTTCCATAGCTGAAACAATCATTTCTTAATAACTGCAGCTCTGGTAATTGCTTCCATATCTATGAATAAGCAACACTTAATCATATATGTATTCTCCTTTAAGGAAGGTAAAGATTTACCTTACCAATAGTAACCCCATGCACCTCTCCATCTCCTTTACAAATATAAAATTTTAGATTATTATCATTATTCTTTTGGTTTACTAATTCTACTTAAAGTAATATGCATAAACTTGAATTTCTTGTCCCAGCAAATCTAGGTCATTTCTCTTGACTTCCAATGGTGCAGATGAGGATATTAGTAATCCCATCCTTTCTACCACTTTTCATCAATGATCAATATCTATCAGCCATAACTTTATCTGCATACTGTCAAATTAATACCTTTTAGATTCTATTCTGTTCTTTTTATATTACAAAGTTCAAAACCTTTATTTATCATTTACCTGATGATTATGGAAACACTGCTCCCTATGATGCAAACTGGTATGCCATGATTAGATTTTCTCCTTTAACCCCTGTGAACTCTAAGGAGAATATTTCAAACATGAAATTACAGATTTTTACACTGGGTAACTTTTGAATGGAATACGCTATACCTTCTCTTGAGGATATTTTGCTCATAACTCACTGACTTCCTGTTCTAGTTTGGACCAATATCATTCTAGACCATCTGTGTGGGCATCTTTTGTAGGTTCTATTTTTTTTTTTTTAACCATATTCTTTCTTATATCCTGTCTTTCTCCTTCCTTGAAAAAAGATAAGAGAAATATATTCTTACATACTGAAATTTCTTTTTTTAAATTTTCTTCTAAAATTTATTTATTTTATAATTTATTTTTGGCTGCATGGGATCTTTGTTGCTGCATGTGGGCTTTATTTAGTTCTGGTGATTGGGGACTACTCTCCGCCCTTGTGGTGCATGGATTTTTCATGGCAGTGGCTTCTCATTGCAGTGGCTTCTCTTGTTGCAGAACACGGGCTCTAGGTGCGTGGGCTTCAGTAGTTGTGGCGCATGGGCTTAGTTGCTTCGTGGCATGTGGGATCTTCCTGGACCTGTATCCGCTACACTGGCAGGCAGATTCTTAACCACTGTGCCACCAGGGAAGTCCTGAAATTTCTTTATTGTGATCTTACATTTGGTTGAGAGTTTATATGGATAATAAAATTACAGTTTAAAATGATCTTCTCAGAACTTTCATAGCATATAGTGCTGCTTATTTCAAATTTGATGCCAATTTTATTCACATGCATATGCTTTGGTTTTATCAGAGGAGAAATATTTGGATCATTTGTCTTTTATTTTCTGAAAATGTACAAGATAGAGTATAGAACTGTCTTTTGGGGTTTTTGTTTTGTTTTGTTTTTTACATTCTTTTGGTCCCTTTCAATGTGAAGATCTGTGTCTTTACTGCTGGGAAGTATTTTTCTAGTTTTTAACTTTATGATTTTCTACCTTCTCTTTCCTCTGTTCTCTCTCGCTGGAATATCTATTAATTGAATATAATATTAATTGAATATCTATTTGGTTGATTCTCAGCCTCTTATTTTTCTTCTGCTTCTTTCTTTTAATTTACAACAGGTTCTTCTTGTTCCTCAATGGTTCCATTTTTAGAATCATATTTTATTTTCTTGAGGATTTACGATGAGATAATTTTTTTTTTTTTTCGGTACATAGGCCTCTCACTGCTGTGGCCTCTCCCATTGCAGAGCACAGGCTCCAGACGTGCAGGCTCAGCGGCCACGGCTCACGGGCCCAGCCGCTCCACAGCATGCTGTATCTTCCCGGACCGGGGCATGAACCAGTGTCCCCTGCATCGGCAGGCAGACTCTCAACAATTGCACCACCAGGGAAGCCCACAATGAGATAATTTTTTGTTTTCTTTTATTCCATGAAGTTATTTTTGTTTTTTTAGGATTCAGGTGTTTGTCTTTTTTTTTTTTTTGGTTGTTTATTTTTGTTGTTTTAGTCTTGATTATTCACTTTCTGTTTGCTATTTTCTTCATGTGTCTGGTGATCAGAAATTTTCTATTGATATTTTATGATGATAGAATTGGATTAGTTATTCTCTGTCACTATCCTGAGAGTCCTCTTTTGCTGTGCATGTGAGTTTGCTTACATAATAAGCCTCCTCTGAACAAAGAGCCTGACTAGTGTTCTGTGAGGGGATGAGGTGATCAATTTTGAGGCTTTGCCTGGTGATAAGTGGGCAGTAGGCAGCCAACAGCTTGAAAATTTGGTACATTGTTTTCTCGAACTGAAAATTTATACAGGGGATTATCTCTTATTGTTTGCTTCCAATTTGGCCACTTCTAAACTTCGATTTACAATAGAAAGTGCTTGAAACATCCAGAAATCTGCACACTCTTTATTCCTGAGGAAGATTCCTATATTGTATGAATTCTTGTTTCCCTGATATGAGTTTGAGCAATGTAGAAGAAAACCTCAAAAACAAAACAAGACAAACTTTTGCTGCTCTCTTTTAATAGTTTAATCAAACAACTTCTAATGAGCAGATGAAGGATCCAAATTCTCTCCATTCTCACTTCATGTGCTCTGGGTAGAGATCTATTTCTCCTTAGCTCCTGGAGTAAAGCATGTGACCCAGAGTTGAGGGAATTAATTGATCCCATTTACTTGGCCACATGATTCTTTCTAGAATAAGCATTTATCCGTATGGAAAAAAATTTAATTAATTTATGTTATATACAAAAACAGATTTCAAATGGATCGAACCACTAAATATGAAAAAGAAATATCTAAAAACTATTGATCTAAAGGAAAATCATTTCATGACCTTGAGCTAGTAAAGAATTATTTTAAGTATATTCCAAAATCACAAACCATCAAAGAGAATATTGAAATACTTGATGACAGTAAAATATAAATCTTTTGTGTTTTTGACAAGCTATAAACTACAAGAAGAAATTGGCAAGACAATTTCTGTTATTAAACTACAGATTTTAATATATATTATCTAAATAACTCCTGTCAAATAGAAAGAAAAAGACAAGAAATCCTGAATAAAAACTCTAGAATATTTATCAAAGTGGATATGTATAAGAATGTTTATTTCAGCTGTGTTGTAGTAGTAAAAATTTGGAAGCGACATGAATGTCCAACAGTCAAATTAGAATATTCTACAGACATCACATATACTAGTGTTAACATAATGAACTAGCTCTACATGTATTTACGTGGATAAGTCTCACAAATCTCACATATGTTGAGCACAAAAAACAAGTTACAGAAGCATATATATTCTGAGACTTTTATAAAACATTTGAGGCATGTAATTAAATCATGTGTGTGTATTTATTTATTTACAGATTAAGTGTACAAACAGTAAAAGCAAACAAGTTAGTGATTACTATTTGGAAGGTGGGAAGAGGAAGGTAAGGGAATAGGATATACATCAAGAACATGTATATAGAGTGATCTTCCATTATAATTGAAATGTTTTATTTCTTAAGCTAGGCTTTTATTTTAATGTCTAAATATGTTTTCATTAATTAAAAATTAAAAACAGAGAATCTGATCTGGATGACATCATTTGAACTTCTGCATCCAAAAGCCAGCCCTAACCATGAGGGCAATGATGCATTTTTGGTTTGTCAGTTGTAACTTAAAGAATGCCAACTTATACAGGCAGGTACTGCTATTATTGTCACTTTCCAGTTGAAAATCAGAGATTTAAATTTGCGATTGGGAAATACAGAATATCTGAGACTGAATATTGAGATCTTGGAGGCACTTAATATCAGGCAGAGTAGCTTCTTTGAGGATGGGTCCCAAATGGAGATCTCTAAACTTTTCTTAAATGGAAACGGAAGAGTGAGCCAAGTTTTGCAATTCTGAGAAAACTCATTAAAATCTTATCTCATCGATCAGACAAGAAAAGTGGAAATTAATACATTAACCTCTTTTCCTTGTGTGTTTGAAATTTGACGCTTGTTCTGTGAATTGAAGGATTAACCCTTGTAGTCTAATGACTTGTTAAAGTCCAAAGATTCCTCCTAACTAGGTTATATGTTATGTCCCACACGTGCAAAGCTCTGATATTTCTGACTTCTTCAAACTTGTATCACTACATTGTCTAAGTAAAATCATTATAGTAATAATTTTTTTAAAGTATTTGACAAGCATTCCAGATCACACATAATTTCTCTTTATATTAATCTCATTTCATTTTAAATGGTCAATGGCAACTTTGACTAAGTGTTAAAACAGCACTGCATCATAACTACTAATTTTTCAAATGTTTATATGAATAGTATATAATGTTCTCAAATCTACCCCAAATCTCTGAATCATAATCTCAAGGGGGTATAGCCTGGAAATATGTATCTTAAAAAATCTCCCTAGATGGTTCTAGTCATTAGCCATATTTGAAAATAAAAAGAGGTTAAATGATTTGTATCTCTACTCATATTTAGATATTTAGCGACAACTTTATATTTCATTTTTACTTGCATATTGATTTTATGTTGATTATCTGATGTATTTGCATTGCTTGATTACAAGGTATGTCATTCCATACATTGATTTGCTTTACTGTGACACATGATGAAATTAATTTAGTTTTATAAGCAATCATAAACTCCAAAAATATATATCTATAGTTACAAGCAATGTCTTCTTTCACAACCCATAACCAGTGATCAGCATTTGCTATTTTTATTCCCCTAGTAAAATACTTTTATTATTTAAAAAACTGACGCAGGGTCTAGATTAAGTGCAGCTGAACCAGATGGAGTTGAGATATTTAAACTTAGGAATATAAAAATATTACAGTTTGTCAGATCAGAGGTGCATCTTAATTTCCTTTATCTGACGGGGCATCAGGAAGGTTAAATTGGATTAGTTGATAGTTATACTTCATGACATGAACCTCTAAAGTTACAGGATAGATCATTCTTTGTTAGGTGCTAGTTATGGATTAATTTTACTCACATATTTTTCAAATCCCTCTTAATTTGTTCTATTTCTTAGATCATCTGTTCTGTGTTCTTAGTGAATTCTGTATTTTTATTAGCTGCTCTATAAAATAATAGGACTTGATTTTTATCCTATTTTGTTTTCTTTAGCTTCAAAGTATATGCTTTCTTGTAAACATCCTGGATAATTGGGCAGGTTTGTGTTCACTTTTATCTTACTCTAATGATGTCGTAGATACTGACACAGCCTTTTCAGACAATTTCCGGATAGAAGAAAATTTTTTAGAAATGGAAGCTACTGCATCTCTTTGGCTATTTTAATGTTGTAGTCTGTGGATTTTTCTAAATCACGTGCTTCCTTGTTAAAACACTTATGCAACAGGTACATTAGGTCTTTTATGTAAGGACTATACTTTTGGTTTTATTTTCTAAACCTCTCATGATTAATGTGATTAACATATTATAAACAGTTTATATTTTCAATCTATTTAATCAAGAAACTAACTGGCTATGGTTTTTGCCTTCTAGAAGCTCTCAATAGAAGACTATGTTAGAGAATCTAAAATTGTCTTTTTTGACTAGGAAAAGAATCATTCATTCATTCATTTTTCATTCAACACATGTTTTTTTTGAGTGTCTACACTGTGTCAGGCACACTTCTAGGTGCTGAAGATATAACAATGTGGGGGGGGGAAATCTCTGTCCTCATGGATGTAGCTTACATTCCATGTGTGTAGGAGATGCAAAATAAAATAATTAGACAAGTAAATAATAGTGTGGTAGGTAATGAGATGCACGAAGGAGAAAAAAGTGAAGTGGGTCACAGGGAGATAACATTGGGACTTCTATGTAATACACAAAAAATTTTTGTCTTTTACTCTGAGTGAGAAGGGAGATCATTGAAGGGTTTGAAAAAAACATAATCTAGGCTATTTTTAATGGTATCAACCAAGCAGTCACATTCAGATAAGATTCCAGGAAGGCAAGGTGAGTAGCAGGAAGGGTGACGTGAAACTTATTGCTTTAATTCAGGAGAGAGATGATGATGGTTTGGGCAAGTGTAGGGTCAGTGACACATGGTAAGAATGTGGGTGTATTTAGAAAGCCAAACCACATAAACTTGTTGAGAAAAAGAGAAGTTTCAAAGGAATTATCATGTCTTTTGGCCAAAGCAAATAGAAATAAATTATGTCAACTGAGATAGCGAAGACTAAGAATTTACTGGTTTGAGGGAAAATTTCAAGAGTTACTGTATTCAAACCATAGCCTAACTGCAATTTAGTAGGTAGTTTGAAATCCAGATGAGAATCCTATTCTATAGACTTTTGTTGGTTCCAGTTAGAATGTGGGTCTAAGCAGACTCATCAAAAAGTGAACTATAAGACTCAACAGAACATCAGATCAGTTCCTGGAAATGACCTGGAGGTATTTAGGGAGACGTCTTTTCATTTCCATTTATCTCCAAGTGCTCTGATGTGAGAAGACTTTCTTTAGAGTCATTCCATAGCGTCCCAGGAAAGTGAGACTCAGTGAGTCCTTAATATGCTCTAAGACCCTTTCATGAATGGCTGCTGAACTGCCTTCTCCAGGGAGGCCTTGTGCTGGCTGCAGAGACAGGCTTCGAAAGAGGGTCTGCTCTCTGGCCACAGATTCTTATACCGTGTAAGTGTTTCTCCTGAAAGGTCTGTTGCCGACCCTAGCCACAGCAACCAGCAACCTGAAGGCCATGTGGGCAGCCACAGCCTTAGTTCCTGACAATAACAAGTATGACAATACATTGGGTGCCGTTCTGGCCTTTCCTGCATTGAGACAATAATAAAACTCCATACACAATATTTTACTTTCTCATAAGAATATATTTTATATTTCCTTTAGGACTTCCTCTATTAATATGCAAATATTAATCCTTAGGTGTTTGGCTTCACAAATATAAACTGGCTCTGGGTAAATGAAGGAAAGAAGAAATTTTTTAAGGATTTGGGGATCCCAGAGGGAAACTGTATGGTGAAGAGTGAGTTCACTAGGGAAAGGAAGCTGATTGCTCCATCAGTGCAAGAAGTGGCACAAAGTTGAGCCTCTCATGGGATCACAGCTGAAATAAATGAACTCCAATGATTTTCAGTTTGTTGTCTGCCTCCTCAAGAGTCTAAATCTCAGAGAAAGAATACCCAATTCATTGGCTCTGTTGGCTGGGCCAGACCTACGCCCAACCATTGGGTGCATGACTGACATTTGCCCACCAAAATGTACTTAATGTAATGGTGTGACCAGAAAAAGGAGGAATAAAAGCAAATATCATGTGTCTACAATGAGGGATATTTTGAATCAGGGAAGAAAAGAATAGTTATTTAACATACTATTGAGGGCTCTTCGAAAAAAAAAAATCATGTAATAAATCAGAACAGTTAGAATTCTACTTTCCACCAATAGGCATTCCAGAGGAAATAGAGTGAAGCATTCAAACTAAATTTTAAAAAAAAATCAGGGTAAGGAAATACACCCAAATAAAGTGAAAATCAAGGAAAAATAATAAAGAAAGAAAATTGGAAGAATTTATTGCTTTATATATGAGGAGCATTCCATTTGTCAAAAAAAAGACCAGAATAATTAGAAGTCATATTATAAAGTTGGGAAATTCATATTATACTTAGCACACACAGAGTTAATATTTTTAATAACTTTTATAAATCAATATGAAAAAGTGAACACCCCAATAGAAATATGAGCAGAGAACTTTAACTGACATTTTACAGAGAAGAAATGTAAATGGCCAAAGAATATGTGAAAATACATTCAATCTCCCTAGCACTCAAAGAAATAAAACGAAAATTACAATGAGATGTCATTTTCACCTACTAAATTGTCAATGATATTAAAAATCATTATACCAAGTATTTAGGCGACTACAGTGAAAGGGAAGCTCCCTTGATAATGGTTAGAGGTTTTCTGAGCTGATTGTAAGTACATGCCTTTTTCAGTTGAGGTTTGATAGTAAAGATTTTATTGGCAGTTTGTTGTTTTTGCTGAAAGTAAAAGAAGCCAACTCTGGTAGGCTTAAGTAAAAGAAAGCATTGTTGTCAGGGGATTATGGTATCTCAAGGAATCTAAAATGGTGCCGAGCAGCCAGGACTTGATGATAGCATGAATCTTGTAGCTCTAGGAAACTGATCAATAGAGGTCTTGACAATGGGAAGAATCAAGGCAGCTCTTGGAATTACCTCTCTCTAGTGCACTGCCAATGTCATACTGCCATGGCAAGTGTGCTTATTACGTCTATAGCTCAGCTGTTTTCAGACTATACTATAGGAGCCTATATTGAAGCCTTGTCAAGTGTGATGAAGTATAGTTCTAGAGAGCTGAGCTGACTCACATGTCATTTTTATGTAAACTAAAATAGAGATATGGAAAAGAAAGGAATCTAGTGAGAATGATCCATAGTCCTGCCACTGATATTAACTCACATCATAGAGCCAACCAATCTGTATTCATTTGGTTCTTACTATATGTTGAGAATTATGCTAGGTACTAGAAATTAATGCACCCCATCTTTCATTATGGATAGTTTACTCTTTAAGAAAATTACACCTTGAGATCTTGCTAGCTCCGTTCTTTAGATGCCTTCATGCATGCTTTTCTGTGTCATGTTTTTGTGGTGGTTATGCATGATTTTGCTTGCAATTTATAAATAATACCTTGCTAAGCTTCATACTCCACCAATTCTATGTTTGCAATTTTTTTTAAAGAAAAATAGTGTATGGAGTTTTATATTTGCTTGTATATGTTAGAAAAGGTTCAAGTGCCTTCAGTAAACTTTGAAATTCCTACTTATATAAAAATGTAAATTACAAATCATTCTCTAATAAAGGAAGCCATTTGGTAGAATTCAGTCTATAGGCAACATATATTATTGGTCAAGTCTAAGTTACTTATTCAAATGTCTGTGTGGGGTAAGCCTATTTAAAATATATATATATATATATAAATTTTTTTATTAATGAATATTGCCCTATATCTCAATTTTTAATGAGACATACCAGAACAATATTAGAAAAGAAGAATGATGCAATAAATTATATATGAGAAATTATATATGGAAGTAAGCACAATAATTAAAATCATGGACTCTGACATTTAATGACTGGATGAGCAATAGTAAATGATAAAATTTCTCTGGGTCTAATTTTTATTATAATGGAAACATTAATAGTTTATACCTCACAGTTTTATATGAGGATAAATGAGCTAATAAGTGTGAAGTACTTAGCAAAGTAGCTCACAAATAATGTTAGTCAATGTTCATATTATTATCAATGTAAATATCAGATATATTGAGCAGCGATACACACAAACAGATGATAAGTAGGAAGTATGGAGCATACGTTATTACCCTAGGTTAATCTATGATCAAGTCATGATTTAAAGAGCTGGATTAATATGGTAATTCAAAAAACTTGAACTTGAAACACGATCTACAGATAATTTGATTATTGAACCCAAATAAAGTGAACAGAACATTAATTTTTAAAAAATTTAAGACTTTATTATATTTTTAGAGCAGTTTTACCTTCACAGAAAAATTGAGAGGAAGTTACAGGGATTTCACATATACCCCTTGTCCCCACATATGCCCCATAGCCTTCCCCATTACAAACACCCCCCCCCACCAGAGTGGTACATTTGTTACAGTTGATGGAGCTACACTGACACATCATAATCACCCAAAATTCATAGTTTATCTTAGGGTTCACTCTTGCTGTTGTATATTCTATGGGTGCGGACAAATATATAATGACATGCATCCATAACATTGATTTTTTTTTGTGTGTGTGGTACACGGGCCTCTCACTGCCATGGCCTCTCCCGTTGCGGAGCACAGGGTCCAGACGCGCAGGCCCAATGGCCATGGCTCACGGGCCCAGCTGCTCCGCGGCATGCTGTATCTTCTTGGACCGGGGCACGAATCCATGTCCCCTGCATCGGCGGGTGGACTCCCAACCACTGCGTCACCAGGGAAGCCCCATAACATTGATTTTTAAGAAGTGTTAGTTGACATTATAAATGGTTAAAATATTGTCTAGAATTGATTGTTGATCATATTATTGAAATGCACTTTCTGCACTTTGAATGTATTAGTTTCCAGTATGAATAGCGTTTGCAATGACAGTTATAGAGCCTTAAGGATAAGTTACTGAAAATGTAAAAATGTATTTATTCAGGCTTTATTTATTTAAGGGTAGCTGTTGACTGTGTTTTACAGCATTACCTTGAAGAAAAGCATAGCAAACAAACTTGGAAAGGGAAGAGGAAAATCTTCTGAACAGAACAGCGAGGTTATGAATTTAAAAGTAAAGAATAGGAAGGACTAAAGATTGAATAGATGAATTTTCAAAGGACCAACTTGAGGGAAAAATATAAAACTATATGAGATGGCATATTCTGATTTAAATGTATATGCTGAAGTTCTTTTAAGGAGAAAGAAATATAATGGGAATGTAAAAGCAAGAATGCCATCACACATCAACTAATTTGATACTCAAGGTATTCATCTGAATTCCCATTTAGATGTTGAGTTTAAAAACTATCATCAGCAGCAAAACAAACAAACAGATGGGTGGTAGTGGAAATTAAATAGTCCTTGCATTTATAGAACTTCCACTTTTCAGGGACAGACTCAAATAACAAACATCCATTTACTGACTAATAGTTATAAAATGCAAAACACATGAAATGTTAGGTGACAGTCACATAATAAAATAGTATAGGCTGTAATTTTGTAGAGTCAACAAAAAGAATTTTTAAAAATCCATGTGATTCTTAGTGTGTATAGAAGACTATACAGGAGGAAACAATGGAGGAGAGAGACATTGATTTGGTCTTTGAAGAATGGAGACATTTCAGAAAGGTGGAATGAGAAAACAGAGAGAAAATGCTGTTTTAAAACTATCAGCTTTGGGGGGACCTGCAAGATGGTGGAGGACTAAGACATGGAGATCACCTTCCTCCCCACAAACACATCGAAAATACATCTACATGTAGAACAACTCCTGCAGCATACCTATTGAATGCTGGCAGAAGACGTCAGACTTCCCAAAGGATGCCTGAGGGTGATCTACATTCAGAGGTGCGGCCAAAACCAAAGCTGAACCCCGGTAGCTGTGGGAACAAAGCAGAAAAGAGAACTTACTCTGTGCAGCCTCAGGAGCAGTGGATGAAATCCCCACAATCAACCTGATGTATCCTGCATCTGTGGAATACCTGAATAGACAACGAATCCTCCTAAAATTGAGGCAGTGGACTTTGGGAGCAATTTTAGACTTGGGGTTTGCTGTCAGCGACTGAATTGTTTATGATTTTTATGTTTATATTAGTATAGTTTTTAGCACTTGTTATCACTGGTGGATTTGTATATTGGTTTGGTTGCTCTTTTTTATTAATATTAGTTTTTAAATCATTTTCATTTTAATATTTTTTTCATTTTTCCATTATAATATTTTTTTTAATTTATTATTTCTTTCTTTCTTTTTTTTTCTCCGTTTTCTTCTGAGTCATGTAGCTGGCAAGGACTTGGTGCTTTGGCTTGGTGTCAGGCTTGAGCCTCTGAGGTGGGAGAGCTGAATTCAGTGCTCTCCGGCCCCACATAATATCAAACAGAAAGAACTCTCCCAGAGATCTCTGTCTCAGTGCTAAGACACAGCTCCACCCAATAGCCAGCAAGATCCAGTGCTGGATGCCCCATGCCAAGCAATTGGCAAGACAGGAACACAATACCACCCATTAGCAGAGAGCTGTCTAAAATCACACTAAGTTCACAGACACCCCAAAACACACCACCAGACATGGTTCTGCCCACGAGAAAGACAAGATACAGTCCCACACAGAAGAGCACAGGCACCAGTACCCTCCACCAAGAAGCCTACACAACCCACTGAACCAAACTCACCAACTGGGGGCAGATATCAAACACAACAGGGAGTACGAACCTGCAGCCTGTGAAAAGGAGACCCCAAACTCAGTAAGTTGAGCAAAAGGAGAAGACAGATAAAAATACAGCAGATGAAGGAGCAAGGTAAAACCCATCAGACCAAACAAATGAAGAGGAAATATGCAGTCTACCTGAAAAAGAATTCATAGTAATAATAGTAAAGATGATCCAAAATCTTGGAAATAAAATGGAGAAAATACAAGAAATGTTTAACAAGGACCTAGAAGAACTAAAGAGCAAAAAAACAACGATGAACAACACAATAAGTGAAATTAAAAATTCTCTAGGAGAATTCAATAGCAGAATAATTGAGGCAGAGAATGGTTAAGTGACCTGGAAGATAAAATAGGGTAAATAACTATCATGGAAAAGAATAAAGAAAAAAGAATGAAAAGAATTGAGGACACTCTCAGAGACCTCTGGGACAACATTAATTGCACCAATATTCAAATAATAGGGGTCCCAGAAGAAGAGAAAAATAAAGGGTCTGAGAAAATATTTGAATAGATTATAGTTGAAAACTTCCCAAACATGGGAAAGGAAATAGTCAAGTCCAGGAAGTGCAGAGAGTCCCATAAAGGATAAATCCAAGGAAAAACATGCCAAGACACATATTAATCAAACTATCAAAAATTAAATACAAAGAAACAATATTAAAAGCAGCAAGGGAAAAGCAACAAATAACATACAAGGGAATCCCCATAAGATTAACAGCTGATCTTTCAGCAGAAACTCTGCAAGCCTGAAGGGAGTGGTAGGGCATAATTAAAGTGATGAAAGGTAAAAAACCACAACAAAGATTACTCTACCCTTGGGCTTCCCTGTTGTCTCAGTGGTTGAGAGTCCGCCTGCCAATGCAGGGGACACGGGTTCGTGCCCCAGTCTGGGAGGATCCTACATGCCATGGAGTGGCTGGGCCCGTGAGCCATGGCCGCTGAGCCTGTGCATCCAGAGCCTGTGCTCTGCAAAGGGAGAGGCCACAGCAGTGAGAGACCTGCGTACCAAAAAAAAAAAAAAAAGATTAATCTACCCAGGAAGGTTCTCATTCAGATTTGATGGAGAAATTAAAAACTTTACAGACAAGCAAAAGTTAAGAAAATTCAGCACCACCAAACCAGTTTTACAACATATGCTAAAGGAACTTCTCTAAACAGGAAACACAGGAGAAGGAAAAAGACCTACAAAAACAAACCCAAAATAATTAAGAAAAAGGTAATAGGAACATACATATCAATAATTACACTAAATGTAAATTGATTAAATCTTTCAACCAAAGACATAGACTGGCTGAATGGATACAAAAACAAGAACCATATATACACAGTCTACAAGAGACCCACTTAGGACCTAGGGACACATACAGACTGAAAGTGAAGGGATGGAAAAAGATATTCCATGCAAATGGAAATCAAAAGAAAGCAGGAGTAGCAATTCTCATATCAGACAAAATAGACTTTAAAATGAAGAGTACTACAAGAGATAAAGAATGACAGTACATAATGATCACGAGATCAATCCAAGAGGAATACATAACAATTGTAAATATTTATGCAACCAATACAGGAGCACCTCAATACATAAGGCAAATGCTAACAGTCTTAAAAGGGGAAATCGACAGTAACACAATCATAGTAGGGGACTTTAACACCACACTTTCACCAATGGAGAGGTCATCCAAAATGAAAATAAATAAGGGAACAGAAGCTTTAAATGACACATTAAACAAGATGGACTTAATTGATATTTACAGGACATTCCATCCAAAAACAACAGAATACACTTTCTTCTCAAGTGCTCATGGAACATTCTCCAGGAGAGATCATATCTTGGATCACAAATGAAGCCTTGGTAAATTTAAGAAAACTGAATTCATATCACATATCTTTTCTGCCCACAACACTATGAGACTATATATCAATTACAGGAAAAAAATAACTGTAAAAAATACAAACACATGAAGCTAAACAATACACTACTAAATAACCAAGAGATTACTGAAGAAATCAAGTAGGAAATTAAAAAAATACCTAGAAGCAAATGACAATGAAAACACAATGTCCCAAAACCTATGGGATGCAGCAAAAGCAGTTCTAAGAGGGAAGTTTATAGCAATACAATCCTACTTCAAGAAACAAAAAAAAATCTTAAATAAACAACCTAAACTTACACCTAAAGCAATTAGAGAAAGAAGAACAAAAAACCCCCCAAAGTTAGCAGAAGGAAAGAAATCATAAAAATCAGATCAGAAATAAATGGAAAAAAAAATGAAGGGCACAATAGCAAAGATCAATTAAACTAAAAGCTGGTTCTTTGAGGCGATAAAAAAATAATTGATAAACCATTAGCCAGACTCATCAAGGAAAAAAGGGAGAAGACTCAAGTCAACAGAATTAGAGACGAAAAAGGAGAAGTAATAACTGACACTGCAGAAATACAAAGGATCATGAGAGATTACTACAATCAGCTATATGACAATAAAATGGACAAACTGGAAGAAATCAACAAATTCGTAGAAAAGCACAACCTTCCGAGACTGAACCAGGAAGAAATAGAAAATATAAACAGACCAATTAGCAACCACTGAAATTGAAACTGTGATTAAAAAATCTTCCAACAAACAAAAGCCCAGGACCAGGTGCCTTCACAGGGGAATTCTATCAAACATTTAGAGAAAAGCTAATACCTATGCTTCTCAAACTCTTCCAAAATATAGCAGAGGGAGGAACACTCTCAACTCAACCTAAGAGGCCATCATTACCCTGATACAGAAATCAGACAAAGATGTCACAAAAAAAGAAAACTACAGACCAATATCACTGATGAACATAGATGCAAATATCCTCAACAAAATACTAGCAAACAGAGTCCTACAGCACATTAAAAGGGGTCATACACCATGATCAGTGGGGTTTATCCCAGGAATGCAAGGAGTCTCCAATATATGCAAATAATCAATGTGATACACCATATTAACAAACTGAAGGATAAAAACCATATGATATTCTCAATAGATGCAGAAAAAGCTTTTGAGAAAATTCAACACCCATTTATGATAAAAACCCTCTAGAAAGTAGACGTAGAGGGAATTTACCTTAACATAATAAAGGCCATATATAACATACCCACAGCCAACATCACTCTCAGTGGTGAAAAATTGAAATAATTTCCTATAATATCAGGAACAAGACAAGGTTGCCCTCTCTCACCACTATAATTCAACATGTTTGGAAGTATTAATCACAGCAGTCAAAGAAGAAAAAGAAATAAAAGGAATTCAAACTGGAAAAGAAGAGGTAAAACCATCACTGTTTGCAGATGACATGATACTATACATAGAGAATCCTAAAGATTCTAACAAAAAACTACTAGAGTTAATCAATGAATTTGCTAAAGTAACAGGATACAAAATTAATGCACAGAAATCTCTTGCATTCCTATACACTAATGGTGAAAAATCTGAAAGAGAGATTAAGGAAACAATCACATTCACCACTGCAACAAAAATAATAAAATACCTAGGAATAAACCTACCTAAGAAGACAAAAGACCTGTATGTAGAAAATTATAAGACACTGATGAAAGAAATTAAAATTAATACAAACAGATGGAGAGATATACCATGTTCTTGGATTGGAAGAATCAACATTGTGAAAATGACTATACTACCCAAAGCAGTCTACAGATTCAATGCAATCCCTATCAAAATACCAATGACATTTCTCAAAGAACTAGAACAAATAATTTCACAATTTGTGAGGAAACACAAAAGACTCTGAATAGCCAAAGCAATCTTGAGAAAGAAAAACAGAGCTGGAGGAATCAGGCTCCCTGACTTCAGACTATACTACAAAGCTTCAGTAATCAAGACAGTATGGTACTGGCACAAAAACAGAAAGATAGATCAATGGAACAGGATTGAAAGCCCAGAGATAAACCCACACACATATGGTCACCTTATTTTTGATTAAGGAGTCAATATATACAATGGAGAAAAGACGGCCTCTTCAATAAGTGGTGCTGGAAAAACTTGACAGCTACATGTGAAAGAATGAAATTAGAACACTCCCTTACACCATACACAAAAATAAACTCAAAATGCATTAAAGACCTAAATGTAAGACCAGATACTATCAAACGCTTCAAGGAAAATATAGGCAGAACACTCTATGACATAAATCACATCAAGATCCTTTTTGACTCACCTCTTAGAGAAATGGAAATAAACCCAAAAATAAACAAATGGGACCTAATGAAACTTAAAGGCTTTTGCACAGCAAAGCAAACCATAAACAAGACGGAAAGACAACCCTTGGAATGGGAGAGACTATTTGCAAATGAAGCAACTGACAAAGGATTAATCTGCAAAATATACAAGCAGCTCATGCAGCTTAATATCAAAAAAACAAACAATGAAAAATGGGTAGAAGACCTTAATCGACATTTCTCCAAAGAAGATATACAGATTGCCAACAAACACATGAAAGGATGCTCAACGTCACTAATTATTAGAGAAATGCAGATCAAAACTACAATGAGGTATCACCTCACACTGTTTAGAATGGCCATCATCAAAAAATCTACAAACAACAAGTGTTGGAGTGGGTGCAGAGAAAAGGGACCCTCTTGCACTTTTGGTGGGAATGTAAATTGATACAGCCACTATGGAGAACAGTATGGTGGTTCCTTAAAAAGCTAAAAATAGAACTATGACCCAGCAATCCCACTACTGGGCATGTACCCTGAGAAACCCATCATTCAAAAAGAGTCACGTACCACAATGTTCATTGCAGCACTCTTTACAGTAACCAGGATATGGAAGCATCCTAAGTGTCCATTGACAGATGAATGGATAAAGGAGATGAGGCACATATATACAATGGAATATTAGCCATAAAAAGAAAAGAAATTGAGTTATTTGTAGTGAGGTGTATGGGCCTAGAGTCTATCATACAGAGTGAAGTAAGTCAGAAAGAGAAAAGAAATTACCAATGATAGCACATATATATGGAATTAAAAAAAATGTTCTAATAAACCTAGGGGCAGGACAGGAATAAAGATGCAGATTCAGAGAATGGACTTGAGAACACGGGGAGGGGGAAGGGTAAGCTGGGATGAAGTGAGAGCGTAGCACTGACATATATACCCTACCAAATATAAAATAGATAGCTAGTGGGAAGGAGTCACATAGCACAGGGAGATCAGTCGGTGCTTTGTGACCACCTAGAGGAGTGGGATAAAGAGGGTGGGAGGCAGACACAAGAGGGAAGGGATACAGGGATATATGTATACATATAGTTGATTCACTTTGTTATACAGCAGAAATTAGCACAACATTGTAAAGCGATTATACTCCAATAAAGATGTTAAATTCAAAAATAAATAAAACTATCAACTTCAAGGTAAATTACAAGAAACATTATTAATACTTATGGTATTGGCATGAACACATAGGCAACAAAGAAACTGTAATGAATGGATATGGGGGAGTTTATTCTTAACCTATTTTATCAATTCCATATGAAGCTGCTATTTAAAGGCATCATAATTTATTTCCACATGATGAAACTAGGAACTGTCACATTGCTAGATCTATTAGAAGGAAATATGTCTTTTGGTTCAGTTAATTCAATTCCACAAGTATTTATTAAGCACTTATCTGAGCAAAGCACTATAGAATCATCCATGTACAAGCAATTAGAATTTAACTGGTTCAGAGAATATTTGCTACATCATTTCACTTTAAAAAGTTAACTGTTACCATATCTCTTCTTGGTCTTCTTATAGAAGTGCCTTAATTTAGAGGCTTGAGATTAGAATAAATGTGATATCACCCAAGCTGAGTATCTTAATTTTCATATTCAAACTGGGTTTAGAGAAGTAGCATTATTAAAATAATAATGAGCTTCTTTTGAATGCTATTTATAATATACTTTCACATTTATTAATGTATTGGGTCCTGGGGCAAACCATCAAAGTTGATTGGACAGATATAATTTTTATTTTGCATATCAGGAAACTGAGGCTGAGATGTTTACATGATTTTCCAAGAGCTTTCTACTGGTTGACTATTTGGAAACCACACCTTGGACACAAGATATTTAGGAGAAAAATCAAATGTTCTTTCTAACTGTACAATGATGCAACAGAAGTAGTCATGCTGTCATTGCAATCCAGTGAGGAATTTAGTTCACAAGACTTTTCCACCCTCTCTGAAGAGATTGAAGAGTCATTTGTAAGAAAAGCTTGTTGAGGTGGTCATCTGAATGGCCTGTTAGTGTTGTGGGTCTAACTACACAAAGATATACGTAGGCGAGTAAAATGGGGAAAATTATACAAATTTTCAAAAATGTGATCAGTGTAGACTAGTAGTTCTTGCCCAGGAACTTTTGTCTTTCTTCCCCCACAGAATAATCGGCAAAATCTGTAACATTTTTGAATGTCACAACTGGGAGTGTAGGTGCAACTGGTAAGGAAAGACCAGGGATGCTGTTAAATATCCTACAATGTATAGGACAGCACACCACCACCACCACCACCACAAACACACACACACACACATCACACACACGCACACAAAACAAAGAACTATTTACTATGAACTATAAATAGTGCTAAGGTTGAAATAAAACCTAGTATGGACAACCAAGAAAATTCAGGTAAAAATAAAATGACATTTAAAAAATATATGTGAGTCTTCCGCATAGCACAGGGAGATCAGCTCTGTGCTTTGTGACCGCCTGGAGGGGTGGGATAGGGAGGGTGGGAGGGAGGGAGATGCAAGAGGAAAGAGATATGGGAAAATATGTATATATATATAACTGACTCATTTTGTTGTAAAGCAGAAACTAACACACCATTGTAAAACAATTATACTCCAATAAAGATGTTAAAAAATATATATGTGAGTCTTGATGTACTTTTAATGATTACATAATCTATACAACCATCTCAACATTCTTTTGAGTCGAAATCATCTAGATTTGGGAGTTGCCATGTTTACTTATTTCCCTCTGTAAATGTTTTCTTTCTCTATGATGGCAGTTTGAAAGATAAATGAAAGAAAAACATCCCCTTATGTGATTCCTGCCCTCACATTATTATTATTATTATTTTTAATCAGCAAATAATGCTACAGGCTGAAGTTTCTAAGTGTACAATTCACTTTTGTTTGGTTGAAAGGGGCTTTCAGTGAGATGATTCCAGGTCAGGGGATGGTGAGTCATGGGACTCATGAAACAAAACAAAACAAATGTAACATACAGCTGTCCAGTCAATTCATTACTCCTTGTTTGGACTTCCTGTTGAAATAGCTAAGAGGTCAGTTTGGTTTGCTCAGGCTACTTCTGCTGTAGTGCATGGATACATCTATTAAAATTGGTTAATTTGAGAATCAGCTAACAATTGATGTTTGTTCCTCTCCACTTAATATTTATAAGTGTAAATTTTGAGGACAAACGGAAAACATGTGACTAAAAATGAAAGCAGAAACCATTTCATGGAGAATCCTGTAAAACATATCAAGGAGTGTGAACTTTATCCAGTAGATGATAGAAGACATGACTTGGGTATAATCAAGGGTGTGTCCCATGTGGTCAACTCTGCTTTTTAGATGAATCAATGTGATAGTTCTGTGGATGATGGATTTTACTCATCCAGATGGAAGAGAAGGAGAACAATTAGAGGATTCTGAGTCTATTATTGCACCGATAAATATTTGTGGAATGAAGGTATTCATTGATTAGATTGTGTACAGTAAACTTTCCTGACCAATATATATAGTACACATACCACTTCAGCTAACTTTTACTCAGTTTATTCATGTAGGCAATATATATTACTGAGTTATACATCTTGTGATAGTCTCTATGCTATAGCTGGATATAACTCATTATGGAAATCTAAAAACTGAGAATAAACAAATTCTCTTCCCTCTACATTTCCAACACACAGGATAGTCAAGGGACAAGACAACTGCAGTACTCACTCCTAGTCAATGACTGGAACAGAGGGAATCACACAGTAACCCACTGGGCTGATACTGTGAGGCCCCTTATTTTGGATTTAGAGGATCTTCCTTGATAGGCTCCACTTCTGGTCCTGCGAGTAGCTCTCAAGTTCATTGTTCTCCAAGGCTTTGACTCTACCTTTTCTGTGTGCTCTCCTGTTCTATGGCATGTCATAACATCTGAGGGAGGCATTGAAGAAAGTCGCGCTCCTTGCTGGCTGAGCTACATTCTCAGCCTGCCCCTGGTCCCTAGAAATTTTGGGGGCCTGTGATTGTTTAACTTCTTTAACAGTCACAGTCTTCTTGGTCTAGTTTTACAGCACTTTTGGCAATATGACTGTCTCAAAAACATGTTTTTAATAGATATGATTTCAGTCACTACCATGTGCCAGTATATCTATAGACTTACAGACATTTTGAGATTATTAGACTTCTGTAGATTGTGTCTTTAGCCTCTTTTCACTGAGCCATTTTATTGAAAAAAAAATTACTGGAGGGCATCTTAATCCAATCAGAGGCCTTAACAAAAGGTGTGACAGTGTGGCCTTAGGCTGGTCTTTCTCCCCAGCTCTCTCTTAATCTGACAATCATTTCCAGGTTGAAGAGGCTGGGAGATGAGAATCAGTTACATCCTGAAACTTCTAAAGTCCAGGCATGTTTGGATTCTCTCTTCCCCTTTTATCCCTCCTTGTAAAAAGGCCAATTCTTTCCTGAGCTCATCTCTCACTCATGATATTTATCAACCATGGCTTCTAACAAACAACTCATGCTAATAATATTCTGCCTCAATATCTCCTTGCCCAAACCTACAGATTCATTAGGTATATTTTCTGCCTTCTAAGTTCCTTCAGGTGACCGTTTTGCCAACTATTTGGCCATAAATACTTCCCCATTTGTCTGGACAGAATTAACAGTTTCCATGCTGCCTTCCACTCAGGCTCCAAAGCCACGTGACACATATTTCAGATTTTGGCTTCGCCAGCACACGTCTTCTAGGTATCAATGACTATGTTTATACGCTATTGCTGTAATGATTCTATGAACCCATTACTCTCCAAATCTCAGTGGTTTACAGGAATATGTATTGATTCCTCATTCACAAACCTGTGGATTGGCTGCAGCAGCTCCACGCCAGGCTGACCCCATGGTCAGGCTCTGGATTGCACCACATGACCTCTCGTCAAAAGCCTCATTTGATGGAGCAGCTCTAACATAAGTACACTGTTGTCATGCCAGAGCAAAGAGGACAGGAAGGCTGCCAGACACTTTTACTGACTCTTAGAGATGTCACTGGAAATTGACACTCCTTTACTTTCACCCCTATTCCATTGGTCAGTGCACATCACGTGGACAAGTCCAACACCAATGGGATGGGGATATATCTTCCTCCCAGGGCAGATGAGCAAGGGAGAATGAGTGTTACTGAACCCTCATCCTCTATAAGAGGTTAGTATGTCACACTACTATATATAAAATAGATAACCAACAAGGACCTACAGTATAGCACAGGGAACTATACTCAATATTTTGTAATAAACCTATAAGGGAAAATAATTTGAAAAAGAATATTGTTTCTAACATGACATTGTAAATCAACTATACTTCAATAAAAAATAAATTAATTTAGAAAAAAGAAGTTAGTATGTGTCAGACATGGTATGTATTGGCGTCTATGTGGCTCTACAGGAATAAGTGCTTCCACGGCTTTACAAACATTTATGCTTAACAAAGCAATGGCATTTGTAAAATCAACACTATGGTTTCCTTTCTTCTGAGAATTCATATAAACATATTCCCAAAATAATAAAAATGAGAATAATTTGCCTAATTTGTTTCATACACCGTAAAATATAATTCAGTAGGTGAGGATATATCTATTTTCTGTTAACTGTTTAAAAACTATGGCCCAGGGTTATGGTATGTTCTTTAAGGTCACTTAGATACTGTGAAACTCATAATTAAATTAAAAGTTTGGTTTGCTAGCTTAATGCTTATTCCTAATTTAATGAGATTAATTACCTTTCAAAGAGGAGTTTTAAAAAAGACTGTTTTGAGTTATACATGTCCATAAATGTAGCATGTTTGCTATGGAACAAAGATCATAATTTGCAACAGATTTTGAGAATTAATACTTATATTAAAACTTCAAAAAAATGTTCAGGTTAATTCTGGTACATCACCTAAGAGAAAAATAGAGTGCTCAAGAATCAGTTTAACATGGGAGAAAGATGACTTTGTCATTAAAGATCAATCAAAAGTAAACTTTCAAAGTTCACAAAAGAAAACTATGTATTAAAATGAAAAATGGCTTTTATCAGTCATTTTACTTTAAAATTTTAATAACTGCACTAAAATAAATATGATTTAATGAATGAGAGAATAACACGGATAGGTTGCCATGGAAAAAGTCTCTTTGGACTTATAATGATAAAAATTTTTTGACTAAAAGAAAAAATTTAAGAGCAAGATGAAAATGATGCAGGGTTGAGGAAGAAAATACAGTAAGAAACTTATTATCAATAGTAAGTTATTAGTTGCTGTTCCCTAAACATCAGAGGAGGTTGCAGGACTGCATAAGTAAAGCAAGAGACATATCCTAAAGCTGATTGTAGTGAAAAGGATATTTTTTCTCCAGTTCTCATAAGTGTTGGAATACTGGTCAAGTTTCAAGCTTAGGACTGCAGTACACAAACAGGTGCCTGTGCAGACTCCTCAGTTTTGTTTAGTAGAACATCCACATGAAATAGGCTTGAGCTTCCTCCTCTAGTTTACTATCTACATAAGTGTAGTGAGTTATTTCTTATTTACTGTGCTTTTTACTTATTTTCTTGTACACGATCTCCTCCGTGTTCAGCCTGATGCGTCAATCTGCTTCCAAAAGCATGAAGAATGTTATGGCATGAATGCAAAGAGGAAAGGAGAAAAGCTGTATGTAGCTCTGACACCCAAAATACCATTTTAAAGTCCTCAGTAAGACAATATGCTTGGGAGTTGGTTTTACCTAGAGGGAACTGTATTTTCTAAATTTCTTCATTTCCTTCTATAACATTATCAAGAGCCTGGTTTCTTAATCATAGAATTTTCACCCTTTATTAAAGGAGGAGAAAATAATCTTCCAGACCTGCTTGTCCCAGCTCAACTTGGTGTGGAGAGAGGATGAGGTGGAGTGAGGAAGGGGGGGCTTGTTTAACCTCTGTGAAGGCTTCTGCCTTGTTGGAGTTAAGGGACTTTTATGATATTTGGCGAGGTAGAGGGAACAACGTAGACCAGAGGGGCTTTGATCTCATTTCCTTTGGGGACCCTAAGAGGAGAAGTCCCTGCATAGTCTGTGAGGTGGCTGCCTTGGGGTAGAAGAGGCAGTTCATTCTGGGAAGGCAGTGGGAACCAGAGAGTAGGCTTTGCCCCAGAAAGTCCACCTCAGTTCCTGGGTTGATAAACACATCCAGCTGGAAGGAACAGAAGGAAACTTAGTGTGCTGGCTGATAAGCATGATGGAGGGCTGAGGAGTTAGTGTCGCTGAATGGAAAGGACCTGAAGTCAAGAGCCGCCCTATGGTCCAACTGGGTGAGGGACCGCATGGGAGTTATTGCTAGAGGTCAGGTGTCCATGGCGACAGGGGGAGCTAAGGACGAGCTATCTCCTGTCAGCACAGAGATGAAATAGCTTCCCTTTGAGCACTGCTTGAGACAAAAGACACATCACTATTTCACCAGGCGGAATGAATGCCTTTGGGGTGTCCAGTTAACCACACTGGTAAATGGCATCACTGCAGGTGACCAAAGTGCTAGTGAAGAGTATCAGGAAGGAACCAACTGCTCCCCACATAAGCTTCTCCCAGTATATACTCAGATATCCTCTTAGCAAAGAGATGGGGAAGAAGAGGTAATCTCTAAGACAGCACTCATCCCCCAAGGAGGAACTGGCTGAAGTGTTTGCTTTGTTAGATTGGAAGACTTCATTTTTTTCTATACTATCCAGTTGAATGTGCTTCTGTGAGGAAAGTTCACACCATAAATGTAGTAAATAAATTTAAAATGCCATTACCTTTTTCTTACACATTGGAGTATGTGGGAGTAATTCATGACTCCACTACTTAAAATTATCCAGCTTAGGGCTTCCCTGGTGACGCAGTTGTTGAGGGTCCGCCTGCCGATGCAGGGGACATGTGTTCGTGCCCCAGTCCGGGAAGATCCCACATGCCGTGGAGCGGCTACCGTGAGCCATGGCCGCTGAGCCTGCGCGTCCGGAGCCTGTGCTCCGCAACGGGAGAGGCCACAACAGTGAGAGGCCCGTGTACCGCAAAAGACAAACAAACAAACAAACAAAATATCCAACTTAGTCCATGTGAAATTTAAGAAGTCAGTCTTATCAAAGATGAAAGATAATAAAACTATTTTAATGGCTTTCCTGGGAGGCCACTACACATGTGCCTGATTCTTTGTTCATACTTTGCCTCATCATTACTGGGCCCAGACAACCAATGAGAGTTGAAAGCTGATGCTGGTACCTGAGTTTGGTCTGCAGAGGTGTCTGTCTTCGTATCACCTTCTCTGTGTGTCTTCTGTGTGTCATTTCTAAGAACACTTGTCATTGGATTTAAGGTCCACCTGGATAATCCAGGACGATCTCCTCATCTCAAGATCTTTGACATAATTACATTTGCAAAGACCCTTTTTTCTAAGTAAGAAAACATTCACGGTTCTTGGAATGAGGACATGGGCATATCACTTTGGGGACCACCATTCAGCCATAATGAGGAGCAAGGAACTTAGATTGGATGTAATAACTCCCTTGATTGTGTATTTTAAACTTCCTGAAAAGGAAAAGAGGGCTTCATTGGGTATGACATGTGAAAAAGATGTTGGGATCAAAGGAGTTGGCATTTAGGTGAAGTTGAAAGACTGTCAGAATCATAGTACTAGAAAAAAAATGACACAGAATGACTGAAGTGGTAGAAAGACATACATGAAATTGTGACACGTTTATTAAAGAAAGATAAATAAGAAAATACTATATAGCATAAATTAAAGGAACACTCCCTAATATAAAGTAGTGATTTCTCTTCCTGTACTATTTCATTCCAGCTCACAGAAGCTTTATTTTCCTTGATTGTTACTGCAGCTATACATCTTAGCAACTGTGGTCATAGGAAGCCAAGGGCTTTAGCGTTTAGGAGCTTGGAGGCATAAGTTAGATAGGATAGTTTTAAAATACAACTAGAGGCATTCCCACCTGTCTCTCAAATAGTTTCTCTCAGTAAACTTGTCCTTTAGGCAGTGATGGTTAAGCAGTTTGGGTGATGCCTCAAGAGAGTGTGTTTTCCCAGATCCTTTGTTTTTTTCCCTCTGCAGTCCCAACAGAAAGGTCTACTGCATTCTCTATGTGATCTTTAACAACTGCATGAAGAATTATTATTTAGAACCACAGCTCTTTTCTCTCTTCCTCTCTTCTCCTCCCCTTCTCCCCCAAATTTGTTTTCCCCAAAAGGCTGAAGTCAGATGAAATTTATCAAGTGTTTGAGAAAGAGTTTCCATCTCTGGTTATTCGAATGTTATGTATGAAATGAGTTTGAAATTCATTTCCTCATTCTAATCCTCAATTTAATTGATCCAATTCTGCATCTATTCAGCAAACAAACATTGAGCACTCACTATGTTCACTAGGGATACTAATACCCCAAAGACACAGATTCTGCATTCAACTTACTGTCTAGTGCAGGGACCAGTAAACTATGACCCATGAGTCAAATCCAGCCCACAGCTGGTTTCTGTACAGCCTTCAAGCTAAAGAAGTTTTTCACATTTTTGAGGGGTTGTAAAAAAAGATAAGTAGCATATGTGACAGAGACCATATACAACTCACAAAAGCATAAAATATTGATTTTCTGGTCCTTTATAGAAGAAGTTTCTTGACCCCTAGTCTGGTGAGAAAATATATGGCAATAATAACACCAACCTCACAAATTGTTGGAATTTGTTGCAGGTTATGTGCTATATTTGCCTGGCCAGCCTAAATCTCTTTTCTTCTAATAAGAGATTAACTTTTGGCAACAAACCCTACCCTGATCTCAGGTCTCAACAAACCTACTCAAGATGAGGTAGGGTGGGCCTGACTCCATTACTCTTAGTTTAGGGTTGGGTACTTAGGACTAGTTAGTCTTGCTTTTGAATGTCTCTGATCACAAAAAAAAAAAAAAAAAAAAATTCACACAGCTCAAGTAGGTCCAGTAAGATCCAAACATAGAATTTTGCAGTAATTATTGGGAAAGAAAAACTATATTTCTTCTGGAGTTATTAGATGAATGATAATTAAAAACTTGAGCTTTTTCAGGACCACTGCTTCTAAGAGGGCTTATATGAGAAACAGACTAACTCTGAGGAATAAAGAGACAAAAACGAAGAAGAGACCAAGTGCTGAAGATACTGTTTGAGCCCTGGATTCAATTGTACCAGGAGCTAATTCTTGTTTTGGGATTTGTGTTTTGTTTTGTTTTGTGAGGTAATAAAATTACTATTTTTATTTAAAGTAGTTTAAACTAAGTTTCTGTTACTGTAACATAAGGTATCCCACCAATAACAAATTCAATGAGAAAATGGATGTTAAATAATTTATACATAATAAGTGCTTATGAAATCCTCTTCATTAAAATCAGTACTTAGTATGCTATAAGAAATATAACATATTTACATTTGGAAGGTATTTTAAGGTTTCATTCAACCTAGCTCTCTTGTTTTGCTGAACTGGAGACTGTAGGACCCCAGAACATTTAAAAGTAATTTAAAAACTTCAAAATGGAAAAATCACAATGCTGTATGCTACTTACTAACTGAGATGCATTTAATTTTGTATGGTAATGGCTATGAGCAGCATCTAATACATCTGTGGCAGTCAGAGAAGGCTTCCTGAAAGAGGCAATGGCTTAGTTGGTTTTCAAGGAAGATCATCTTTGCTTAGTCAAAAAAATTAGGGTCAGTTGGTAAGTCTTAGAGGTTAATTATTCTCCGCAAAGGGAATACACTCTGTAAAGGCAGGAATGTGAAAGAAAACACATAACTTTCTGAGAAGTGCAAAGTTAAATTCAGAGGGACATTAAGTAGTGAAGCATAAGTAGAAAGAATGAGGTTATAGAGGTAACCTAGGGTTAGGTCATGACAGTTCTCACATGCCAGTAGGACTATGAGAAGGAATGCAGGTTCTAAATTTAGGTTCTGAAGAGAAAACAACAATGTGGCAGTTCAGCTGCTGCTCTATTATTCCAGGAGAACAATGTGAGAGTCCAAGGTTTGATTGATCTGAGGACAAGAAGATGAAGAAAGGATGGGAGTCCAGGTAGAGCTTTTGAGGAGGTGGGAGGTATTTAAGAGGTATGTAACAGAGAAGCTCTGATGAATAATTCCATGTGGGAAGTGAAACAGATGGAAGTGTTGCTGAATGGGTGGGGTTTGGGGCTGCTAGATGGATGGATGCTGGTTATATTCTCTGATAACAGAGAATAAGGAAGAAAAACCTGCAAAAAGTTTTACTCATTCAGTTTTGTTGTGAAGTGTAGGCGTGGGAGAAACATGACGAGTTCTGTTTTTGACATTTCGAGTTTGATGTGCTCATGGTCATTAAGTAGTGTTGATCATTAAATAGTGAGGGCTAGGGTACAGAAGGGAGATTTGGGTTGGAGATTCAGTTTTCAATAATCACCATGTGGATGGGAGTGGAAAACATGTGACACAATAAGATGTTGTAAGGAGAGATAGTTGCTTCTCTTGATTTATTCCAGGTCTTTCTCTTTATTAAAATTGAATATAATGAGCAAAATATTTATTTTAAATATAGAATATAGCAATGAATTTTAAACAAGTCATCAATATAGTTCATGTCTACATACCTCAGTACTCCTGGGAATTCTAGAATTTCTCTAAGGAATTCTAGATATTGTAACAATTTTTTCATAGAAATTTTGAATCCTGTAAACTCTACAACAAAGTTATTCTCCTCTTATTGAAGAATGAGGAAATAGTGTGGTATTATGCATAGAATCTCAGATTGGAAATCAGTACAAATTGTGTACTCATCCTGCTTCTAACTGGCTGTGCTACTCTGAGAAAGTTGCCTAATGTCAGTGGAACCCTTCTTCCCATCTATAAAATAAGGCGGTTAAAGCAAATGTTCTATAGGCATCCTCGCTGCTCAAACATTCTAAAAGTCTAAGTATCTATGGATCAATGAGTAATTTGCCTTTCCTTAATTTCATTCTCGTGACACTCTTGACATTAAGAGATGGAAGCAGATCTGATGAGCTCAGAGGTTGTGCTTTAAAAAGCAAACTAGAGATATGTAGAAATTACCAACAATTTTAGACCCAAAATTAACCAAGTTGCAACCTGTTGTTGTTTATCATTTCAATATTTACCGTTGAATTACCCTTCCTGATCCTTTCAGCTAGGGGAGCCAGGGTTAGCACGGCCAGAGTAACCAGAGCCCCCATTTACTCCATGATCCCTTGTTGCCAATGGCTCAACACAAAGAGTTTGGTTTTAGGACTATCCATTTAGTGAGTCTGCCTTGATATTTAGTGTTATGTAAGTTCATTGATGCCAACGTTATAAATTATTCAGAATATTGAAAGTGGCATGCATTTGTGTCTTTTGCCGGCAGCTTTTTCAATTTAGCCAAAACATTTCACATTTAACTATAAAAATTTTTCTGATAACTAGGTGATTGGGTATACAGAACCAAAGTAATTCAATTAGAAAATGTATTTTAATCATGGAAAACTGACAACATAATGGATAGAACTTGTTTAAGTGAATGAACACATTATCAAATAAAGAATGATTGACTTTTCAGGAGTCACAGAACCTGAAAAATATAAAACATTATAGATAAAATGTGTCATTCACCTGTGATTTTGAAAGTAGGCAAGCAGATCCAGTTTGAATATTTTACTCAAATATGTTTAAAACTCTCCTTAGTAAAGTAAAATAACAAATTTTTAATAAAAACATATGCGTAAACTCTCAAAAGACAGACAAGCACGACTCACAGGTATCCTATATAGAGCACCTATTTGTTTCTAGGTCTTGATAGAACCACAGCCTAAATGAATAAAGGCCGCAAAACAGGTGTCATGAGTATTGATTTTAGTGAGGCATTTGATATAGTGTTTAATGAAATCTTATTCCCCAAATAATGAGCAATCACATGTGTTGAAAACTGGCTGAAGGAACATGAACAAAAGGTGGTATGAAATGCCTACCTGTTTGTAAACTACAATTTCAGAAGTTTTACTGTGAGGCCCTGGAAGGAAACAAAGGAGAATGGAGGAACAAATTTTGGAAAACCTTCCAGAAATAAAAGTGAACATTTCGCTCACTGGTATACAGAATGAATTAAAAATAATACAATGTTCTGATCCAATATTTTTTCTTTAACATTTATATTAATATCCTTTCACCTCTGTTGTAATTCAGACTGAAATGAGAGCTTGCATAACAAACTTATGGTTACCAAAGGGGAAGGGGGTGGGGGAAGAATAAATTAGGAGTTTAGCATTAGCAGATACACACTATTGTATATAAAATAAACAACAAGTTCCTGCTGTATAGCACAGGGAACTATATTCAATATCCTGTGATAAATGATAATGGAAAGTAATCTGATTTAACTGAATCACTTCACTGTACACCAGAAACTAACACAATATTATAAATCAACTATACTTCAACTTAAAAAAAAAGCTAAAAGAAAAATAAAAGGATTTTTCATTCACAGGTTTGAGGCATTTAGGACATAGTTTATGTCTATCTTTTTGCATATATCATAATCTTAAGACAATGTTTTATCATCGTCTTATCTCTATATTTTTCCCCTTATTCATGGCAGGTACTTATTAGTTATTCTTTAAATTTATCACAACTCTTTTCTTCCCTCATTTGTACCTTTTCTTTACTTGAACTTACAAGTAACCTCAAAAAAATAAAAATAAAAAACAAAAAAAAAAAAAACCAGAAAAAACTTACCAAATTGTCTTATAATCTTGAGCACGTTTTTTAGTGGAAAAATTGGTGGGGGGAGGAGTAAGGAATCTGTTTTAATTTATTACATGAACATGCTGTATAAAACTTAATTTTAAAATATGGAAAGGTAATTTTTTCATTTAAAAAAATCCTTCAGGCTTCCCTGGTGGTGCAGTGGTTGAGAGCCCGCCTGCCAATGCAGAGGACACGGGTTCGTGTCCCGGTCCGGGAAGATCCCACATGCTGCAGAGTGGCTGGGCCCATGAGCCATGGCCGCTGAGCCTGCGCTTCCAGAACCTGTGCTCTGCAACGGGAGAGGCCACAACAGTGAGAGGCCCGCAAACCGCAAAAAAAAAAAAAAAAAAAAAAAAAAAAACCTTCAACCTAAATATGTATTACTAATATTCTCTCCTCCTTTTGGATACAAGAAAAAAATGCTTGAAACAATTGTTAAGAACACATGTTCTGGTAATAACATTCATAAGACTGAAATATAATTGTTAATACAATGAAGGTCTTATCATTTATGTAGAATAAAGTCTATGTGGAGTATTTTCGGAATCAGGGCTGAATTATTCATGGTGTTAATGTATTGTATGTTTTCCTAAAATAATTTTTACACAGAAGACTCATAGCTGTTTTCAATCTATATATTTTTTTATTTCATTTAAATGTATCAGTGTTATTCTTTCCATTTAATAGAGAAAATGGGGGCATGGTCAGGATGAGTAAGTGCATGAGAAAGATAGGAAAATAAGGTCTGAAACTCATGTATGATAGTCTGTAATTTTCTGATATTGTCAGGAAACTAATCCTTCAGAATTAGTAGGTGTGTTTCTCCATCAATAGCCACTTTAATTGAAATGTAGTGTATTTTTAAATATTTGAATTCTACCTCTTTGTCATGGTAGCTCAGTATAAATTGCTATAAAGTTACTGTAATACTTGTTTTCAAACAATAAAATAAAATTATCTGTCTTTGTTTATTTTGATCCTTTGAAGGGGTTTTTAACTGTTGGTTAATTTACACTGTTTTATTCCTGGCAAAATTCCAGATGATCCTCAAAGTCATAGGAACTATTATTACAGCATAAGACATGAAATAAAATGCTGTTGTCTTAGAAACAGACTTTCCTTTATTACCTTCCTATAGTGGCACATGGGCTGCCAGTTACATATAGCATTTGCATGGGGCTGGGAGATCACTTTGTAAGCTACAAGAACATTCTATTCTTTTAACTTCTATCATCATGCTTTGTATCTCAGAGGATAAATAATTTTTTTAAAGCAGTGAGATAAAATGTGGAATTATTAATTTTCTTTTAGCTTTTATCAACTGTGTATCCCCACCTATGAGATCCTGCATTGGAAATTGTAGATTCCAAAGGGCACACTTGAGAAGATTTCTGAATAACACCATTGATACTAGGATATCATGATATGTTAAAAAAAAAAAGTGTCAAGGGAACAAAGCAGGTCACAGGTCACAGGATATAAAGGTCCTTTTCTGAGAAACCTCCATACTGTTTTCCACAGTGGCTGCACCAATTTACATTCCCATCAACAGTGTAGGAGGGTTCCCATTTCTCCACAGCTTGGCCAACATTTGTTATTTGTGTTCTTTTTGATAATAGCCATTCTGACAGGTGTGAGGTGATATCTCATTGTGGTTAATAAATCAGACAGAGAAAGAAAAATACTCTATGTTGTTGCTTATATGTGGAATCTCAAAAATAAAACAAACAACTGTATATAACAAAACAGAAGCAGAGTCACTGATATAGAGAACAAACTAGTGGTTACCAGTGGGGAGAGGGAAGGGGGAGGGGAAAGATAGGGGTAGGGGATCAAGAGGTACAAACTACTATGTATAAAATAAATAAGCTACATGGATATATTGTATTGCACAGCATAAACATAGTCATTATTTTGTAAAAACGTTAAATGGAGTATAATCTATAAAAATACTGAATCACTATGATGTACCCCTGAAACTAATATAATATTGTGAATCAATTATACTCCAATAAAAAATTAAAACAATAAAAATATTTTTGTGGAAAAAAGGTCCTTTTATGAAAGAATCTCCAAAGTGAAATGATTTCTTCAGCATAAGATACTCATTATCCCAGCGCTTATTTACTGAGTACCTCCTACTTGCTAGATGCTGTTCTGGGCACTGGTAATGGGGCATGAAGAAACCTGCTTCTGCCCTCATGAGACTTACCTTCTGGTGGGAAGAGACAGGCATGAAGTCAAAAAACAAGTAAAGGATATGTCAAAGTAAAATAAATGGTGTGTCATCTAGTGTTGTGATACAGGGATGAAAAGGCAGCAGGAAAGCATGACAGGAAAGAAAGTATGGAGAGAGGGAAGGAGGGAGAGAGAGAGAGAATGTGTGTGTGTTGGAGGGCACAGGGGTGGGGTGGGGTGCCGTTTTAAATAGAACAGTTGAGAAAGGCTCCGTGATACTAACATTTGAGGAGATAACTAAGGAAGATGAGAAATGAGTCTGTTTTAGAGAGTTTTTATCTACATAGCAACGTAACTCTCATCATTCTTAAAATATTCAGAAACGCAGCTCAGATTTCACTTCATTACAACTATTATGAATTTTTCCCCATAGAACCATTGTATTTATACTGCCACATACTGAGTAGAATCAAAATGCACAGCATTTCAGGGTTTAAACATAGAATTGATTAAATGCATTGAAATATAACATGTTACAGGGTCAAGGGCTTGCTGCCTGATACATAAACACATAGTGAAATAGAAAGATGTTGAACTCCACTTTGTAATGCAGAAAGGTATGTACAGATGATGCACTGTGGTTCTTTTGTTTGTCTCATATTCCTTTCTCAGAAACTATAGGAAAAATGTACTCCGTGCTGTACTATGGTTGAATTTCTCGTATTCAGTAAATACACAGAAGGATATAACGAACCAAAAAAGAGTACAAGGATAATCTTTTTGAGTCCTAGCCTTGCCTTTAATCATTTCCATGGGTATTGGTTTCACTGACCCTTACATTAATCATTCCTTGGCAAAAAGAGATGAGCAATACTATTGCCCCTGTTTTGTAAATAAGAAAGAGGATGATAGGAAGGCTAAAAGATCTGCCTGAAGCAATTCTAACTATAAGGCTCTGCTAAAGCCCTTTGAAGAAGCTATTTGTCTTAAATGACAGTTCTAAGTTTTAACCGCTAGGGTCCAGAGTAAACTAAATCTGAACCAGTATATTGAAATAAAATGACCTCTCAATTCTATTGCATTTGCAACACTATTTAGCCCTGTGCCTTTTAGAATCGTTACTCTGTAACTTGGGAAGCCATTAGATATTGTCATTTATCAGAAATTTTTTATTGAGAGTTTTTTCTAGACCAGGTATGATATGAAGTTTTGGTAAAGTTATGCGCTGAGTTCTGAAAGAGCTCATTTACTAGTACAGAAATTCATAAACAAAACAAATGACATAACAGTGTGTTCAGCATTATGTAACAGGTGAGGACAGTGTGAGATGGGAAGTGGAAGAGGGACACACAAACAAAACAGAAGTTAGGATGGGAGAGCTGGCTTCTCAGAGACTTGACAACAAAGTAACTAGCTGAAGCAAACTAGAGTTGGGGTTGATTGATGAGGAAGGTATCACAGGCAGAGGGAGCCAGTGCAAAGGCTCAGGGGCAAGAAATAGCAAGATTTTAGATGCATAATTATTTCAGTACAGCTGGGAAGTAGAGGATAAAGAGGAGAAGGGTAGGAAAGCTGAATTTCCAACGATGATCAAGAAGAAGTGCTTATTTGTTAATCCCAATCTCCTAATTTATCCTTTCCCCCCACGTTTCCCCTTGGGTATCCATGAGTTTGATTTCGAGATCTGTGAGTCTATTTCTGTTTAGTAGGTAACTAATAAGGACCTACTGTATTGCACAAAGAACTCTACTCAATATTCTGTAATAACCTACATGGGAAAAGAATCTGAGAAAGAATGGATATATGTATATGTATAACAGATTGACTTTGCTGTACACCTGAAACTAACATAACATTGTAAATCAACTATACTTCAATGAAAATTTTAAAAAAATCTAGCATAGGGCAAGCAGGAAAAGCAAACCAAAAAAAAAGTGCTTATTGATCACAGAAAAGGGTTTTTCTTTGAACCTGAATACAGAGGGACATTTTGACATGCACTGAAGCATAGAGAACGACCTACTGTATTTGAAATTTATAAGATCATTCTAGACAGAACAAAGAGTTTATTTGAATAGAGGAGTTATGAGGCTGTATCAAGACTCCAAAAGAAAAGTTATGAGGGAGTGAACTAAAATAGCAAATGTGGAATAGATTAGGAAAGGTCGAATCAAGAGATATTTACAAAGTGAAATCTATAGGATTCAATAGGAAACTGTATGTGAAGGAGGAAAGAATGGATAATTAGAATATTCAGAGTAATTTTCAGTAGTAATGCAGACAAGATCAAGGTTTTAGAATTGAAAGTATGGAAAGAGAAGGAGCCATCTGTAGTCTTCACAGTTGCTGGCCATTGGGCAAAGGAATAAATGAGGGTCCATTTGGCCAAAGTACACTAACTTTTATTTACAGGTCAAGGGCTTTGGTATTAGTGGACCCAGGGGCCAAAGTCATCACAGACTCAAATTCCATTCATCCTCTACAGTCATCCTAAAGGCTGCTTTCTTTCAGAGATGTAAGATGGATACGACCATTTCAAGAGAAACAGTTAAAAAGAGCCATGTCCAGAAGGAAAAAGGAAGACAATTTCTGGGTTTGTTGTTGTAGGAATTCAGAGTCATCCTCTGAATTCCTCAGCACACCTCCCATGATATTGGGAAGACCTAGGTCACATGCTCACCAACTAATATAATGAGGTGATGATGATTTGTTTTGCAAATTGAGGTTTAGTGCTAGATGAAGACTCAGTCTCTCTGAGTCAAGTGTGAGAAGAGTAGAAAAAGGGAACAAAACCAGAGCTCTGCCCATAAAAGGAGGGGAAAATAACGTTATGACACAGCACTTATCTAGTGTGGCTTGAGAATACCTACCCTGAATGTATATGAAAATAGGGGAAGTAAACATAATTTTCCTAAATAAAAAGATGGAGCAAGATTTCGTATGCATATTAGGGGGGTGTTGCAGAGAGGAGGAGATGAAAAGAGAGTATAAGATGAAAAACTAAAAATTTTGGAGATTATTTAATGCAAATTAAATATACCTATGCTTTATTCATCTTCCTTCCCCACTGAACACTCATATTTGTGGCATTACTATTTTCTAGGATTATTGCTTTAAAATTTATTTGATTGTTCTCCTTTGTCTTTTTCTTCCTCATTTCTCTAAAACAGAAGGAAAGCAGCATTTCCGGTTTTTATTCTAAACACCATGAAGAGATCTCTGAGTGTTAAGCAGACCCAAGGGAAAAATAACCTTCTTAGATATAGATGTTATTGCCATTAAATTACTACCTTAAGTAGATGTACATATAGGAGATACAGTTAATTTCACATGAAGATGGGAAGGACCACGAAGGTAATGAACTTTGAGAGTACTTTAAATCCCATAATGCACATCTGAGAAGCTTTCTATGCAGGGAAGACCACTGAGTTGATAAAAGAAGCATTTAGTTAGCAAATGCCTTTGTGCTTCCCTGCTCACCGATATATTTGCTTTAGAAATGAGTGCTGCTCACTTGGTAGATACAGACATCTCTTTTTAACAGACTTGTCTCAGAAATAAAGCATGTGTGCATTGAGCGGAGGGGAATGCCATCAGTGTCATGAAGTAACTAAGGAATATAGTAAGCAACGTTTCGTGGTTGTGTGGATTGCATAATTTAAGACTAACCTGGGGCATCCATAAATTATGCATAGGTTTTGTTTTTTTATTTTACATTTTTAGAGGGGAGAAGGATACTTGATTTTGCAGTTTACACCTTTAGCATTATCTAAATCTCTCTCACTGTTGAATGCTGAGTATCCATAAGGAGACATACCATCTGCTGTTTGGACTGTTCTCCTAAATTCCTTTCAGAATACTCATTCTTTCTCAAACGCTGTTGTCTTTTGAAAAGGAATCAACCCCTCAGTACTTACAGAACGATTCCATTACATATGACATTGACTTCTGTTAAAACAGTGGCAGAGACCCACTCAGCAGCAATTTGGAACTGATTTAATAATTGGTTTATTTTGCAGTATTTATATATTGTGTTGTTTAAAGCCATGTGAAGATAGGATTCAATAATGACTGTATTCAATCATGAGTTATATACATCCTGAATGTTCCCTCTTTTCCATTGTTTTAGGATGAGTGGCATCTTCTGTGGCTGTACATACTCTGTACTAAGACATGAGCTATTTTTTTCTCCAAGTTAATAATCTCCTTGCCTGAATTTTGGAACAGTATCTAGCTAAACAAAAGATGGCAAAAAACACACACACAAAAAACAAAACAAAACAAACAAACAAACAAAAAAACACTGAGACTCTGGAGAAAAAATTCAGTACAATGATTTCATTTGCTTGGGTCACTTCATTTTATAAATCAACAATTGGGAACACTGTAATTAGTTACCAGCATAAGGTATTTTGTTTAGTCGTTTACTGCTGAAAGATCTGGCATCATTAAAACATTACTTTTAGGTCACTTTTAATTACTGCACTTGAGGACGTGGGGTATATGTTTTGTCTCCTTTGAAACTGAAGCTAAAGTCTAACAAGTTGATTTTCCCTGGCCCTATAGACGCATTTACATTTTCCGATGAGTGCAGCTTTGGCTGCACCGCTAGGTGGCAGAAGTGTTTTACCGTTTCTGGCTCTGAGCTCCGAAGCCTCTAAGTCCCCTCTCGGCTCATTCCTGCAGCAGCTGAGGCTGATATAAATGTAAAAACAAGCAGAAGCTATATGTGACACTCACCACCTTTATTAAAGCATAAAGCAACGACGCCAAGCCATGTTCTTGGCTTCTGTTGGTCTTGTGAAGGCAAGGCTTTGCTGAAGGGCTGAAGTAAAGGAAGGAATCCTGAGAGAATGACTGTTTGCTGAGGTTTGGCTGTGTGTGTGTGTGTGTGTGTGTATGTGTGTGTGTGTGTGTGTGTGTGATTTTCTACCACTGTCCAGGACTAGTGCATCCAAGGGAGACAACTGGCAGCTCCCAGATCCACTGCTTCTGGAAGGACCACTGGTACTTCCACCCAACTCTGCTATGGGTATTATTGCTTAACTCCTTTTGGAAGAGGAGCTAAACACATAAAAACTCAATCTGTTAGACTGAAAAGCAGTCAGCTTCAAGGCTTCTTGATAGGGAGAGGTTAGTTATAGAGTTGAATAGGAGTAGAATCCTATTGGGAAACATTTTATTTGTCTATAAAAAGATTTGCTAAGTTGATGTTCAGGATATTACCCAGGATATATCTGAATTCTTGCAACATATGGAATATTACCAGTCAGTTCAGGGAGATGCCAGGGTCACATAAAAAAGAAGGTACTTGTATTCATAGACTATGTATTTATGTATTTTGGAGAAAGAATAGGTTTGTTTTCTTTCTTTCTTTCTTTCTTTCTTTTTTTTTTTTTTGAATGAGACTATTGTATTCCAGACTAATAAAACCTTTCCACTTAGGAAAGCACAAGAGATGGTAAAAGAAAGGGAAGAGTGTGTGTTCCCGTAAGTAGGGGAGAAACACAGCAGCTGCCTTATTCTGGAAAGGTACTCCTCTGTAGGTTGGATTCTAAGCTGATCCACCTACACCTACATCTGCCATCACAGCCGGCACCTGGTGCAGGGTGAATGACACACAATACTCCCCAACTGTCACTGTCCAGCCGTGTCCACCAATTAAAACTAATAAACATTCCTCCCTACACCAAGGATGCGCCTCCAGCTCAGCGAGCAGCAGGGCGGGCGATGGCAGAGCATAATGACAGCAGTAGCAGCCAGAGCCCTGGGCAGCAGGTGTACTAGGCTGGGAGCAGGGAAGGGCACAGTGAGGCACTGCCATCACCGGCTCACACATTATGCAGGCAGAGTTGAGTTGTTTACAAATTGAGAGCAGAGGGGATTTGGTTGGAGAGAGAGCTGAGCTCACTGCATTCAGGGCTCGAGACACCTGAGCAGGGTTCCGTGCTGGTGGGTTTGGTGCCATTCCCTGTAGAAAAAAAAAAAAAAACCCTCCCTCCACCCCTCAACACACATCCTGACCAGGTAGCAGAGGCCCAGTTCTCCATGCAGGCAAAAAACACCTGATGAGAAACCCAAGACTCTCCAACGTTGAGTGCCAGGAAGTCTCTCTTTCTCACAAGTTTATCTCTTCCAGGTGACATGGATATGGCAGATGCCTGAGCAGACAGTCCAGACAGAGCTTGCAAACTGGAAAAAAAAGATACAGAATCAGGAAGTGTCATTAAATGGGAAGAAAATAACCCCCCAAGAAGGTAAGGGACCTGTGGAAAGTTCTCAGCATTCAGTCAGAGTTGGGGAGCTTACACCCTCTTCCATGCTGGACTTACCTGGGAAGGAGTTGGAGAATCCTGAGGGGCAGTAGCGGGGAGTGTGTGTGTGTGTGTGTGTGTGTGTGTGTGTGTGTGTGGTGTGTGCACACATGTTGGAGTCGGGGGTGCAGAGCTCTGGAGCACCAAGCATCCCTGGGATGGGATATGGAGGGAGCAGGATTGCACATGTGTCCTTAATCACACTCAGGAGTGAGCCATCATGGGTGCGACTTTTCTGGTTTCAGTGTTATTTCTGCCAAAGGCAGGAAGAATGTGTCCTTTTTCCCTCTTGTCAGCAGTGCAGCAACCTATGTCAGTCTTTGTTTTCACCTCTGCTGGTTTCAACTCTGCTGTCTGGCAGTGTCAGTGCTGTCAATTTAAAATCCTGCTTCTCTCTGTGAGTGCTGTGATGATACAGGACACCTGAAGGTGTCATTTTCCTGTGGTTAATTAACCTTGAGACCAGAGGCACACCAGCACAGCCCCTTAATTACATTTATGTGTGATCCTGCAAACATGGGGTGACGAGGGGCCACAAGCACTGCTGTCAACGTGCAGTCCCACCTGTCTGACCCATAATCTGGGGATTGTTATACAATACTGACTTCTGTCCTTGACATGGGTTGTCCTGCCTTCTGACTTCAGATGACAAAGCTTTCAGTGTATCAGTGAAACCTTTTGGCAGGCATATGCAACCACAGGTAGTGGAGAATTTCTTTTGCAATTAAAAAAGAAAAGTCAAAGCAGCCTCCTCTGCCTCTGCTTGCCATGGTTGCATGACCAAAAGCTGGACCTGAGATTATGACTGTGGTTGTGAAAAGCTGTGGAGTGTATGTTTCTGCTATCAATGCTTTCCTAGTTTCTCAAATTGAGTCATTTCTCTAATTGATACCTTAGTTGTGCCCTTTTCCATGATTGGAGTGAACAGGAGCTGGAACATTCTCCAGTGTCAGCTGCCAAAGTCATTGCCTCCAGCACATGGCGTCCTGGGCTACACAGATGAGCTGGTTTGAGGCTGGGGCTTGGAGTGATGTGGAGGAAAAAGAGAGAGTAACAGACGGCTGTGTTGTCAAATCAGAAAAAGTGGAAAAGAGGAGGAAGGAAGCAGAGGATACAGACCTGGAAGTTCAAAACATAACCAGGGGACATGATCCAGCCTAGTACCAAGAGAGCTAGAGCCAAGCTGAGGTTTCAGATCACAAGGAGCCAGGAACGTGAGCCAAGAACCCACACATCGTGGTTGGTTTGAACCTGGATGAGGAAACAAGAAAACTAAAGAGTGAAGTAGCAAGAAACAACATTAGAGACTGATACTATCACAGCGCATGGTCTCCTTATGCCCATCCCTGTCACACTGAAAGCAGGCTTATCATTCGTTTATTTAAAAACAAAGCAGGGCTTCCCTGATGGTGCAGTGGTTGAGAGTCTGCCTGCCGATGCAGGGAACACGGGTTCGTGCCCCGGTCCGGGAAGATCCCACATGCCGCGGAGCGGCTGGGCCCGTGAGCCATGGCCGCTGGGCCTGCGCGTCCGGAGCCTGTGCTCCGCAACGGGAGAGGCCACAATAGTGAGAGGCCCGCGTACCGCAGAAAAATAAATAAATAAATGAAAATAAAGCAAAACACTCATCATTGCATGCTTGCTGCATGTGTAGGAAATAGGAAACAACAAAAAAAAGAAATTCCATGTAGTACAAACCAATCTGATTTTTGGATTTCTCTCTATAGCATTGCTCCCAAATTGTTCTTCCTTTTTCTTCTTAGATGCATCCAGTGACCGGCTCCTTTGCAGTTATTGGTGATGTCTATCTAGTATTTCTGGTTGTTTCCTTTGTGTATCCAATGTGGCCTCTGCAGAGCTTCTACTTATGGAACTCTCCTCTGATTCTGGAGCTCTGGAAAGTAAGCCCATCACTCCATCATGTAGAAGTATTTTAAATAATTGAAAAGAGGGCTCATGGTCCATCATTTAACTCATTAAGTACCTCAGAAATGCCAAGTACTTTTCTAAAGTCTGAAAATACATGGGAAAGTTAAGATGGGGCCTTGGTTCTCATGCAATGTGTACTCTTGCTCTGGAGACAGGGATGTATTCACATCACTGAATACACTGCTGCCAATAAGCACGGGTGAGTCCATAGGAAGTGCATGGAGAACATAGAGAAGGGCAGGCATAACAATGGAGAGTTTAAATATCTGGGGTTGGCAGGGAGAGAGAAGGAGAAACGCCCCTCTTCTTGAGCAGGAACAGAAAAACAGTTCCTGGATCTCTTCTTAAAGACACTAATGCTGTGAGCTGCACAGTTTTCCCAGGGGGACTTCAGACTCTACACTTCTTTTGGCTTTTGAAATATATTTAAAGTATAGCAATTACAGTTGGCTGTGTGGCATAAAATGAGGTTTATTAAATCAGTTTAACATTAGCTCTGCTCTAAGAGAAAGTCTAGGGAGAAGGCAGAGAGAGGCTTCTGGTAATTTGTTAGTTTTTTTTTTTTTGACTCTGGTTTGATGGAGCCCAGGGGAGAGAGTAAAAGAAACTTGTAAAGATTTTTCGTCTACATATTTTGAGGATAGGAGAGATATCTTAGATACTTTTATGTTTCCTGCTGTACCTGACAAGTGACGCACAAAATAATCAACAAAAATATTTGTTGAATGGATGCCTGTTATTATTATAATGGCAAAGTTAATGCTATCATGTCTCTTTTATGAATTGAATTGGCTTTTCTTAAAACTGTAGTTTTATTATATGAATTATTACTATAAAACACATATCCTGCTCTTTACATGTCTTTGTGATTTGACCTTCAAATCTACTCCTCTCTGTGTTGCAAATAGATCATGTAGATAGTAATGCTGGTTAATTTGAAGAGTATAGGATGTCAAACTCCACATAGTTTATCCCAAGGAAATTCATGAGGAGTCATAAATCACCATGTGACATAGCCCATTGTCATTAGGGGGATACAATACTGTAAACCTTTTGTAATGATTTGCAAATCTCCCAAATGAATTGTCATATTGACACAACTAGGGCTGCAGCAGAGAGTATTTATTCTCAACAGTTATGTGTCCCCTAGAACAGAGGTGAAATCTTATACTAAAATCATGCCTGAAAGCTCAAACCACACTAACTCTACTGTCAGCTCTTAGATTGTTTAATAGTTTTTTTTGTTTTTTTTTTTTTTCCGGTACGCGGGCCTCTCACTGTTGTGGCCTCTCCCGTTGCGGAGCACAGGCTCCGGACGCGCAGGCTCAGCGGCCATGGCTCACGGGCCCAGCCACTCCGTGGCATGTGGGATCTTCCCGAACCGGGGCACGAACCCGTGTCCCCTGCATCGGCTGGCGGACTCTCAACCACTGCGCCACCAGGGGAACCCTGTTTAATAGTTTTAAAAGAGAAATAACATCCATACTCCCAGGGATTCTAAAGTAAGATTTTCCTTTATAATTAGATGATACAGTTTATACATTTTAAACAATCCTAATTTGGACTTTCAAAACACTTCTAATCTGATGATCCTCAGGTTCTTAAACATTAAAATTATATTAAGTCTGGACCCTCTGATGAGCATCAAATCACAGTAGCTCCATTTCAAAGACAGCAAAGCTGAGGAAATTTGTCTCTAAAAATGGTGCTTTGTATCTTCCAATTGTTTCCCGAAAATACACTTAGTACCTTTTAATAACAGTGAGTTTCTTTTAGTTCTCCAGCCATTCATTCACAATGGAAAGTTTTCAGTTTCTAGAAGTTCAAGGAGATCATAAAAACCAGTTTATCATTGAAAACTTAGCTCATAGTTGGGAGTAAAACATCTTCAATTATTTTAAATTATTAAAATTAAGTAATTCTGTACCAGATACTGAATACCATAGGAAGAAGCAGGGGAGCCCTTCACCTGGAAAATTGTAAAGTTATAGAAATGGTCCTGCATATCTGTTTTAAAGAGAAGAGGTGAGAGAATGGTTATCTTACGTACCAAGTCCTGCAGCCTCAAGTAATCACAGTGGTCCACAAATACAGTTTCACTGTAGCTTATATACAGCTGTTTCCTGGTATCCTTTGGAATTATTTTACCTCTTTAATAATGCAAGGTACTCCTGGGACCTAATTTCTGCCTTAAATAATTCATAATGCATGCTTTGTATTAAATGAACAATTTTAATGAGAAAACCATATCTATTTGACTGGGGAATAATTGTTGATTCAATTTGAATGTTATTTTGAATGAACTAGCATTGGATTAACAAGATTTTACTATATTGCTTTCTCATTTATATCCTAGCCTTATTGTTTAGCCGTAATTATTTATCTTACATCATAGCAAGTTGAGAAAATGACAAGAAATCAAGAGAATGAACTTTGGACTAAATGATGGAAAATGTACAGGGGGCAATCATTGAAGAGATTAAACAACATACAAATACATACTTGTTTAATTGGGTATCTTTTCAGTTCTCTCTGATCTTGAGATCCTGTGGATGATAGCTATGTATCAGGTCTATTCCTCAAGATGAAAAAGCAATGAAGTCCATAGCATTAACCAGCTCTTCTTTGAATCATCTATCAGTCAAAATAGTACAACTTATTTGTGAGTATATTTGCATAACAGAGTTAATACAGTAATACAGTAGAACTGTATAGAATGGAAATACAATAGAGAATGCATAATGCAGAATTAAGAGTAACAATAGAAATAGAGTAACTGTAAAATCCATGAGAATAGAGATGTATGCTTTTGTACAACTAGCACCTAGGACACTGCTTCTTACATAGCTGGTACCCAATAAATATCTGTTAAATGAGTGAATAGTAAACTATCAAAGGGAGCATTAATAATATTATAAAACTCTGAGTACTATTGCCAAGTACTATTGAATGACAAGTAACCATGTGCAGACACTGGTCAAAGTGTTGTACATGCATTAATGTGTAATCCTTATCAAACATATCCAATAAGGTAGGTGCCCTTTTGTTCCCATTCTACGGGTAGAAGAGACTGAGAACTAAATTATTGAAGTAAATTGCTTAAGTTCACATAGGAAAGTTTGAATATGAACCAGGTTTCCATAACGTTAAATATTGTATTCTTAACCATCGGAAAACACTGTTTATCTTAAAGGCCTATAAGACTTGGTTTTTGCATGAAATCTCCCATACAAATACTGAAAGGTGCAAATCTACTCAGCACTCATGATTGAAGCTGGGCATGTTCTGGATGGTACAAATGTAGACATGATTCTTATTTAATACCAGACCATGACTAAAAGGCTCTTCTGCTTAGCTCTTGACTTCACAGTTTAAAGTATGAGGAGAACATGAAGACAACCAACTGAAGTGTCTGTGAGACGTTGAAAATCTACACAATTAGATTCAGGAAGCCATATTTCACTAAGATCTCACTGTTTGCATCTCTCAATACTTATATCATGAGGTATCATAAAAAAACCATGGTCTGCATCATGAAACTGTTTACACACTATTATAAATACAGAATGAAGCATGCAGAAAAGACTTCAGAACACTTACAAAGCACCTTGCAGATGAGTTTCAGTCTCCTATCTGGTTTATGCTGATTGGGGTTTGAAATTGTTGTACATTTCTCAAAGTTGACAATTTAAATATGGAAAATAGAGGTTGAAAGTATGTCTATATTGAATTCTAAAAATATATGTCTTAATTACATAAAGATAAACCAAAATCTTAACTATTAGATATGAAAACAATTAGTTTGGACTTCCCTGGTGGCGCAGTGGTTAAGAATCCACCTGCCAATGCAAGGACACGGGTTCGATCCCTGGTCCAGGAAGATCCCACATGCTGTGGAGAAACTAAGGCCATGCACGGCAGCTACCAAGCCTGTACTCTAAAGACCATAAACCACAATTACTGAGCCTGCGCTCTGGAGCCCAGGGGCCACAACTACAGAAGCCCGCACACCTAGAGCCCATGCTCCGCAACAAGAGAAGCCACTGCAATGAGAAGCCCCTGCACCGCAATGAAGAGTGGCCCCCACTTGCCGTAACTAGAGAGAGAAAGCCTGTGTGCAGAAATGAAGACCCAAATGCTGCCAAAAATAAATAAATAAATAAATTAGAAAAAAACAATTAGTTTGTATTATGTATGCGTGTATATATATATACATACATACATACAAAGTGTTATTCCACGCTCTAAAATTCTTATTACTTCAAGTGAATCTCTGATTTTTTTTACTGTAAATTAAATGGGAAAATATAATATGGAAATAACTTAGAACATATAGACAGAAGCCCTGAGTTCATGTCCCAAGTCCCTTGCTGTCTTCTGAGTCTCAATTAAAATATAATAGAGTTTTTGTATAAATTAAATCATATAATACACAAACGTATACATATATATATATACATTTATATACTAGAAATTACTATGCTCATCTTACTATGGTTATAATACTAAATAAACTAATGACTAATGTCATTTCCAGAGTTTTGATTTAAATGGCAATGTCACAGATTATCCGTTTCTATTTTCAGGTCACAGCAAAGGAAAAAAGCATCCCTCCTACTTCATTTCTGCCTTCAAAGGCTTGCAGGAAATTAAAAAAAAAGAAAAGCATTCTGAGTAGTATTTCTGACAGCAAATTTCTCAGAATCCAGAAATACTTATTTTCTCTGTAATAAGTTGCCACAGATACAAAGGAGCACTTATGATTGATGACTATCTCCGTTTGCATGAGTGATAATTCCTGAACACACAGTTCTTGATTAAAATACAAATGCATTTTCAACTGCATATTTCTTTATCTGTGTTTTATTCTTACATGACAAAATATGAAAAGAATCAGGTAAAGTTGGGCTCTAGTATATTGCAAAAGAGAAACTGAAGCTGAGAGGATTTTCAGGTGGGGCAGGAAGATCTTTTGCCACCATCTGGTTCACAGGACTGGGTCTAGATGTGGTTGTATTGGCTGAACCTTTGAAGGTGAGATTTTTTATATTGAAGTACCCTATTTCCCAAATTGCCTTTTAAAAAACGGATGATCTATATTAGAGTGAAAGCAACTTAAAGGATATTTTCTTTTGAGAATAAGATTAATGGTATGTGTGCCTTTAAGGACATTACCCAGAGGACAGCCATCACATCCTACATTATAATGCACTGTGGGTGCTGAACTTTATACAAACTTGGCACTTGATACATCTGAAAGACAGTGGTGTCTTTCTCTAGGAAATCAGATTTACTTTTAGCACATATACATGATACAGTAGAGGTGAGATAAAACAGAGAAATGAATGTGGAAGAGATTACCAAGACATTAAATATATCATTCCCATGTGAGTGGTCAAGCTGATGATTCTTACAGGTAAGAATCTTATACTTTTGGATCTAATAATCCTTTTAAGAACATGTAGGCTATTATGCTATCATTTGAAAGGAGAAAATTAAACCCAGACCTGATGAGTAAATTGACAAGATTCCATTGCTAGGAAGTGTCAGAACTGAGACTAGAGGGGACACTGTATGCCAGATATTGGCTTAAGCATGTCTGCCCCCACCATCTCATTCAACTGTTACAAGAGCCTTGTGAGTTTACTTACTGTTCCATAGGTGAGGAACTGAGGCTCACAGAAGTGAAAGAGCCTAGCCACAAAGCTAGTAAGTGGCAGACTTAGGAGGAATGAGTCTGTTTGACCCTGTGAATCATAGTATTCCCAGGGCAACAGGCTGCCTCTCAGATTCACAGCACTTGGCTTAGTGGCTCTGCTCAAATATGGAACATGCATTAAGGGCTACTCAAAACTAAGTAGGAGGGCTTCCCTGGTGGTGCAGTGGTTGGGAGTCTGCCTGCCGATGCAGGGGACATGGGTTCGTGCCCCGGTCCAGGGAGATCCCTCATGCCGTGGAGAGGCAGGGCCCGTGTTCCATGGCCTCTGAGCCTGCACATCTGGAGCCTGTGCTCCGCAACGGGAGAGGCCACAACAGTGAGAGGCCTGCATACCGAAAAAAAAAAAAAAAAAAATAAGTAGGAGATCCAAGGTGATGAAAAAAAGAGATAAATGTGAAGTTGTCCCCATTGAGACAGTACTTCTGAAATTTCAGGTTAAGAAATAGCTTCTGTGAACCGAGACAGGAAAGAAAGAGAACACAGTTTGATATCATTTGGGTTCCTTTGAATTCTGGGGGAACAGCCTCCCTGTGGTGGACAGCCCCTCCATGTCTCCTGACCTTTTATGAGGTAATTTAGCTCATTGGTAGATAAGCTCAAGTCTTTGCAAGCTTGCTCACTCTCATGTGTGGAGCATATGCTACCTGCTTGAAAACACAATAGAGGAAAAAGTTAAAATATAAATTATCTTCTTATTCACTTTTCAATTCTGAAAGATAATTGTTTAAGTAACACATTCTGCCTTGCTTAGAGGACATTAATACTCATTCATTATTAAAAATATATTTATATGTTCAAATGTGTTTGCATTTCACAAGTCTCATCAAGAAACCAGGCTCTGTGAACCCTGTATTTTGGTCATGCTTGCAATTCTAGTTTACTTCTTTAATAAGCATTCCATGAATAAATGTAAATAAGAATTCAGAAAAGTACAATGAGTAAAACTTTATTCCACAAGTCTACATAAAACAGTATGAGAAAATAATCTATTAATCTATTTTAAAACATATAGGTGATATCTAATAAAACTTTATATTTTAACCTTTGGATTTATGATAAAAATGTTTATGACATAGGTTTTTCTTCTTCTTTATTTCTTATTATATCTTTTCTTACAGGTCCCTTTCATTCATTCACCCATTCAAAAAAAATACTCATTGATTACTATCGCATGCTATGAATAGTCCCAAGCACTGGTCATAGCAAGAAAACAACACAATAGGTTCCTTGTGCTCATGGAGCTTGTACATTAAGTGGTAGAGACAGACAATAACCAAGTAAAAGAAGCAAGATCATGTCAGATAATAAACTTAATGGCAAAAGCAAAAAAGAGTGGCAGATAATGACTTAGAGATGAATGAGTTGAATGACTTAGAAAAGAATTCTGGCATAGGTCTCTAGGAAAATGCCTTTGAGAGAGGACCTACCTGGGCAGAGAAGCCAGCCATGCAAAGATGTAGGAATGGTGAGAACTACTTGGTAAGAACAAGTTTCAAATATTCAAAAAAGATGAAAAAGGCCAGTATTGTCAGGGAAAAGTACTAGATAGACAGTGAAGCTGGGACCAGACCTCAAAAAGCAGGAAAGCCATGATAAACAGTATGGATTTTCATGTTAGTGCTGTGCAGAGGGTGGACAGTAGTGAGGCAGTAATCAACAAAGAGACCAGATGAAGGCCATCCGGGCCAGCAATGGTAGTGCTTTGGGCACTCCTGGCAGCAGTGTAGATGGCATGACCAAGATTCAGAAGTTATAACTGACGGGGCTTTAAGAATTTGATGGATGATATGACAGGAATCAAGATGGACTTAACTTTTTGGCTAGGATGACTTGGTGGAAGATAATGCTATTTGTTAAGATGGGGAAGCCTCCTTTTATAATTAAAAATTCTTTGGCAATGACTAATAAGTCCAATTTTTTTTTTTTGGTATAACAGCTCTAGAGTATTATTAAAAGATTTTCAATGACTACAGTTGTCCTTGTTCATGATTTTGAAGATTTTGGCATCGTAGCTAGTGATTCACTTTTTATGTAGAGCATTGTGTGGGAGGTTCTTGGAATGCATATCTATGAGAGATGATATTGGCAATGAATCATATGATATCACTAGCTTGTCACAATCAGATTATGAAGATATTCTACTTTTTGTTGCTTGGCTCCATAAATGGTAAAGAATTGATGAATAAACCAAAGAATAAATCAGAGGTAAGAAATATGCTATTAGTCACTTAAGGCATTGCTGCCATACAATGGAAGCCTCCCTTTCTGTTTAGAATTGCTATCTATATCCTTCTGGATGTAGTGAAAGCCAAGGATATTATAGGATAAATTTATAAGAAAGCATAAGATGCATGTACCACATAATTTTATGAGGTAGAAAACCATCTGTTTGTGGAAAAATGTTCAGTGCTTTGTAGCCATGATTCCAACACTGACGGCCCCCTCAGGCTGCTGTTCACAGCTATTTACAGTTCCTCAAGGCTACTTAATTGTAGTTTCCAGTGCCCTTGTTACTTGACTGTCCCACTCAAAATTCGTCAAGGACCCTTATCTCTTCACCTTTTAAACTCTGCTCTGTGTTATGGATCATTTTGAAAATCAGTCCAGCATTTGAGATGAAATATTCAGGGTGAATAAGACAGAAGTCAGCAAATGAGTTGACCCCACCATAACACAATCTCAAGAAAAACAAGACATCTAGCTGATAAAAGTAAGCTTGTGCTCTGATCAGAACGGAGGTGTGAAAGTTTAGTTTTCTTTTTGTTTTCAACCCAATAAGGTTTGTAAATCTTCCTCTAGCTGTTGCTCTATCTCTTGCCCACCCAATGTTTCAGTCTAGTACTCCAGCTCGAGTTCTGCAAAGTACGTGAGTGAGACAGTGATACAGAAAATTTTAAAGACTGCACTTTGTGAATCAGGGTCTTATTTGACACACTATGTGCCCCCTGTTGTCTTCGAGGCCTATACAGAGACAGCTTCAGCAAATCCTTGGCATGCAGTCATTATGCCCAAAGCAAGGGTGTAGAACTCCTGTGGGCTGAGCTGATTGTAGGGGAAAGACAAGGGAGCAAGCATTGTGTACCATAGATGTGTGAATGAAAGCACATCCATCACAAAGAAGGGCAGGAAAAAAATAATGTGAGTGAGATTATATTGATGCATCCCTGAGAAGAATATCAATATATCAGGACTGCGAATAAGCATGTGATGCTTTAAACTGGAATGTTTGCTATAAAATAGATAAATAACAAGGACCTACTACTCTATAGCACAGGGAACTATATTCAGTGTCTTATAATAACCTATAATGAAAAAGAATATACACATATAAGAATATCTATATAGATATATAAATAATATCTATCTATCAATCTATGTATCTAAAACTGAATCACTTTGCTGTATACCTGAAACTAACAAAACATTGTAAACCAACTATACTTCAATTAAAAAAAAAACACAACCCTTTCAGTTGAATAAACTTGACTTCCTATATAAAAAGAAACTGAAATGTTTGAGACACATTTCTCTTTCTGTTTTTTCTGTTTTGAGATTAGTTATTATGGCAGCTTCATTCCTGTTCTGATTCTGCTAGTAGCGACATGAGTCATCTTGGAAAAGTTACTTCAGTTCCTTGAGCTTCGATTTTTTCATCTCTGAACTTAAGATAGTAAGAATATCCAGCAGCTAGGTTTAGGGTGAAGGTTAATATGATAAAGCATGTGAAAATACTTGTAAAGTGTGAAGTGCTCAAAGTAGTGGCAATTGTCCATATTAGTCATTAGAAGATATTGGCTCTACGTACTGATATTATATTATTGAGGACATATATAGTAACTTTAAAAATATAGGATTAAAAGGTAATATTTCTTTGGGTCAAGAACGTGAATCATCTCACTTAACTCTCACCACAACCCATTGGATAGATACTATTATTGTCTACATTTGACAGAGGACAAAATCAAGGCTCAGAGAGGTTAAGTAACTTGATCATGGTCACACAACTAGTTTATGGCTGAGCTAGCACTTGGTTTCATGTATATCCAATTTCAGTGCAAAGATTTTAGCTCTGCATGCTATTTAGAATTGTAGCTCCAAGTATACTATAAAGTAACACTCAGAATGTAAAGATATAAAATCCTTCTAACATTTAAAAAATAAACTATGATAACTCAGAGCATGGATTTTAATGCTCCTGAGATAGATTATACTGCTAACACTGTACTTTACTACAGAATTACTCAATATGGCTACTTCCTCTACACAAATCATTTGACTGTATAGCAACTGTTGAGTGTATGTACCAATTCACCTTAAGGTTGGCAATTTTTAATTTGAAACAGAAGTAGCCATGTTTGTGGGGAACACCATTCAAATTTTATTTGGAAGAAGAATTTAAGTTAAGGTGAAGTATGCATGCTTTTGAGTAGCTGGGAAGATAGCATTATTACTAACAAAAATCATCAGAATGTCATAATGTTCAACATAGTTGAACTATCTCCAAAGAGTAGACAAGGAAAGTTCTCTGAGTACTAAGCTACTAAATGGCATTTGCAAGATATGGGGAGTTGTCTTATATCTAAAAACAGTGAGTGTCATTCTCACTTGCCCACCTCTATTCCTGAGAGAGCATCGCTTAGTTTCAGCATCGTTAGTTTCAGCATCAGTTTCAGTATCCAAAATTGATAAATTACCTGGATGGCATTTGAAATATACAACAGACTTTACTCTGTGCTTGTAGAGATGGAAGGAGATAATATAGCACATATGCAAACAATCTTATGTTGAATTTTAGACATTAGCCTTTTTTATTATTTTTATGTTTGGGGTCATTTTGTTATTTTGCTTTGGATTATGCCCCTCCACTCCTTCCCCTTCCCCAAAGTTCTCAGTTTCCTCACTCTCAGAAGCAAAACCCCTCATTTCTTCCATTTCTTATATGGAACAGTTTCAGCTGGCTTCAGCCCTGTTTAGCATGGCCAAAACATGAAGGTCTGCCTTCCCTTTAAAGACCCAACCAAGCCCTAGGATGTGGAAGTACACACTGGTGTCTACTCAGAGGCAATTTCATTACACTGGTTACATGATCTTCTGTTTTCTTTGTCAACAGTATGTCGTATTTTATGCCAAGAAATGACTACAAATTTAAGTACAGAATGCTATATCATTTTATTATTAAGAATATTATAATAATTATATGTGGTATGCTACCATACTTATAATATCCCCCCCAACAAAATAACTTGCTTTGTAGCATTAGAATATGAGGAATAATAGATGGGAAAATAATATTGGCAATAGAGATATAATTTATTCATTCAGTTCAGTTTTCCAGGTATATTAAAAAGGACACCAGGAAAAGGTCTGTGTCTTTCCTCACCAAATGTTTTATTACTCTTTACAAAAATTATGCTTGAAAGAGAATTTCAGAAAACAGACATTTATTACAGAAGGTGATAATATTTTTCCTCGTTTTCTTCTTTTATTATTATTACTATTAGAAATTATTGGGGACAGAGAATGGAAGGATGGTATATAAGTGCATGTAGTTCATGTAAATATGTTAATAAACATCTGCTTTTTATTGAGCATCTACTCTGACAAAGTTTTAAAACATGCTTTCTAATCCTCACAAGTTGCTGTATTGTGATGTATTAGTTATCTATTGCTACATTAAAAATCGCCACAAAATTTAATTGTTTAAAACAATAAGAATACTTTATTACCTCTCATGGTCTCTGTGGGTTAAGAATTCAAGAACAGCTTGCCTGGGAGGTTCTGGCCTGTCTCATGAGGACACAGTCTGAAGACATTCTCCATTCTCATACCTGGTGCCTTGCTAGGGAAGATTCAATAGCTCTTTCTCTAGGTGGCCTTTCCACATGGTTTCCTTCTCATGGTGGACTCAAGAGAGCTAGACTTTGTACACGATGGCCCAGGGAACCGCAAGTTCATGTCCTGAAGGAGAGAGCCAGGTGACAGCTGTATCACCTTTCAGGACCTGACCTCTGACCTCAGAGTCACATGGTATTACCTGCACCACTCTATCTGGAAGGGCAGTTAGAAAATCCTGTTCAAGTTTAAGAGAAAGATAAAGAGATTGCCTCTTTATTGGCTACGACAAAATTCTAGAAGAGCATGTGGGACCAGAAATATTGCAGTATCGATTTTGGAAAATATAATCTGCCACAGGTAGGCATTCTTACCTCTAATTTAAAGATAAGAAAACCTAGGTTCAGTGAGCTTGGGAGACCCAAAGTCACCTGGTAATATTTGGTCAAAATATCTTGCACTTACAGTGCTATATGTTATTAACGCTATCACTAGTGCTTTGGTCTATACTCCATGGATCACTGAAATCCTTTTCTCACAAGAATCACCCTAAACAGCATAAAAACTTTCCCCACCTCTCACCTTACAGAAGAACACCTTTGGAGTATCCAGGTGACTTCCCTTCTACCCTTCTGGCCTTTATCTGAGCCAGAGGTCTTGCCTATTTTGCCACCTTCCTGCTGGTTTGGCTAATGGAGAGGAGAGAGAAAAAATGTCTTTCTTAAAATTTTTAACTTCTTGTGTGTACCCTCAAATTTACATTGACAGTGTGTACAACAGGCTTATCTAGAGGGATTATCTGGTGAGTGCACCATGGCCTAATGAAGGATGCTAATGCTCTTTGGTGAAGTTGAAATAAAAAGAGGATATAAGAAGAAGAATGAGAGTCAATAAGGAACAAAACAGAAATTAATTTTTAAGGGATGACACATTCTACCTTACATGATTATATTTTATTCTAATCTGAAGTAAATGACAAAGCTTATATATTTTCTGAAAATAGATCTTTTAACAGTAAATATTCTTGTGAGCTCTGCCAAGCTATTTGTGTTTTATTTTAAAAGCTTTTGTACCTTCCTAAGGTAAACAAAATACTTCAGAGATTATGTGGACATTTCAGAACACTGTTCTTAAAAATAGAAGCAAAATGAAAATCAAGAATTGATTCAAATGAATTGATATTGAATTCAAATAACATTCAAATGTTATTTTAATTTTTGATGATACTATACAGATCTTCACAGTCTAAAAACAAAAATAATATTGTTAATGACTTCTACTTAAAAGCGAATTTTGTAGTATTGTTTTCATCCCAAAGTTCAGTTGACTGCTCCTATGTAGGTAATGAGTAAGAGGAATAAATTCTATCCCATCTTTTCCAGAATCTCCATCAGAATGGAAGACGTTTATAAACTATAGGAATGATTTATTAATTTATAATTATTGATTTTTCATTTTATGACCAGAGTAATGAAAACTTCTGAAAACCACAGATTATTTGTTGAGTCTTCAAAGTGTGCAGAGTTTAATAAGAAGTGTCATTGTTTGGAAAGGAGAATAGTATTAAAGAAATAGCCAACACATTACCCTTTCTTGAGAAGTTCACCAATGAACTGAGCCACCAGATAAAACTCTAATTTCCTATTACTAGACCTCAGGGTTTCACATACCTGCCCACACACCTGCTCTCTGCCTCATGCTATAAGAAAGCACTTGTGTAACCTCTGACCTAAAGTCAATCTATTCACTTCTGCTCTGGAAACTTGAGATAAGTTGCAGAACACAGTGAAAGAATAGATATTGGAATATGTGTATCCAAGGTGTTCTATGAATTCACACTTCAAAAAATGCATCATCTCTCATACAGATAACTCACACTGATATTATGTATTATTATCTTCAATGCATATTACTGTATTCAATATACTACTGTATTCAATACAATACTGCACCTAATGCAGTGTACCAGCTTAAGTGGAGCCTGGATCTCTGTCTTTATTTGTTAGTTCTGGTTGACACTGTCACTGGAGTCTGAGAAGTCCCTTCCCATATCAGGTGAGATACATAAACAATGGTATTTAGAATATATAACAGTATATACTGTGTGTGCAATTCTGTCTAAGCATCTTCCTGGTATGATGCCACATAAACTTGCCAACAACCCTATGAAATAGGTACTATTATCCCCATTCTATCAATGAAGAAATGGTGGCACATAAAGTTTCAATAATTTTCAAAAAATGGGAAGCTATTGGTAAAGCCAGTTTTTGAAACCATGTACTTCAGAACTCATGCTCTCAGTTACTACATAAACTATACGCAGTCAAGATGGCAAGAAAAAACAATGATTATTGATTATTATCAATATGTCAGTGAGGTGAAAGCACTAAAGAATCTGTTTCACCAGTTGCCCAAGTATATCTTTTTTCTTTATATAATCAATTGCTCCTAGCTCAAGACTTACTAAGTTTTATGGCTATTTCATAAATTGTTTTATAAAGTAAAATTCAATTATGCTAAACTGTGATGTGATGATGTAGTTTTGCATGATCTCATTGACCATAGTTTTGCATTTCTGATCTCTTTAGTGTGTGTTGATATACTAGGCACACACTGAACCATCTTAATAACAAAATTAACATTTCCCAACATCACCAGTCATTAACAAAGCTCATTTAAACAAAATAAGCTTATTACAGGGTGAGTATAGATGTTGCCTTTGTGCTTCCAGGTCATTGAGAAGAGAGAAAAATATGATTATAATGCTTTAAGCACTTTGACAATTGTCCAGTAGAATTCAATAATACTGTGGTTTATTATGTGCAAAAGTGTTCATAAGCCTATAAGCCAACATTATTAAACAATGGTAGCACAGATTTCTTTGTATGAATAGAAAACATGGAGGTGGATATAGAGGTTTATAATAGTTTAACCTTATTTATAACAGCTACAAAAATCTTTTGAGGTGCAAAAAATCAGAGCAAAAAATCAATATTTGAAGCTATTCTTGGGAGAATTTGGTTTATTATGAGTCCTATAACGTATCTTATTATTCTAACATATCTGTGAATTAATCTTTGTGTAAATAATCAATTTAGTTCTACTGGAAATACATTATCAGAAGGACAAAAATGATTCAGCCCCATATCAGATACTTACTTAATAATTTTTAGAGAAAAGGATCATTTCCCCAGTAACTTTTTCTTTCTATTTTTTCCTTATGTCGTGAGGCAAGATTATCTTCTGAGACTGAGTATTGAAGTAAGGGGTAGAATAAATGTGTCAAAGATTTGAGATTTGGGAATGGATATTTATCGAGTTTGAATTATCAATAGTGACATGGTTAGGTTAGGCTTTAAATGGGTACTTTGGGTACAGAGGGGAGGTTGTGTGTAAAAGAAAGGAAGATTAGAGTCCAGAAGAGCAATTAAGTACCTTACTTAATACCGTAGAAGAGAAGAGTGATGCCATTAATTAACTACAAGTTGCAGAAAGAATAGATGACTTTTAGGAGAAAGTGCAGACAGAAAAAGAAGAGGAAGTATAAAGCCAAATGGTAATGAGGATTATGCAGATATGAAGGGAAAACTTCTGCATGTCTCACATCCAACTGTTCAGAAAACACCAGCTCAAATTACTAATGAGAAAACACTCCTTCCCCTGCCCCAGTAGACACGGTTTGATTTGGCTTCAGGGCTCAGATTATGACTTAGATCTAATATATCATGAGTTAAACTCAGAGGGACCTCTGCCTGGGTTGGTCCAGCAATACTCAGTCCCAAGAATTTTCTTTCTCTTACTTTTGGTCTATAAGCTGAAAGCTGGTAACATAAAAGGTGGGGCTGCTGGAGGCTATGATGTAACAAATGTCTGACAGATTGTAATGTGCAAAGAACTAAATTGAGTACTGGTGACAGTTTTTTAGCTCCTGGATCTAAAGTTTTCTGAAGCCATAATGTCCCGAATATTCCTTTTCTTGTTCTGTTTTCTGAAGGTAGTTTGAATTGGGCTTTTGTCATTCGCAATAGCAGGAATCCTGAATATTCCATGAGGCCTGTAGACTTTATTTCCGAAGTTGCTTATGTAAAGCATTATGGAGAATTTAATAAAATGTAGGACACCAATCTACAATCTAAGATTTTGACAAGTCATAGGGTTTTCACTTTTGAAATATTGCAGTACACATTATTTCTTTTGAATTTTGCTTAAAGTTTTATAAGATCTCAATTGAAGTTTCTCCTAAGAACTGCCTATACCCATGGTGTTTGAGGCCTTGCTTAACACATTATATGTCTCAATTATAAAATTTTTGGTCAAGTGACTGTAGTCTTTATGATTTTTAAAGCTCTGCATTCATACAAAGCATTCTAAATTTAATGATGATGAGAATAACTGGAGTTATCACTTAATGTTTTTATTAATTAGGTAAATAAAATGTATATGCAAACACTGAACAGAGAAATACTAACTGGTAATGTTATTTTGTTGTCTTTGTGGATAAAAGGGTGCCATAGCCATCAGAATTATTTAAATGTGGTGCAACCAAGTAAAATCTTTGTGCTGTATTTGACTAAAACCTAGGAGAATGCTTGAAATGACTTTCTGCAATCTCTGTGTTTGCTTTCTATTTTAATATATAAAAAAATCAATAGGGGTTATGGTTATAATTTGTACTGAAGAGAAAGTTGTTAATATGTTTTCACATTAAAGATTTTCCTCACTTATGACTATTGCTTAGTTATTTAATCCAATAGTTTGCTGGAATAAAAAGATTTTTTTAAAAAAGCAGTTTTTTTAAAAAAAAACAAAGCCAAATTAGATCTTACTTTAAGTTCAAGTGTTCAAAGGCACCTTGTTTATAATTACAATGAAGAATCAAATCAAAGGAGAAATTTATGATGTCCATTAAACATAAATTATTTCTACAGAATCCAAAATCCTCAAAATGATATAATCAGTATTTCCTTTTCAAAAATACTTTCTTTTATCAAAGAGCAAAAGGCAATATAAGGCAATCAGAATTCAAATATAAAGAGAAAAAATATTTTTCAGTGTGTGTTTTCATCTTTATACTGATAGTTTCCACTCCAGCTATTCAGATGATTTATATATATATCAATAAACTACAGAGTATCTGTCCACTGTTAAATTTTTCTCTGAGTTGTTGGTCTTATTCCTGTTGATGTCAAGGTGATTTTTACATGTTAAGAAAACAAGATGTTTGCTTTGTCTTTTGACTTTGATTATGATGCACTTTCCAATGCAAAGTGTTTTTATTTTTAGGTAGTATTTAACTTTATGACTTTTGCATCTTTGATGGATTTTTTTTTATTTCATGACATATTTTATTTTATTTTCTGTGTGAATTCCTTTGTTTGATGGATCTTTGATCCATCTGGATTTGTGTGTGTGTGTGTGTGTGTGTGTGTGTGTGTGTGTAAGATGTGAGGTTTCAATTCAAGTTTATTTTATGTTAAATTGTGACTCAGTTTTTCTAGTGCTGTTATTAAATAATTTCTCTTTCCCCCACTTATTTGAGAGACCATCTCTTTCATCCCACGAGAGCATGCACATACACATGTGAATATATGCTTCAAGAAGAGAGGAATTTTTTTTAATGCTTTATTACTATCATCCAGGACAGAGCAGTGTCTGACTTATAGAAGATATTGAATAACTATTAGTTGAATGAACATGTGCTGCTTGTATAGAGTGCCATATAACCTGATATATTCAATTCCCTAAACTTCCTCCTATGCCCCAGAATATTTCCAAATACAGGTTCACGTGAAAAGTATTAAAGGCAACTAATGAAGTGGGTTAACTTTATGGACTTCCAAATGATTGTTTTTAAGGTTACCTTGGATTTTCTCTGTTTCACTTCCTCTGCTGAAATATGCTTCTCATATTTTCCATATCTTTAATAACTTGGAAATTTAAGGGCAATCCTTTTTTCCGAAGCGTTTTCAATCTTTTGAATCCAATACACATGGACAAATGATATTTATATCCATTGTGAGTCCTCTCCCTTGGAGGGGACAGGATCTTGGGCAGCTCTCAGTGCAGTAATTGTCACTAAACCCTTTTCATTCTCGTTGAAATCAGCATCTTGAAAGTGACTCTCTTATGCCTACACCTTGAGACCTCTCCATTTTGTTATTAAAAATAAAATAATTTACAAGCTTTGATGTATCATCCTTAGAATCAAATTGCACAAACCATACCTGACAACAGAATAAGAGACAAGTGTTGCGAACACAACCATAACAAGAGATTAACCACTCTTAATAGTGAGCTTAGCATCCCCACAGCTCCTAGTAGAGCTGTGGAAAACAAGGGGAGTAACGGTGTATTTGGTTAAGTATTTATCGACATCTTATTTAATTCCCACCACAACTCTCACAGGCCAAGATAGATTAAATTCCCCAAGGTAGGTAGTTCATTATGAAAAAGACAGAGGCAAGAACTGTAAGGGATATATCTGATTGGAGAGACCAATCTCTTCCCTACTGGGCTATCCTATAAGCCTTTTCATTTATTGCCAATATTTCTGGAGGTTTCACCCCTTTTTGACTCATAATGTTGTTCTCTCATGGAGATAACAAGAAAAGCTCTGAGAAAGAGAGAGGCTGAGCCCCAGACATATTTCTGCAGTTGATACCATGCATAATTAAAGTGGCATATCAAAGAATAAATAATTCAAGTATTTTGTGACATAGACCATAAATGTAGAAAATGTTCAGTCTTCTGGACTGTGAATTTTATTTGTATTTCTTTGAAGAGTGCACAGGGTTTAGGCCAATGCAGAAAACTCATTTTAATTCTCAAACATGTCCTGTCCTTCCAGCAGAAATCGTTCAAAATGCAGGACCCTTTCTTGGGCTGAGTGTGGAGGTACTCCTTGGAGCCACCTCACAAGAAAATTGTGAAATTACAGGTTCAGCTGTCTGTGAGAAGAGAATGCACAAAGGCTTAAGAAGCAATAGTAAAGCAAGGATGGTAGACCAAATGTGCCCAAATAACAGTGTTTCTAAAACTATATGTATATCAGTATTAATTTTTCTGAGAATATATAGATGTTTTTCAAGGAAATTATAATGCAATTATGCACACCTTTAAAAAAGACTACTATTAACACTGAAAGAAATTCAGTTTTTAATTTCCATAAGATATAACAGGATCTTTATGATGTAAACTGTATATTTCCAACCAGAGAAATTTTTAAAAATCCAAGTCTTAAAATGAATAGAATGCATTTATGTAGCATCCATCCTTCCTTAAATAGCTGTAATGTGTATTTATCATTTTTTTCTATACAATTGCCTTTCTGTGTTTCAATAGGAAGAGCTTTTTAAAAAAGTCTACTATAAATGACCCTTTATGAGCACATTACTGAAACACCTCTTTTCAAATCTTTTGTGGTAGGCACATTATCTTTGACTAGATCTATTCAACATTGATGAGAATACCTTTTCCATCTACTTCATTCTGTTTCTATGAAAACATTTCATCACTGAGCAGTGCATTCACATTCATCAGTAATTACTTGTACACTGTCCAATTTGTATCCTGTGAAGGCTTATGGGAGAATAATTGCTACAGTATGTCAAGAGAAGGATATAGGCAAGGTTAGCTTAGAAAATTCACACATTCTCCCACTCACAAAATGACCCTGATATTCTTATTGGCTTTAAAATATCTAATTATATCACTGCCTTTCTATACAGATCAAGTGAAAATTATTCATTTATTTAATCCAGGTTCACATAATTATCCCATTTTCATACCTGCCCTCACTTCATTCTGCTCACCTCTTGCTTGTAGTCGCTATATCTTTGGTAACTTGAAGAAAACAGTCAGGCCAGCCATTCAGAAGCCCCAAAGGAACTTCACTCTCTCTTCTGCTATTTTAGTTTCATTAAATTATGTTCTTATTATGTTGGAGGAATATTATTCAAGCTAAGGAATAGCATCACAATAAACTTTCTTTTTTCTTTAGTGTGAGATGCTTAATCACCTGAAAAAGCCATTTACTGTTTTATATATACCCTTCCCTATGAGTATAATCCTTTAATTATTAATTGAATTCATAATTTGGGACTTAAATATGGCTTTGTGTTTGACTGCACCAAATGTTATGGAGTATATTTCTTCATCGCAAAGAATTATGTATAAATTTCTGTTGTCTTTAAAAATAATTTTGAGAGTATATTAGATTAACTAGTTAATGTTCTTTATGGATAATCAGTAATTTATTCCTGTATATTGCTGAATTTATTTTATAGAATTTAATTACTAATCCAAAATTACATTTTCATATTTGTATAAAAATACACCTTGCATTATACTATAGACTGTCTACAGAGTCAAATGAAATGCCCTCTTTCCTGATGAACTTTTGGAAAATTTTGAAAATAAGAAAAACACGTCAGCAAGTGAATTTCCTGAACATCACCTCAACAGCCAGTGAAGGGTAAATTGGAGGAATTAGGGAGCGTGCCTCCATGAGAATGCCTTCAACCTCCATTTCTCCCAACTGTCCAAATTGGCATAGTCCTCCCAAAGACAAAATTTGAGTTTTCAGAGTGACAACACCAATTCACATCATTGCTCCTTGTTGGACCAAGTGGAGAGGAAGAGAAAAAAAGGAAATCTCTGTGCTTAGAATTTTTGACAGCTTAATCTCTCTCAGAAGAGAAACATGGACTAATAGTTATTACCTCCAACCAACTGACCCTTCACTCAACCTCCACTGGAGGATCAAGATACAGGTTTGGAAGCCAGGAGTGGTTAAGGAGCATCATATCTCAAGGAAACAAAGTAAGTTTAGCGAAGCATTTCCCTCTAACAAATGCTTGTTTTGTAAAAATTTTATTGAATCAATGTTGCATTATATAGTAAGGGTAGAATGTAAAATATTTCTCTCATGTGTGAATGTTTTCAATGGATTATCTTTGGGGAAAGCTAATAAATTCTCTACAAATTTGACTTTCTGTGAAGTCAGATTGTTTCTACTCATAGTGGAACCATTGATCCTTGCTTTTTTTTTTTGAACTCCATTGTTATCAACATGACAGCACAAAAATGCCCTGCAATTTATGTAAATATGTACATCCAAGCTTTATCAGTCACAACTCAAGGCTTTATAAGTCACAACTTACAACTTAAAACATATATATATTTTTCTTCAGGAATATTTTCAAACATATAAATCTATCATATATATATATATATATTATACTTAGGTAGTTTCAGGAAGAAATGGATGAATCTGCCACAACACTCCCTCTTAATCAGGGTTTGAAGGCTAAGTGTCTGAAATTTCTCTAACAATTAAAAAATGAACCTGTCTCTTGGGAAAACAAGGAGCAGAGGCTCACCTGAACATCCTGAAGATTCCTGGAGCTTCAAGTGATCTTGATAATCTTGATGGAATCTGGAGTGACAGAGGTCTCAGAAGGTCTTTCTCCTTCTCCATCCCCCTCCCACTGCCTCTGTCTCAACCCCTCTCAAGTAAGACATGGAGATCACCTTCCTCCCCACAAATACATCAAAAGTTCAACTACATGGGGAACAGCTCCTACAGAACACCTACTGAATGCTGGCAGAAGACCTCAGACTTCCCAAAAGGCAAGAAACTCCCCACATACCTGGGTAGGACAAAAGAAAAAAGAAAAAACAGAGACAAAAGAATAGGTACGGAATCTGTACCTCTGGGAGGAAGCTGTGAAGGAAGAAAAGCTTCCACACGCTAGGAAGCCCCTTCACTGGCAGAGACGGCGGGTGGGTGGTGGAGGGAAGCTTCGGAGCCACGGAGGAGAGGGCAGCAACAGGGGTGCAGAGGGCAAAGCGGAGAGATTCCCGCACAGAGGATCAGTGCCGACCGGCTTTCACCAGCCTGAGAGGCTTGTATGCTCACTCGCTGGGGCAGGTGGGGGCTGGGAGCTGAGGCTTGGGCTTCAGAGGTCAGATGCCAGAGAGAGGACTATGGCTGGTTGCATGAACACAGCCTGAAGGGGTCTAGTGTGCCACAGCTAGCTGGGAGGGAGTCCAGGAAAAAGTCTGAAACTGGCTAAGAGGCAAGAGACCATTGTTTCAGGGTGCATGAAGAGAGGAGATTCAGAGTACTGTGTAAACGAGCTTCAGAGACGGCAGCGAGCCGCGGCTATCAATGCGGACACCAGAGATAGGCGTGAAATGGTAAGGCTGCTACTGCAGCCAACAAGAAGCTTGTGTGCAAGCACAGGTCACTCTCCACACCTCCCCTCTGGGGAGACTGTGCAGCCTGCCACTGCCAGGGTCCCGTGATTCAGGGACAACTTCCCCGGGAGAACGCACGGTGCACCTCAGGCTGTTGCAACGTCACTCCGGTCTCTGCTGCCGCAGGCTCGCCCTGAATTCTGGACCCCTTCCTCTGCCTCAGCCTGAGTGAGCCAGAGCCCCCTAATCAGCTGCTACTTTAACCCCGTCCTCTCTGGACAGGGAACAGATGCCCTCAGGAGACCTACACGCAGAGGCAAGGCCAAATCCAAAGCTGAACCCCAGGATCTGTGTGAACAAAGAAGAGAAAGGAAAATCTCTCTATGCAGTGTCAGGAGCAGTGGATTAAATCTCCACAATCAATTTGATGTACCCTGCATCTGTGGAACACCTGAATAGACAACCCAAAATTGAGGTGGTGGACTTTGGGAACAACTGTAGACTTGTGGTTTGCTGTATGTGACTGACTGGTTTCTGGTTTTATGTTTATGTTAGTTTAGTATTTAGAGTTTATTATCTTTGGTAGATTTGTTTTTTGATTTGGTTGCTCTCTTCATTTTTTTTTAAACATATATATATATATATATTTTTCCTTTTTCTCCTTCTGTGAATGTGTATGTGTATGCTTCTTTGTGTGATTTTGTCTGTATAGCTTTTCTTTTACCATTCATCCTAGGTTCTGCCTGTCCTTTTTTTTTTTTTTTAGTAGAGAGTTTAGCACTTGTTATCATTGGTGGATTTGTTTTTCAGCTTGGTTACTCTCTTCTTTCTTTTTTTATTACCATTTTATTTTTAATAATATATATTTTTTATTTTAATAACTTTATTATATTTTTCTTTCTTTCTTTCTTTCTTTTTTATTCCCCATTTTCTTCTAAGCTGTGTGGCTGACAGCATCTTGGTGTTCTGGCTAGGTGGCAGGTCTGAGCCACTGAGGTAGGAGAGCAAAGTTCAGGACATTGGTCCACCAGAGACCTCCTGGGCCCACGTAGTACCAAACAGCAAAAGCTCTACCAGAGATCTCCATCGCAATGTGAATACCCAGTTCAACTCAATGACCAGCAAGCTACAGTGCTGGAAACCCCATGCCAAACAACTACCAAGACAGGAATACAACACCACCCATTAGCAGAGAGGCTGCCTAAAATTATAATAAGTTCACAGACATCCCAAAACACACCACTGGAAGTGGTCCTGCTGACCAGAAAGACAAGATCCAGTCTCAACCACCAGAACACAGGCACCAGCCCCCTCCACCAGGAAGCCTACACAACACACTGAATGAATCTTACCCATGGGGGGCAGACCCCCAAAACAGTGGGAACTATGAACCTGCAGCCTGCGAAAAGGAGACCCCAAACACAGTAAGTTAAGCAAAATGAGAAGACAGAGAAACACACAGCAGTTGAGGGAGCAAGGTAAAAACCCACCGGAAAAAACAAATAAAGAGGAAATAAGCAGGCTATCTGAAAAAGGATTCAGAGTGATGATAGTAAAGATGATCCAAAATCTTGGAAATAGAATGCAGAAAATAAAAGAAACATTTAATAAGGGCCTAGAAGAACTAAAGAGCAAGCAAACAATGATGAACAACTCAATAAATGAAATTAAAAATTTTCTAGAAGGAATTAATAACAAAATAACTAAGGCAGAGAATGGATAAGTGACCTGGAAGATAAAATAGTGGAAATAACTATCGCAGAGCAGAATAAAGAAAAAACAATGAAAGGAATTTAGGACAGTCTCAGAGACTTCGGGGACAATATTAAACACACCAATATTCGAATTATAGGGATCCAGAAGAAGAAGAAGAGAAAAAGAAAGGGACTGAGAAAATATTTGAAGAGATTATAGTTGAAAACTTCCCTAATATGGGAAAGGAAATAGTCACTCAGGTCCAGGAAGCACAGAGAGTCCCATACAGGGTAAATCCAAGGAAAACACACCAAGACACATATTAATCAAATTATCAAAAATTAAATACAAAGGAAAAATATTAAAAGCAGCAAGGGAAAAGCAACAAATAACATACAAGGGAATCCCCATAAGGTTAACAGCTGATCTTTCAGCAGAAACTCTATAAGCCAGAAGGGAGTGGCAGGACATATTTAAAGTGATGAAAGGGAAAAACCTACAACCAAGATTACTCTACCCAGCAAGGATCACATCAGATTCAATGGAGAAGATAAAACCTTTATAGACGTGCAAAATCTAAGAGAATTCAGCACCACCAAACCAGCTTTACAACAAATGCTAAAGGAACTTTCTAGGCAGGAAACACAAGAGAAGGAAAACACCTACAATAACAAACCCAAAACAATTAAGAAAATGGTAATAAGAACACACATATCAGTAACTACCTTAAATGTAAAGTAAGGTAGATAATTAATGATCTAACCAAAAGACAGACTGGCTGAATAGATACAAAAACAAGTCCCGTATATATGCTGTCTAAAAGAGACCCAGTTCAGACCTAGGGGCACATACACATATAGACTGAAAGTGAGGGGATGTAAAAAGATATTCCATGAAAATGGAAGTCAAAAGAGAGCTGGAGTAGCAATCTCATATGAGACAAGCAGACTTTGAAACAAAGACTATTATGAGAGACAAAGAAAGACACTACATAATGATCAAGGGATCAATTCAAGAAAAAGTTATAACAATTATAAATATTTATGCACCCAACATAGGAGCACCTCAATACATAAGGCAAATGCTAACAGCCAGTAAAGGGGAAATCAACAGTAACACAATCATGGTAGGGTATTTTAACACCACACTTTCACCAATTGACAGATCATCCAAAATGAAAATAAATAAGGAAACACAAGCTTTAAATAATACATTAAATAAGATAGACTTAATTGATATTTACAGGACATTCCATTCAAAAACAACAGAATACACTTTCATCTCAAGTGCTCATGGAACATTCTCCAGGATAGATCATATCTTGGGTCACAAATCAAGCCTTGCTAAATTTAAGAAAATTGAAATTGCATCAAGTATGTTTTCTGACCACAACACTATGAGACTAGATATCGATTACAGGAAAAAATCTGTAAAAAATACAAACACATGGAGGCTAAGCAATACACTACTAAATAACTAAGAGGTCACTGAAGAAATCCAAGAGGACATCAAAAAAATACCTAGACATGGGAACCCAAAACCTATGGGAGGCAGCAAAAGCAGTTCTAAGAAGGAAGTTTATAGCAATACAATCCTACCTCAAGAAACAAGAAATATCTCAAATAACCAACCTAAACTTACAACTTAAGCAATTAGACAAAGAAGAACAACAACAAAAAAAAAACCCCCAAAGTTAGCAGATGGAAAGAATTCATAAAAATCAGATCAGAAATAAATGAAGGAAACAATAGCTCAGATCAATAAAACTAAAAGCTGGTTCTTTGAGAAGATACACAAAATTGATAAACTATTAGCCAGACTCATCAAGAAAAAAAGGAAGAAGATTCAGACTGATAGAATTAGAAATGAAAAAGGAGAAGTAACAACTGACACTGCAGAAATACAAAGGATCATGAGAGATTACTACAACCAACTATATGCCAATAAAATGGACAACCTGGAAGAAATGGATAAATTCTGAGAAAAGCACAACCTCCCAAGAATGAACCAGGAAGAAATAGAAAATATAAACAGACCAATAGCAAGCACTGAAATTGAAACAGTGATTAAAAATCTTCCAACAAACAAAAGCCCAGGACCAGATGGATTCACAGGCGAATTCTATCAGATATTTAGAGAAGAGCTAAGACCTATCCTTCTCAAACTCTTCCAAAATATAGCAGAGGGAGGAACACTCTCAAACTCTTTCTATGAGGCCACCATCACCCTGATACAAAAACCAGACAAAGATGTCACAAAAAACAACTATAGACCAATATCACTGATGAACATAGATGCATAGTTTTTTTTTTTTTTATGATAAAGACTCTCCCAAATATAGGTATATAGGGAACTTACTTCAACATAATAAAGGCCATACATGACAAACCCACAACCAACATTGTCCTCAATTGTGAAAAACTGGAAACTATTCCACTAAGATCAGGAACAAAACAAGGTTGCCCACTCTCATCACTCTTATTCAACATAGTTTTGGAAGTTTTAGTCACAGCAATCAGAGAAGAAAAAGAAATAAAAGGAATCCAAATCAGAAAAGAAGAATTAAAACCATCACTGTTTGCAGATGACATGATAGTATACATAGAGAATCCTAAAGATGCTACCAGAAAACTACTAGAGCTAATCAATGAATTTGGTAAAGTTTCAGGATACAGAATTCATGCACAGAAATCTCTTGCCTTCCTATACAATGATGATGAAAAATCTGATAGAAAAATTAAGAAAACACTCCCATTTACCATTGCAACACAAAGAATAAAATACCTAGGAATAAATCTACCTAAAGAGACAAAAGACCCGTATGCAGAAAACTATAAGACACTGATGAAAAAAATTAAAGATGATATAAACAGATTGGTAAATATATCATGTTCTTGGATTGGAAGAATCAACATTGTGAAAATGACTATACTACCCAAAGCAGTCTACAGATTCAATGCAATCCTTATCAAACTACCAATGGCATTTTTCACAGAACTAAAACAAAAAATTTCACAATTTTGTATGGAAACACAAAAGACCCTGAATAGCCAAAGCAATCTTGAGAAAAAAACCAAGGCTGGTGGAATCAGGCTCCCTGACTTCAGACTATACTAAAAAGCTATAGTAACCAAGGCAGTATGGTGCTGGCACAATAACAGAATTATAGATCAATGGAACAGATAGAAAGCCGAGAGATAAACCCACACACATATGGTCACCTTACCTTCAATAAAGGAGGCAAAATATACAGTGGAGAAAAGACAGCCTCTTCAATAACTGGTGGTGGAAAAAACTTGAGAGCTGAAAAGAATGAAGTTAGAACACTCCTTAACACCATACACAGAAATAAACTCAAAATGCATTAAAGACCTAAATATAAGGCCAACCACTATCAAACTCTTAGAGGAAAACAGAGAGAGAACACTCCATGACATAAATCACAGTAAGATCCTTTTTGACCCACCTCCTAGAGAAATGGAAATAAACACAAAAATAAACAAATGAGACCTAATGAAACTTAAAAGCTTTTGCACAGCAAAGGGAACCATAAACAAGACGAAAAGACAACCGTCAGAATGGGAGAAAATATTTGCAAATGAAGCAACTGACAAAGCATTAATCTCCAAAATATACAAGCAGCTCATGCAGCTCAATATCAAGAAAACAAACAACCGAATCCAAAAATGGGCAGAAGACCTAAATAGACATTTCTCCAAAGAAGATATACAGATTGCCAACAAACACATGAAAGGATGCTCAACATCACTAAGCGTTAGAGAAATGCAAATCAAAACTACAGTGAGGGGCTTCCCTGGTGGCACAGTGGTTGAGAGTCCGCCTGCCGATGCAGGGGACACGGGTTCGTGCCCCGGTCTGGGAGGATCCCACATGCCGCGGAGCGGCTGGGCCCGTGAGCCATGGCCGCTGGGCCTGCGTGTCCGGAGCCTGTGCTCTGCAACGGGAGAGGCCACAGCAGTGAGAGGCCCGCGTACCGCCAAAAAAAAAAAAAAAAAACTACAGTGAGGTATCACCTCACAGCGATCAGAATGGCCATCATCAAAAAATCTACAAACAATAAGTGCTGGAAAGGGTGTGGAGAAAAGGGAACCCTCTTGCACTGCTGTTGGGAATGTAAATTGATACAGCCACCATGGAGAACAGTATGGATGTTCCTTAAAAAACAAAAAATAGAACTACCATACAACCCAGCACTCCCATTACTGGGCATGTACCCTGAGAATACAATAATTCAAAAAGAGTCATGGACCACAATGTTCATTGAAGCTCTATTCACAATAGCCAGGACATGGAAGCATCCTAAGTGTCCATCAACTAATGAATGGATAAAGAAGATGTGGCACATATATACAATGGAATATTACTCGCCATAAAAAGAAACGAAATTGAGTTATTTGTAGTGAGGTGGATGGACCTAGATTCTGTCATACAGAGTGAAGTAAGTCAGAAAGAGAATAACAAATACCATATGGCAACACATATACATGGAATCTAAAAAAAAAAAAAAAGTTTTGGAGAACTTAGGGCTAGGACAGGAATCAAGACGCAGACATAGAGAATGGACTTGAGGACACAGGGAAGGGGCAGGGTAATCTGGGACAAAGTGAGAGAGTGGCATGGACATATATACACTACGAACTGTAAAATAGCTAGCTAGTGGGAAGCAGCCGCATAGCACAGGTAGGTTAGCTTTGTGCTTTGTGTCCACCTAGAGGGGTGGGATAGGAAGGGTGGGAGGGAGATGCAAGAGGGAGGAGATATGGGATATATGTTTATTTATAGCTGATTCACTTTGTTATACAGCAGAAACTAACACACCATTGTAAAGCAATTATACTCCAATAAAGATGTAAAAAAAAAAAAAAAGGTGGGGGTCCAGCATTGCTTCTTCCTTTTTTTTTTTTTTTTTAATTAGTTAATTTATTGATTGATTTTTGGCTGCGTTGGGTCTTCGTTGCTGCATGTGGCTTTCTCTAGCTGCGGTGAGTGGGGGCTACTCTTCATCATGTTGCATGGGCTTCTCATTGTGGTGGCTTCTCTTTTTGCAGAGCGCAGGATCTACATGCACAGGCTTCAGTGGTTTTGGCATGAGGGCTAAGTAGTTGTGGCCTATGGGCTTAGTTGCTCTGCGGCATGTGGGATCTTCCTGGACCAGGGATTGATCCTCTGTCCCGTTATTGCCAGGCAGATTCTTAACTACTGTGCCACCAGGGAAGCCCCCACTTCTTCCTTTTTATCCTAAGAGAAAAACATGTAGACTGGTTTGCCTTTATGAACTTGATCTTTAATTTCCACAAAGAAAAAATAAGAAATGCTAAGAATAAATATAGCTAAATTAAGAATCTTTCAGAAAACTTCCAATTCAGTGTTCTTGTCTACATCTGTAGATTTACTTTCTTAGATTATTTATTTTATACCTAAGTTTATATTTAATCAAGCCAGCTTATTCCTTTGGTGCTTCCTCAAGTAACATTAAGTTCTTCCTTAATGAAATTCTTGTTTATTAAATGGAAGTGTAAAGATGCCATTGAGGTGGAGCAAAGAAGTAGTGACTAATAGGCTTCCAAATACACCCAGTCCCAGGTATAATTTATGTTTTATGGAAAACCTAGGTAGAGAGTGATTTCCTCATGGTTGGCAACTACCATTGCCTGAGAAGAATTGGACCAAGAAGACTGTCAAATAAGTCTGTATTTAAAATGGCACTGGTTTGCCTAGAATGCTAGGCTCTGTAGTATATGTGCAAACATAGAAGGCATAGTTCCTTCTCTTAAAAATCTTGAAACCAATGTGAACAGACATGACAGAGCTGGATGCAGTATTTTGCAGACACACAGTAGTGTGATGTAGACTATGTGTGTAAAGAGCATTAAGAGAAGGATGTGCATATGTTATAGAAATGCATATTTGTGTACAAAAATCTTAAAATGGCTTATGAAAAAGGTACTTGTTTTAAGCCAACATCAAGGCAGATGTTTAGTCATGCTGCCACAAGATTCAAAGTAGAAAGTCAGAAAATGAAGCTCTATCTTCCCTGTTCTCTAGAGCCACATGGCCATGATCTTTGCTTACCTATTATCTCCTTTTCCCCTATCCCACCTCTTTGCAGTTACATCTTCACTTCTTCTCTAGCATTTCAGCTTGTATATGGCATTGGCTGACCATGGTGCTAAGTTTACTTTGACTACAAGACCTTTCAGTTAAGGATATACCATTATCAACAGACTAAGTTTTTCAGTATCCTAATTCTAAATTTCTGGGAGAAAGAATCTCCCTGAGATTTTTTGAGTTTGACCACAAGTCCACACAAATCAGCTTTAGTCAGTCTCCTTGAGGTCACTTGATACCTAGACGGTTTGTTCTAGCAGCTTTTGTTGATAGATTTTCCACAACAGGAATGGGCTGGAAGGTCAATCAACACGTGTACCACAGAGTGTGACGCATGTCTGACATCTTCTTTCTACTGACTCACTCCTCTCCAGGATGATTCAGCTGACTTGCCTGGCCAGGCAATTCCCTTCCTTCCCTTCTTCACCATTTCATACTGAGTATAGTGGGAATACTCATGAATAACAAACATTCATATGGCATTAAAAATATTTAATTTGGTTCCCCATCCAACTTATAGCATTTGAGACTTTCAAATCCCTTGAAAAGGATTACTGAATTCGATTTGTACAAACCAACCAACCCAGAATCAATGACCAACACACTAAAGTACAGATGGAGGGAAAGAAGAGGCCAGAGTTGATTTTGCTTCCATACTCTTCTTGTGGACTCTGGCATGACTCTAGAATAACAGTATTTAGTATCTGGTGACTTTTTAAAATACAGGAGGCTCCAATAATCCTCTTTATTTCTTCTTTTCCCTTCACTTCAATCATGCATGCTTATCTGTCTTTTACAGAAACCAAAATAAATGGATTTAAGTCTGATATTTTTTGACTATTACAAACCTACAAAGTAGGTTTAGGGACAGTTAATGACCTATGGTCATCTTTTACCTTCAGAACCTTTGAGTTCTTAGCAAGTTATAAGAACCTGGGTGCAGATTGTTTTAACCTTTCCAAGCACTGTGAAACTCTCATTTTGAAAGGAAACAAAATGCTCACTGAATTTGACCTGGCAGATTGACAAAGATGTACTCTACATCTTCCATCTGGAGAAGGAAACCATCAGGTGGTTAGAATTTTTTTTAAAAAAGGAATAAAACCAATCATCATCTTGAGAAGACTGAAGATGCAGAAGCTAAAGAGAATCAGCTAGATCTCACTCCCAGGGAAACAATGATATTGCATAGTTAATTTAGCTCTGGCTTCCATAAAAATCTCCTATTAAGGTCATTTTATTATTTCTCTATACATGCATACGTGAAAATGCACTCACAATCACCAGAGAATACGTATTTTGGAATACACAGTGAGTTTCCTTTTTCCCAGAACCTATAAAAATGTCTTCACTGTAAAAATAATTTTAACTATTTTTAGTGCAATCTATAACTGTGGCCTTTGGGTCCAGTGTTTATGGCAGATGGAATGGCTCTATTTGGACTAGCTAAGAAGACACCAGAATTCTGTAGGTATTGACATAGCGACCCATAAGCTTCCATCTGGCCTTATGCCTGAACAGGAAGGATGATTTTGCGTAAAATTTGAAAACATATGTTAACGTGTATTTGCACAGGGATTCTCCATTGATAGAACAGTTTATTCATTACAAATCCTTGCTACATTTTTATACGCATATAATGTATATATATACACATACACACATATATAATACTTTAGAGTGGGTCTTAAATGCTTTCTTCATGTCTTTTCATATACTTTGGAAGCTGTATCTATTACTTTCTTCTTGATGTCTCACTTCTTTAGGTGAATTTAATATTTAACCTTAAATAATCTTCTGATTTTAAAGACGTTATTAATAAAGTACTTTGATACGTCATCTTTTTGTTTTCTCAGTATCACAGCAGTTTCCTTCATAGTTGTATCACATTGTTTTAACCACAGATTTGTTTTCATTTTGTTATTTTTGTATTGCATTTATTTATTGAGCGTATTTCTGACTTATTTAAAGCTAATCCTCCCCCACAACTGTTGTCAAACCTGCCAGAATTTAGCATCATTTTTCTATGTAATAAATATCATTCTTCAAGGAAGTGATTAGATAAGGCTACTTTCAATGTATTTCTAAAACTAGCTATCATCAGAAGAAAATATTGTGTACAACTAAATAACTGTTCATTTGGCAATATTGACTCAAATTAGTTTCTTAGACTACAATTCATTAGACAGTCCAGAGATATGGGCTAAATTTTAAACCCTCATTTAATTGCCCCAGTTTCCGTTTTTGTGAAAGCCAGCATGTCCACAGAGGCAGTGAACTGTTAGATATAAGAAAATGCAAGATTAAATTGTCTCAGTGCTGGCTGAAAGGTGGAAGTCATTTCCTCACTCACAGCCAGCTTTGTAATAAAGAGTGCCATGGTCTGCACTGGATAATTTTTCTTCTATCAGCTAGATTTTGCTCACCCATATCCCTCTTCCCCCAAACTGAAATACTTTGTATCATGTAATACATTCAGGCATCTTGACTGGTGTTAGAGAGATTCTGCATCTCTGGGAGAGGGGCTGGGGGTCCTCGGGAACAGGCTTTCATTTTTGCCCCAGTGGAAGCATGAGAAGGACAGTGATTGTCTTCCCAATTCAGTTCAACCTGCTGCTGCTTCTTACCAGAAGGATGGGGGTTAAATTTCCCCTTTTCATTTCTAACATTTGATAGCAATGGATTAAAACAAAGATTCTTTTTTTGGGGATCCCCTTTTCTTTCCCTCCTGTAGTGTGAAAAGATTGTGTTTGTCAAAATAAACAGCACGGGGACTGTAAACATTCCTTGTATTCCAAGCATTTTCTGATGCTGAATTTAAGCTGTACTGTGGTGAAGTTGTGTGCGGAGGACCACCCTCTCAAACTGTGTTTGAGAGACATTAATGAGTTGCATGTAGGCCTGGAAGTATTCTAAATATTCAGAAAACTTTATAGTATATCTGAAATAAAAGTAAACTTTCATCCAAACAGCTCTTTAAGTTAATTTTGACTTAAATTATGCCATTAAAGTTGAATTTTAATTTTGCCCTGCAGACCACACCTCACAGTATCTTTTGAAAATGTGAGCTTATGTTGAGGGCACAATATACAATGATTTTTTAATTATTTTTATTTGCAATCATAACTATGATCATTTCAAATATTCTCCCAAATGAGAAGGGAATGGAATGGGAAAGAGTAAAGGGAAATGGTATTTCAGGGAGAGAGGTTAAAAAAAAGAGGTTATCAATTTGATGACCACATTTTCATTTCAGGTCATTTACCAGGCTACTGGGCTTTGTGGTAATTCGTTCATTCTTGTTTCATTAAAGTGTAATTACTTCTGATATCTCTAGCTTTATCCCTCTGGCTGGCTCCTCTATTAATTAAGCCTTAGGATCCTTTAGGAGTTGAAATTCTCCACTGGACTGTGTTAAGTTGAAGTCAAGAGGTGATAAAAGAAAATTACGAGTAAAGTCAAAAGTTATTACTTAAAATAGTTTAAGATGTAAAAATGAGAAAGGACAATATATTTTTCCTTAATTATTCATTTTCTCATCATTTTCATTCTTCCTATTCTCTTTTGTCTGTGAAAATACCTTTAGTCTAGCCTCTAACAAGAATTGTGTGTGTGTGTGTGTGTGTGTGTGTGTGTGTGTGTGTGTATGTATGTTATGATACGTAGTTTCTTCCAAGAGTCAGATGAATTTCCTCAGTGCATTAACTTGGAACTTATCTGATATCTAATTACTAAAACCTTTCTGGAGATGGAATTTCAACAGTCGAATAACTACTATGGTAGATGGAAGATCTAAATCAGATTCCAAGCTTTATGGATTACATGAATGAATGCTGATCTACTTGGAATCATGCAATGATGAGTTCTCATGATTGTCCATTTCATTTATTTTATGGTATTTGTTTTAGGGCTTAGAGGATTGGAACTAATCTTAAAGGATCATTTAATCTTCTCTCATGATTTGGGTTTATTTAGATTTACAGAATTTCAGACCTTGAAAGTCTCTTGGTAATTATCTCATTCAACTCATATTTTAGAAGACAAGAAATAAAAACATGGAGCTTAAATGGCTTGCTCCGATTATCAGCAATCTGTAAGGTCATGATTAAATAATAATAATAACAACAAAAAGGTGATGTTTAAGATTTTTTTTTGATTTTTTTTTTTGATTTTTTTATTTTTTGGCCGTGCCCCGTAGGGATGGCTGTGCCCCGTGGCATGCAGGATCTCAGCTCCCTGACCAGGGATTGAACCCACGCCCCCTGCATTGGAAGCGTGGAGTCTTAACCACTGGACCGCCAGGGAAGTCTATGCTGTTTAAGATTTTTAACTCTTAGATAAATGATCTTTCCAACCTGCCTCTTGGAAAAAAGATGTGATAAATATTCAAAATAAATGCCAAAAATTTTGGAGCAAATTATAAATGCAAAGGAATTCCCTTCAAAGAAGTATTCCTGACTCATAATGTAATCTGAAAATTCTTGAATATGCACAGATGTTCAGGGAACAAAGATGAGTTGCAGTTGGAGAATTAAGTGAATAGTAAACGAGTGTGCTGCTCCTAAAGATTTCTTTACCTGTTACCTTTGATAAGATCATCTTTTCTCAACTGGCTGGTACATCCTTCTACTCTACAGATTAAGATTGTAAGAACTTTTCAGGCTTAAATAGAATAATTCTTTTGGAGTCTTTTCTTAAATTCTTTATTTTTCCATCAACTTGAGTACCATATGCATTAAGTCCCCAATCCATGATAACTCTCAAAGTCTACTCAGTCTTGTCTTCCTACTTCCTCAGTCTAAGCTGAAGATATTTTAAGATATTCTTCTATCCCAATTCTCCACACTCCAGCTATACTTGCCTTATTTTAGTCTTTCTATTTTTTTTCTTTCCTGTAGGAATCTTTGCACATTCTGTTTCTTTTGCATCCAACACTTTTTCCAGTTGTCCAGGCACCCTTTACTCATCCTTCAGGACTTAGCTAACATAGGCTTTCCTTTGGAAGCACTTAGTCTGAAGACTAGGTAAACTCTTCATGTACACAGTTTCCATAACTCTTGGTATGTTTGTTTTTGCCACACTCAATAGGATAGTGATGGTGACAGGAGCAGGTGAATTAAAGATCTGTTAGGAGTAGGCTATAATGCCTTGTGATCAACTGGTCATACCTACCTAGTGAGTAAAAATCAGTCAAGGATAATTCTGGGTTTTGGGCTTTGGTGATTGGGTGGGTTTGGATGTAACTCAGTTTCAAAGAGAGATAATATAGAAATAGTAAATTACTTGGAAAGAAAATGAGTTCAGATTTTGTGATGTTGAATTCAAGAAAGAGATACTATTACTATACTTGAGTGTATGATACTGACCTTAGAGAATATATTTATAAAGGAAATACAGATTGGGGAATGACCAGCATAGAAATAATAACAGAAGTCAAGATTGAAGATAAGAAGTTTCCAGGGTTAGAAGGATGTTTAAAGAATATGAATATGGGGGATCCAGATTGGAACCCTGGAGAAAAACCACCACTTAAAAATAGAGGCTGGGGGCTTCCCTGGTGCCGCAGTGGTTGAGAGTCCGCCTGCCGATGCAGGGGACAAGGGTTCGTGCCCCAGTCCGGGAAGATCCCACATGCAGCAGAGCGGCTGGGCCCGTGAGCCATGGCCGCTGAGCCTGCGCGTCCGGAGCCTGTGCTCCGCAACGGGAGAGGCCACAACAGTGAGAGGCCCACGTACCGCAAAAAAAAAAAAAATAATAATAATAAAATTAAATTAAAAAAAATAAAAAATAGAGGCTGGGCAGGATCATTCTCTTCTCTAATCTTCTCCACCTTTCTCTGTGCCTGAGATGCTGAGCTGACCTGTTTGGACCACATATAATGGTGCCCTTGCCCTCTAACATTAGGTATTATTTGAGGAGAGGAATTGAAGAGGAGGCACTTGCAAAAAAAAAAAAAATTGGTAGAAATAAGAGTGAGTTCAGAGCTTTTATTTTCCCACATCCATCTTACTGAGTTCTCAAAGCACTGACATATCCCATGACTGAAGGTCACATTTCCTAAATAGCTCAACTAAAGCTCTCTGTCCCCAACTCTTGGTAATCTCTTCCTCTGTTTGCACTACATGCCTAAGAGTAGTGACACTCACAGATATTAAGCCTAGGGAACTACACTATCCTACCCATCTCGCTTGCTCACACTTTTGTAAATAGTCCCTATATTAAAATCTTCTCAAATCATCCAATTTATGTGCACCATCTGTTTCCTGCCATGACCCTGCCCGGCACATAAGCAGAGATGCAAAAAGAAGAGATGTGTCACAAAAGGCAACTGTGAAAGAGTTTCCAAAAGACAAGAATGGTCAACAGTGGCAAATATGGCAGAAAGGTCAGATTGGACCTGACAATTAGGAGGTTCTCAATGACTTCAGGAAGTAAGTTTTAGTTGCTTGTTACAATAAGATTACAAATTAATTAATTACACTATGAATTAAGAGTAGAAAATCATTGAAGCAGGACAGACAAAAAGTACAAGGTTTTGGGAACCTTGAATGTGAAGACATGGAGAGAAAGAGATATAGAGGGTCAGGAATGATATATTGGATGGAACTTGAACATTTTTATGTACTGGACAAAATGAGCTGATTGAGAGAAGAGGTTAAATACAGTAGATGGGTGGGGAAATTTGTGAGGAGCTCACAGCAGTGGGCCAGGTAAGAAAAGGTAGATACTTGAACAAAGCTGGAGGTAGGAGAAATGAAGTGAACTGAATCAAGTTATGTTTTGGAAATAGAATTATACAACAAGATAATGGTGATGTTACAATTTCTGCACAATTATTCAAAATTACTGCAGAATCAACTCCCTTATATATTGTTAACTTGGGTGGGCAGTAACTTATTTTATCTTGGACACCTCTTAATTTCAGGACTTTCAAAAAAGTTAGAATTATGTTTAATTTTATTTATTTTTATGAGCTTATCTATAGGTTAAGAGTTGTCAGAAGTCCTTTATATTTGAGTTTACACATTTAATTTTTTGGACATTTCTGCAGGTTTATTCTGGCCTTCTTTAATGAAGAAAGTACACATTAATATACTATATATAAATCTCATAAATCAAACTGTATGTATATATAATGTAATAGCTTTTCAGTTATCCTCGTACATAGCTATATTAAATAAATTCTTGTGTATTTTTTACTTTCATTCCTTTTGGCAGCAAGCCTTCAACAATTCTCATTTTACTAATCTCAGAGAACAGTATTGTTAGTAAGAGTGGATGCAAAGATTTAGTTGGAAATCAATAGCACCATGTTAAAAACAAAACCTCTATTTAAATAGACTATCAAGATGACAAAATAAGTTCAGGCTGTTGTTTTTCTCGTCTCAGATTAACCTTAGGGAAGCTAGCTGTGAAGGAATCATGGATTCTGCAAAACACCACAAAAATAACAAAACACCTTGAGAAATCCTGGGACAACTGAAGACTTCCTTAATTTGGCAATGATTCTTTCAAGAAAAATTCATGTTAGGGGATTTTTCACAGAATGTCAACTCTGCTTCTCATAGTTTAATGAGTTGGGAGAAAAATTCCAAAATTTTGTATAAAGCCATTGATGATAAACCCCTTTGACCAACATTTAATAAAGATGATAAGAAATTGAAAGTATTAGAGATTATTTTTCTCCTCCACATGGCTTAGTTGAAATAAACATCTGTTTAGGATGGCAAAGGTACAAGATAGTGACTGTAGAAACAATTTAGTGTTTGACAGCGCTCAGAAAATAGTTTTTCCTAAAGTATATGTCAAAGTCTTGAATGTGGACTGCTAAATTTTAAAAATATAATTGTAATAAAGTATTTCCATAAAGGCTGCATTGCCACAACAAAAGCAATTTCTATTTATTATGGAAAACACATGAAATACACAGTTGTGCCATTTGGAGAAAAAAAAACTCTAGATTTCTGAGTTCTTCCTGTTCTTTTCTCTGTGTATATATTTCCACGCAGCTCTGATCATGTACCTCACGATCATGTGTAATGAACAAAACCTCTTTTGCAAACTTGATTATTTTAGTTCACTGGGAAGAGAGTAAACCTAAAATAATTGACAACTGGTACACTGATGTTGGCTTAATAAGCATCCAGTTGTTGGATATCTTAACTAAACTAAATTATTATCCAAAATTGCTCACGTTATCTGTGAACAAGTAATGTCATCAATGGTCCTGGAGAGCTTCTTCTGAGCCCCCAGTGGTGGGTACTCCTCACCTGGCCCACTCTTCCAAAGACCACCGGATGCCAAAGTGCAGGAATTTGATTATTTAAATAGCTGAGAATTCAGAAAACATGTATGGGGATAAAGGAGAGTTAAATGTTCCACTATCATAAAACCTATAGCATGTATAAAATGCAAGAGACTATATTCTCATTTAGTACAAATCCAATGAATTAATTACTATATAAATAAATGACATACAAAACAAATTAAATTACAAATAAAATGATAGTTAAAGGGATACATTCTGAAGTATTAACAGCCTAACTCCTACCCCTAACATGTCTGTGCCCCCTTAAAAAATTCAAGAATAGGTTTTAGGTTGCACTTTTAGCCTGTTTAAAAATATTTGTAAACGATGCTAGTCAAACTAAAGGCAATTAAGCAGAGAGCGTTATTATGATTATAGTAATAATAATAACACTTAAAATTACTGAAACTGTTATTGCCTAATAGGCTGAGTTAGTTCAAGCACTGAGTTTTCTCATAATACTAAATGAAAATTGTGATATTACATTCAAATTGCCATTTTTTTCTATTTGTAATATGAGTGAGGACTGCAAAATTTATTTAAGTTGCTTCATTACCCAGAATATTTCACATAATTGCCATTAACTATAGCAATCTCTTCTCTATAATATGGGTGAAAGAAAATAATTTTAATTCTTTTCTCAATTATTAATCAATTTCAGTCTTCATTTCCTAATAGGGAATGCTTGATAAAGCACTGCTCCCCTTCCATGATCTCTTCCCCTTTCACATCACTGATGAATGGGAATCAAACTACAGACCACTTACTGATTAGCTGAAAATTTCTAATCATGTTATTTTGGAGTGAGAGTAATTTGTGCAATAGGATAATAATTTCTTCGTTGTGGAATGAATATTGAACACTGATTAGTAGGGAATTAAAGGAAAACTAGACTTAAAAGCAAAACAAGGGAAGAGTTTTTTGCTTTTGTTTTTAATTTTATCAGCTGCTTGAAAACTTTGCATTATATCTGTGCTTTCTTTTCGGGAATGATATTCAGCAGAACCCTCTAGAAATATATATAAAGAATAAGAAGGTCTTTAAGCTTTAATGACCTAAGGGAAGACACGGCAGGGGGATAGAACAGGGAAATTAGAATAATTTTGCCTTTATTTTGCCTTCATATTTTTGCCTCCCAGTAAGGGCAGGGACAATCTTTATATTATTCCTGCCATGTTCTTTGATGTGTTCCTAAGTGTTTAGCAGATAGTGGGCACTGAGCAATTATTTATAAGTAAATGAATGAGTCAATTAATTGCTACATTAGATTAAAATTTATTGTATTTTTTCTCTCAATTCAAGGAACAATTAAGTTTTTCGTGTATCCAATCATAAGATTAATAAGCATGTTAAACTAAGTTACCAAATTTCAAAATACTTTTAATTTGCCTCAAATTTCATAAAACAGAATGAAATTTGACTGTTTTAAGATGGAAGGGAAGATACAGTGAATCTTTATTTGGTAGATATTAAAGGGAAAATTGGTCATAATGTTCTCTCATAGAAATACTTTAAAGTTTTACAGAACGTGATATTTCTCTATAGAATTTAGTAGAAGTGATTATGAGAGTGAGTTGAATCTGATTCAAAGAGATTGGTAGAGTTAAAGATACTGAAATAAGAGAACATTCCTTTAAAAATAGTCCCAAAGACATTTGTTAGAACTTTGTAAATATTTTTATAAAGAGAAGAAACTTTTGAGATAAACCTGCTTTAGCCGTTACTGAATGGCCAATTTTATACAATGGCAATTTTGTCATGTACCAATAAAATCAATCTCTCATAGTTTTTACTAATTTTAATAGAAAAAAAATGTAAGTGACAATTTCAAACTGATATGAGATCAATTTCAGGATGGGAAAGCCAAGCTATTTCCTGGTATGAGTACTGATCTTTTCCAATAATTTAGATAACCTTAAACTATGCAGTGATGCTCTGATCATCAGGCCTGGGAAATTTCCATATATTTCAGAGAATTTTTTTTTTATCCAAAAGGGTTAAACTAAATATACCTCCCCACTTATTTAATAAAAATCTTCTTCTGAATAATTTAAATAGATTTGTCTATTTGACTGGATTTATTGGTATTTAATCACAAAAACAGCATTTTTCCTGTTGTAGGAATATAGTAAAAGAAAGGTGACTCTGAGAGCCGCAGAGCAGTCCAGCAATTTCTCAGGCAGTGATGAAACATGTTGCTTTTTCACAAGTCTATCCTTGTACCCTCTAAAGCACATAAAGCATCTGAGGAATAATTTAAGTACTGGTAAAATCCAGCTAAACAACAATAATTTTTCCCCTAAAGTCTTTACGACAGCATTTATTCTTTAACTTCAGAGGAAACTGAGGCAATAACATTTATATTTTTTCCAAACTAGGTATCAAGCTACAACATTTATGTATTATATGGTACAGTGAATGCTGTCTGGTAAGAAGCAAACCCCTCTCCTTTTGAATTGACAACTCGTTTAGTTTTTCAAGGTGACCACATATTACCGTATTTTTATTATCCAAATCAAGATATGCTGAAAATAAAAGAGAGTGCTTTTCATAATCATTCCAGGACAATGAGTTTAAATCAAGGTCTTTCCACAATTAGAGATGTAACCCCACTCTATGTTTTGTTGGGCTGAGGAACATCCATGTAATTTAATAATTATCCCATGAAAGTAAATGTCCAGGAGCAAGATAAAAATATTTTGCTTGCAATATCTATCTCTGGATTCCTTTTCTCCACGTTTACAATTATAGCTCAGCCTTCCCAGGGCATCTGTAAACCGAGAGGGAAAGTGGGTTACTGAACAAAAGGGCAAATGGAAGACAATAGTCCGTTTTGGTTTATTCTAAGAAACACATTAAGCTCCATCACTCTGAAATGAAAATGAGCTTCTCTTAGGTCTAAAATAAACAAAAGTTCAGAAAATTCCAACTTTATGATGAAAATATATCCTCCTTATAATACTGTAGGCCTTTACCTCCTTTGAAATTGTTGAAGAATCCCCCAACAGAGCAGATTACATCTAACTTCTTGCAAAGCAAAAAAGCAATCATTTGTCACAAGTCTTTTTCCTTTTTTTCCCCTCATATTTTGTATTCCACTGTTTTGTTTTAATCCCCCTTTGTTTTATTTGGCTGCTGAAGCCAGAGTGCCTTGCCTTTGGCAATAAAAGCTTATGAGCAAACATTCTCTGTGCCTTGGAAAGCAAAGGCTTCACCCTAGTCTGCACCGCCAACTGTGCCCCTTTCCGAAGTCCTGAGCCTGTTCTTAAATTGGAACCCCAGGAACTTGGCCAGGATTGCACGCTGCCAGGTGGGCTCCATTGGGCCGACCCGTATCGACTGGCGTTGGTTCCCCTGTTTTCTGTCAGACAGCGATCCTGTCGTGAGCTTTGATTCCTCATTACCTCAATTGCAAATTCCATGAGCACATCGGCCCGCTGCCAGTGCGCCCAGGATTTGAAACTGACAATACCGGATCAATGTCTCAGGGGCGCAGCCCTGAATTTCAATAATACAATTAAATTCCTTGAATACGAGATTTACCCAGATTGTCGATACTGCACTTTCTGCACGTTCAGTCTGTGAAGCTACCCACACACAGAACCTGAGCACAGTGTTCCTGTCAGTGCATAACGAAGGGAAAAGACTTGATCGGGAACCTGAGGGAAAGATAATCAAATGTTGAACCCGCTGAGCCTGTTAGATGAAACTGTGAACAAGGCTTGCTCAAATCACCAGGGGGATGCTGTGTCGGGATGAAGATGGGGTTCAATTCTGAAATACATTAGCAGGGTTAGGCCGGATAAGGAGGTCTCAGTGCTTGTGGCTGAAGCTGTGTAGCAATCCTTTCGAAGGATTTTGTCTTTTCCCTCAGGAATCACTTCTGCACACAGATTCACTTGAATCCGTTACGCTCGATTCTGGGAAACATGTTGACAAAGAAAGTGTCATAAAAGAATACTACGGGTTTTAATTCCAGTTTTCACCAATCCAAGACAAAATAACAAAGTAACAAAGCCGGAACAATACTCCCGTGTGTGTGTGTGTGTGTGTGTGTGTGTGTGTGTGTGTGTGTGTGTGTGTGTGTGTGTAATTTTAAAGGGTAGACTAGGGAGAAAGAGAGGAGTGAAAAGCAATAGTCACACTGAACAGGGGCCATCTCTTCTGGATGCAATAGGAAGGCTGAAGTAACAATGTGTTCCTTTCAGTGAACTTGACTTTCAATTTATTTACATCCTTAAGACCATGAGAACTTTATAAACCCTCATCCTTCCTTTACTACACAAAACTCAATATTCTTGTTTTTATTTTGCCAGCTATCCCCCCTGAAGCTCCTCCTCTCCCAACCTGTGACCCTCACTGAAGGATATTAATGAATACAGGCAACTTCCTGCATCTGGTGTGAAGAGACAAACCCTCTGGGACTGATAAAGCATTTCCAGTCCTGGAGTCTTTATCAATTTTTATTCAAGATAGTGCACCATTGAAACTAAGGTGCATGTTAAAGTTCCTTTACCTCTGAATTGCCTACTGCAGGAAACCTTTGCCATTCAAATCTGATATCCAAAGTCACTTGAAATGTACATTTAGCAGTAAATTGTAAAATTATCTGTCTATCATGGAAACCTGCTAACGTTTTATGTAGGCTAGAAGGCTGTGTGTGACCAGTTCCTACTGAGAGCAATGATTTATTTTAATATTATTATGTATGTTCATTCTTAATATTTAAAATCTTTAAATTCTCAAGTTAGATAAATGGTATAGAAATACACTTTAGTATTATGCTACAGTCTCTTGAAATGGCCCTGATTTATTTTTAGCCCATATATAAAATCCTTACTGGGGAGAAACTATGTTCTAAACAACATTCATTTTACTTTTCATTTGTCCATATTCAGGCATTACACTTGTGTATGTATCTGTGTGTGTGTGTGTGTGTGTGTGTTTGTGCTGAAAAATGCATGGAGCTTAGTATGAAAAAACTTGCCTCAACATTCAGTAATGGCACTTATCTCCTACCTGATACTGAGAAATGCACTTTAACCTCTTATTGCCTCAGTAGCCATATCTACAGAATGGAACAATAATATCTGTCCTCCCTTACTCAGGTTGTTTGAATTAAATAAGATAATTCCCATGAAAACACTTTGTAAAATTTAAAGCACTACACAAATGTCAGTGTTAATATTAACTGCATTTTATTTTCACAACATCAAGAGTCAGACTTTGCATCCCTTTCAAACACTGGTTTTTCCATTATATTTTCTTGACTGAGGAAATGTACTCTCTGTACCCTCTTTGTACCTGATGACTTTATTGAATCTGATTGAACAAATTTCCCTGACACACAGACCTTCCTCTTCTGTGGCTTCTGGGTACTCACGAATCCTGGCCAAATCAAATTTCAACCACTTTCTTGAAGATTGCCTTTAATCCAGAATTTTTAATCCCACATAATCAACTAAGGACATTTCCAAAGGTGTGGCACAGGTTTTTGAGTTTAAGATATCAAAAACTGACATTATTATCTCCCCCACCCCTAACATACTCTCTGCTACATTCTGCCTCCTATGATACCAGTGTTTCCTCATTGGTTAAAGCAGAAGAAATCCAGGCATAGTCCTGACCGGTCCCCAACTTCACAATCTCGTAGCTCCTTAACGGTATAGCTGTGTCTGATTCTACCTCCTAAACATCATCTATAATCAGCCCATTTCTTCATTCCTCGAACAGTATTTTATGCCAAACCAATCAAATTCCTTTGCCTGGAGAATTACAATAACCGCCTATTTGGATTCTGACTCTGTGCATAAACTTCCACTCCAACTAAGGTAATCTTCCTAAACAGAAATCTTATTTTTGTCCATTGTCAAGTTTAAATTCTTTCAATGATTTTGCTTTTCCCTGTCACAAAATCCAAGGCAAATATGTGTTGGAATGTGACTTCATACTTCTATTCTGTTCTTTTTGTCCTTAATATCTTAAAAATTCAGGTATTTATTTTAACTGGGATTTTAGATGCCTCCCCACTGCCCTTTTTAAAGAGGCAATGGATGAATGTCTCAATGCATGAGTGAATATTTATAATTAAAGCTATTTGAATTTAGACAATTAGGAAGGTAAACAATTATTTAGGCTTGGAGAACAAAGGTTAGCAATAAAAAATATTGTAACTCTCTACCGTCCTCCCTTACCTTTGTTCATCTGTGTCAGGATTTCTGAACCTTAGCACTACTGACATTTTGGACCACATCATTCTTTGCTGTTGGGAGCTGTTCTGAGCACTGTAGGGGGTTTAGTAGCATTTCTGGCCTCTACCCTTTAGCACACCCCTACCCCCAAGTAATGGTAACTTAAAATGACTCCAGATATTGCCAAACCCTCTTTGAGGAGTAAGGTGACCCCCAGTTGAGAACCACAGACTTATTTAACTTCCAAAAACTTTTTTAAAGAGAGGTTAATGGGAGGAGCAATTATATTGCTATGCTTGATTGCCTGATCATCAGTGATTATTCACACTGATGCCAAGCTATCAATCTAGTCATTTAAGAGATTAAAATGACTCCCCCAAAGCAGAGTGGTCACAGCACTATGCGAGCTTAGCCATTTTCTGTCCTTTGGATCAGTATGAAGTTTGGATTTCAGAACTGTTTAGGATTAAAGACTTGAAACATGTTTAATTTAGACTCAGAGCTTAGTTTTAGTATTTTAAGCAAAGGACCTGAGAATATATGAAAAAGAAAGTAGGCACTTTATATTCTACAAATTATACAAAAAGACAGAAAAATTACTTTTTTAATTAAAATGGGCAAGATGTTTGCAGACTCCAGAGAGTCTGCTATCAATTAAACACTGTCCACCCTCTACAAGGTGTAGAAATCATAACGGACGATCCTAAATACATATTAAAAACAAACAAAAAGTACTCTATTGGAGCAACTGACTTTTTAAAAAATTGAGCCAATTAGAAGTCAAATAGCTTTGAAGCCTCTGCAATTATAAAATATTTATGAATCTTTGAGAGGATACACACAATGCCAGAAATGATATCAGTGTTGCTCCTTTAACTGAGGAGCAAGAGGTCGTATTCTAGGATCTTTTTCTTATCATGGAAAAAGTTTACTTTTTAATATCTATCATCTGTGACTGCTCATCATATCAAGAATTATATTGCAGATAATCATGATCGGGGCTGCTTTTGTCTGTGGCTAGAGCTGAAGCCATCCAATTAATTTATGCTGTTCAGGGAAAATAGCTCATTTTAAACCAGGGTCTTAGGCAAAGGAAAGGACAGCCTTTTATTAACTTTGTCCCTTGTCTCTAGACATATTTATTACATTCTTCTGGAACAGAAATAATAGAAGCTCAGGCATAAGGCCTTGTGTGCCAAAGGAAAAAAAAAAAACACAGAAACAAAACTCTCAGCTTCCATGAATATAAATGTTTCTGTCATTTGATGGGAAACACTACGGTTTGAAAGTCTGAAAATGACTCACAACATTTAGAAATATCTCCTATAAAATATAAACACTTGATGATTAAAAAGAGGATTACGTGGAAATGATGATAATATCTTGTTTTTGTCCTTGCGCATAGCTGCATATTTGAGTTTGGTTTATGTCTCTACTGCTGTTTGGCATGGCCAGTCATTTTTTTTTTCTTTATCTATGAAATGGAACAAATCTTATTTGTCACTATGAATTTAAATGAAATTTTAATACGTTTACCTGTCACACGTTCACAGTTATCTCTACTCCAATTTTACTTTAGATTTTTAGTGTCTGTTTATTATAAAATGTAGGCTTTTATCCACTCTTTTTTCTGAAATTATTGTATCAACTACTATCATCGATTTTGTGTTTTTCCCACACGTGTCAAAATTTTTCAAATATGTCTCAATATGGGACTCTGGGAGAAAGTTATAAAGTGCAATTTTGTTTCACGTCAAAAACATTAACTTAGAGATATAGTGTTGTTAACACATCTCAGGCAAAATACTGCCCAGAGAGTTGGGAATTTGGGTGCAGAAGCCTGAGCTAAAATTTGTGGAACTAAAGGCAGCCATCCAAGAGGCAGAATGTGGGGAATAATTTTAAATCAATGCCAGGCAGAGTGGCAGACTATGTCCTAAATCTGAATACATTCCGTAGCTTAAGTAATCCTAGTAATTGCCCTATGTGGTCAGTCATACAGATGTACTAGACCTGACCCACTGGTCAGACGGAAGTCATGTGTTCAGAATGAACTAATCACCACCGTGGGTGGGAGAGGCTACGCCTGACCGGAAGCTGAGGATGGGGTCTCTCTTTCTTGCCCAAAAATGTGACTTGAAAGTAACCAATCCTGGGTGATAAAAAATAAAGCAAAATACAAAACAAAATAGACACTAGAGTGATAGACGAGACATAGGAAATATTTTCATCTTTTTCAATTCACTACCACAAATTTGGAAAGAAAATATAAGAGACATTTCAATCTATTGCCACATTCTTCTTTTTTTTAACTTCAATGTTTTTCTTTCTTTTTTAAAAAAATTTTATTTTATATTGGAGTATAGTTGATTTACAGTGTTATGTTAGTTTCAGGTGTACAGCAAAGTGATTTAGTTATACATATGCATATACCTATTCTTGTTAAGATTCTTTTCCCATATAGGTTATTACAGAGCATTAAGAAATGTTCCCTGTGCTATACAGTAGGTCCTTGCTGATTATTTATTTTATATATAGTAGTGTGTATATGTAAATCCTAACATCCTAATTTATCCCTCCCTCTCAACTTTCCCCTTTTGTACCATAAGTTTGTTTTCTAAGTCTGCGAGTCTGTTTCTGTTTTGTAAATAAGTTCATTTGTATCATTTTTTAGATTCCACATATAAGTGATATCATATGATATTTGTCTTTCTCTGTCTGACTTCCTTCACTTAGTATGACTGCCTTCTTATCTATACATTTTCTTAAAATAAGATTTGACATAGTCCCGGGAAAGAAATAACCTATAACAATAAATATATCCAAATCTGTTATTTTAGGTATTTCTTAGTTTGAAAGTTTTCAGGAAATTTAGAAAATGGTAACAGGGATTAACTGTGGGAAGTGAAGAAAGGACACTTACATTTCGATTTTTCACACTTCCATACTCTTTGAATTTTTATAATTATTCTTATAATTTCATAATAAAATATAAGGGAATAAAATATAAAACAAAACAAATAGAAAAGCATCTATAAGATACTCCTGGTTCATTGACTTTTATTGGAACAATGAAGCAAACTTGAAACTAATATTGGTAATTGATTTCTGTTTACCTTAAATACATAAAGCAAAGTAACATTTCCACTTGCTTGGATAAGAACAAATTCCCAGATGTGGGGGGGGGCGGGAAGTTCACTCATTCTATTTGCCTTTTGGTTCCATCAGTGTGATTTTTTTTTTTTTAAGTCATGTTGAAAGGCATCTGGAACTTTATATGATAAAGTTGTACACCATGAGATTTTTTCTAATGTCATCATAATCTGGTATTTTATTTCAGGGTGTAGGGATGGGTCATGTGTTCAGAATCATATAGCAGTTACAATCAGATTCTATCATGATGAGAATCAAACTCAGGTCCATCAATTAATATATTTTTTAACATCTTTATTGCAGTATAATTGCTTTACAATGGTGTGTTAGTTTCTGCTGTATAACAAAGTGAATCAGCTATACATATACATACATCCCCATATCTCCATCCTCTTGCATTTCCTTCCCACCCTCCCTATCCCACCCCTCTAGGTGGACACAAAGCAACAAGCTGATCTCCCTGTGCTATGCAGCTGCTTCCCACTAGCTAGCTATTTTACATTTGGTACTGTATATATGTCCATGCCACTCTCTTACTTCATCCCAGCTTACCCTACCCCCTACTCGTGTCCTCAAGTCCATACTCTATGTCTATGTCTTTATTCGTGTCCTGGACCTAGGTTCTTCAGAACCAATTTTTTTATTTTACATTCCATATATATGTGTTAGCATACGGTACATGTTTTTCTCTTTCTGACTTACTTCACTCTGTATGACAGTCTCTAGGTCCAACCACCTCACTACAAATAATTCAATTTCATTTCTTTTTATGGCTGAGTAATATTCCATTGTATATATGTGCCACATCTTCTTTATCTATTCATCTGATGATGGACATTTAGGTTACTTCCATGTCTTGGCTATTGTAAATAGAGCTGCAATGAACATTGCAGTACATGACACTTTTTGTATTATGTTTTTCTCAAGTAATATGCCCAGTAGTGAGATTGCTGGGTCGTATGGTAGTTCTATTTTTAGTTTTTTGAGGAACCTCCATATTGTTTTCCATAGTGGCTGTATCAATTTACATTCCCACCAACAGTGCAAGAGGATTCCCTTTTCTCCACACCCTCTCCAGCATTTATTGTTTGTAGATTTTTTGGTGATGGCCATTCTGACTGGTGCGAGGTGGTATCTCATTGTAGTTTTGATTTACATTTCTCTAATTATTAGTGATGTTGATCATTCTTTCACGTGTTTGTTGGCAATCCATATGTGTTTGTTGGAGAAATGTCTATTTAGGTGTTCTGGCCATTTTTGGATTGGGCTCTTTGTTTTTTTTTGATATTGAGTTGCATGAGCTGCTTGTATATTTTGGAGATTAATCCTTTGTCAGTTGCTTCATTGGCAAATATTTTCTCCCATTCTGAGAGTTGCCTTTTTGTCTTGTTTATGGTGTCCTTTGCTGTGCAAAAGCTTTTAAGTTTCATCAGGTCCCATTTGATTATTTTTGTTTTTATTTCCATTTCTCTAGGAAGTGAGTCAAAAAGGATCTTGCTGTGATTTATGTCATGGAGTGTTCTGCCTATGTTTTCCTTTAAGAGATTTATACTTTCTGGCCTTACATTTAGGACTTTAATCCATTTTGACTTTTTTTGTGTGTATGGTGTTAAGGAGTGTTCTAACATCATTCGTTTACATGTATCTGTCCAGTTTTCCCAGCACTACTTATTGAAGAGGCTGTCTTTTCTCCATTGTATATTCTTGCCTCCTTTATCAAACATAACGTTACCATATGTGTGTGGGTTTATCTCTGCAATTTCTATCCTGTTCCATTGATCAATATTTCTGTTTTTGTGCCAATACAATACTGTCTTGATTACTGTAGCTTTGTAGTATAGTCTGAAGACAGGGAGCCTGATTCCTCCAGCTCCATTTTTCTTTCTCAAGATTGCTTTGGCTATCCGGAGTCTTTTGTGTTTCCATACAAATTGTGAAATTTTTTGTTCTATTTCTGTGAAAAATGCCACTGGTAGTTTGATAGGGATTGCATTGAATCTGTAGATTGCTTTGGGTAGTGTAGTCATTATCACAATGTTGATTCTTCCAATCCAAGAACATGGTATGTCTCTCAATCTGTTTGTATCATCTATAATTTCTTTCATCAGTGTCTTATAGTTTCCTGCATAAAGGTTTTTTGTCTCCTTAGGTAGGTTTATTCCTAGGTATCTTATTCTTTGTGTTGCAATGGTAAATGGGAGTGTTTTTTTAATTTCTCTATCAGGTTTTTCATCATTAGTGTATAGGAATGCAAGAGATTTCTGTGCATTAATTTTGTATCCTGCTAGTTTACCAAATTCATTGATTAGCTCTAGTAGTTTTCTGGTAGCATCTTTAGGATTCTCTATGTATAATGGCATGTCATCTGGAAACAGTGACAGTTTTACTTCTTCTTTGTCGATCTAGATTCCTTTTATTCCTTTTTCTTCTCTGATTGCTTCTCTGATTCCAAAACTATGTTGAATAATAGTGGTGAGAGTGGCAACCTTGTCTTGCTCCTGATCTCAGTGGAAATGTTTCCAGTTTTTCACCATTGAGAATGATGTTGGCTGTGGGTTTGTCATATATGGTGTTTATGTGTTGAGGAAAGTTCCCTCTATGCCTACTTTCCACAGGTTTTTTTTTTTTTTTTATCATAAATCGGTGTTGAATTTTGTCGAAAGCTTTTTCTCCATCTATTGAGATGATCATATGTTTCTTCTCCTTCAGTTTGTTAATAAGGTGTATCACATTGATTGATTTGGGTATATTGAAGAACACTTGCATTTCTGGGATAAAACCCACTTGATCTTTGTGTATGATGCTTTTAATGTGCTGTTGGATTCTGTTTGCTAGTATTTTGTTGAGGATTTTTCCATCTCTGTTTATCAGTGATATTGGCCTGTAATTTTCTTTTTTTGTGGCATCCTTGTCTGGTTTTGGTATCAGGGTGATAGTGCCCTTGTAGAATGAGTTTCAGAGAGTTCCTTCCTCTGCTATATTTTGGAAGAGTTTGAGAAGCATAAGTGTTAGCTCTTCTCTAAAAGGATGTTTGTTAGAAATCCCCTGTGAAACCATCTGGTCTTGAGCTTTTGTTTGTTGGAAGATTTTTAATCAGAGTTTCAATTTCAGTGCTTGTTTATATTTTCTATTTTTTCTTGGTTCAGTATTGGAAGGTTGTGCTCTTCTTAGAATTTGTCCATTTCTTCCAGATTGTCCATCTTATTGGCATAGATTTGCTTGTAGTAATCTCTCACGATCCTTTGTACTTCTGCAGTGTCAGTTGTTACTTCTCCTTTTTCATTTCTAATTCTATTGATTTGAGTCTTCTCCCTTTTTCTCTTGATTTGTCTGGCTAATGGTTTGTCAACTTTGTTTATCTTCTCAAAGAACCAGCTTTTAGTTCTATTGTTCTTTGCTCTTGTTTCCTTCATTTCTTTTTCATTTATTTCTGATCTGATCTTTGTGATTTCTTTCCTTCTGTTAACTTGGTGGTGTTCTTGTTCTTTTTTCTCTAATTGCTTTAGGTGTAAGTTTAGGTTGTTTGTTTTTGTTGTTTCTTGTTTCTTGAGCTAGGATTTTGTATTGCTATAAACTTCCCTTTTAGAACTTTTTTGATGCATCCCATAGGTTTTGGAGCATTGTGTTTTCATTGTCATTTGTTTCTAGGTAATTTTTGATTTCCTCTTTGATTCCTTCAGTGGTCTGTTGGATACTTAGTAGTGTATTGTATAGCCTCCATGTGTTTGTATTTTTTACAATTTTTTCCCTGTAATTAATATCTAGTCTCATAGCATTGTGGTCAGAAAAGATACTTGATATGATTTCAATTTTCTTAAATTTACCAAGGCTTGATTTGTGACCCAAGTTATGATCTATCCTGGAGAATGTTCCATGAGCACTTGAAAAGAAAGTGTATTTTGCTGTTTTTGGTTAGAATGTCCTATAAATATCAATTAAGTCCATCTTGTTTAATGTATCATTTAAAGCTTGTGTTTCCTTATTGATTTTCATTTTGGATGATCTGTCCATGGGTGAAAGTGGGGTGTTAAAGTCCCCTCCTATGATTGTGTTACTGTCATTTTCCCCTTTTATGGCTGTTAACATTTGCCTTATGTATTGAGTTGCTCCTATGTTGGCTGCATAAATATTTACAATTGTTATGTCTTCTTCTTGGATTGATCCCTCGATCATTATGAATAGTCCTTTTTTGTCTCTTGTAATAGTCTTTAGTTTAAAGTCTATTTTATCTGATATGAGAATTGGTACTCCATCTTTCTTTTGATTTCCTTTTGCTGGAATATCTTTTTCCATCCTCTCACTCTCCATCTGTATGTGTCCCTAGGTCTGAAGTGGGTCTCTTGTAGACAGCATATGTACAGGTCTTGTTTTTGTATCCATTCAACCAGTCTATGTCTTTTGGTTTGAGCATTTAATCCATTTACATTTAAGGTAGTTATCAATATGTATGTTCCTATTACCATTTTCTTAATTGTTTTGGGTTTGTTATTGTAGGTCTTTTCCTTCTCTTGTGTTTCCTGCCTAGAGAAGTTCCTTTTGCATTTGTTGTAGAGCTGGTTTGGTTGTGCTGAATTCTCTTAGCATTTGCTTGTCTGTAAAGGGTTTAATTTCTCCATTGAATATGATTGAGATCCTTGCTGCTTAGAGTCATCTTGGTTGTAGGTTTTTCCCTTTCATCACTTTAAATATGTCCTGTCACTGCCTTCTGGCTTGCAGTGTTTCTGCTAAAATATCAGCTGTTAACCTTATGGGGATTGGCTATATGTTATTTGTTGTTTTTCCTTTGCTGCTTTTAATATGTTTTCTTTGTATTTAATTTTTGATAGTTTGATTAATATGTGTCTTGGCGTGTTTCTCCTTGTATTTATCCTGTATGGGGCTCTCTGTGCTTCCTGGACTTGATTAACTATTTCCTTTCCTATATTAGGGAAGTTTTCAACTATAATCTCCTCAAATATTTTCTCAGTCCCTTTCCTTTTCTCTTCATCTGGGACCCCAATAATTCGAATGTTGGTGCATTTAATGCTCTCCCAGAGGTCTCTCAGATTGTCCTCAATTCTTTTTATTCCTTTTTCTTTATTCTACTCTGTGGTAGTTATTGCCACTATTTTATCTTCCAGGTCACTTATCCATTCTGCCTCAGTTATTCCGCTATTGATTCCTTCTGGAGAATTTTAAATTTCATTTATTGTGTTGTTCATCATTGGGTTTTTTTGCTCTTTAGTTCTTCTAGGTCCCTGTTATACATTTCTTATATTTTCTCCATTCCACTTCCAAGATTTTAGATCATGTTTGCTATCATTACTCTCAATTCTTTTTTAGGTAAACTGCCTATATCCTCTTCATTTGTTTGGTCTGGTGTGTTTTTAGCTTGCTCCTTCATCTGCTGTGTATTTCTCTCTCTTCTCATTTTGCTTAACTTACTGTGTTTGGGGTTTCCATTTCACAGGCTGTAGTTTCATAGTTCCCATTGTATTTTATTTCTGCTCCCAGTGGATAAGATTCTTTCAGTGGGTTGAGTAGGCTTCCTGGTGGAGGGGACTGATGCCTGTGTCTGGTGGATGAGGATGGATCTTGTGTTTCTGGTGGGCAAGACCATGTCCGGTGGTGTGTTTTGGGATGTCTGTGAACTTATTATGATTTTAGGCAGCTGCTCTGCTAATGGGTGGATTTGTGTTCCTGCCTTGTTAGTTTTTTGACATAGGTTTCCAGCACTGTAGTTTGCTGGTCGTTGAGTGGAGCTGGGTCTTAGCGTTGAGATGGAGATCTCTGGAAGAGCTTTCCCCATTTGATATTACATGGGGCTGGGAGGTCTCTGGTGGAGCAATATCCTGAACTCGGCTCTCCCACCTCAGAGGCTCAGGCCTGACACCAGCCACAGAACCAAGACCCTGTTAGCCACATGGCTGGTATAAAGTCTTCAAAGTTTCCAAATTCAAAGTCTAAATTTGAAGCACTGCATTCAAAATCACTTGCAAACCATTAAGAATGATTTTTCAATACAACAGCAGCAAACTAGAAGCAGATTTTGTTCTTCTGAGGACACACCCTGTCCTCAAATTCTTGCACTAAAGATTCCAGCACTTAATATTCTTGTTAAGTTACAAAGGGTAAGTTACCCTTTCTATGCCTCTAAAAAAATAGATTTGATTCCTAACTCACAGAATTGTGGAGATTTATTGTGTTAGTCAAATTTTTGTGTGGTTAGTGTTTTTCCTGACACATAGTAAACATTCAATAAGTTTGGCTGGTGACTTTTTCAAGCTGAAAGGAAATTTGAAGAGGAACATGAAATGAAACATTTGAAGTCTCCAGAAAAACTAGAAAATGTTAGCAGTTTATTCCATTTATAGCTACACATTCTTCTCTTAATTCCACACTGCTTTTCAGGATGTAAATCATGATTTTGCTGTTAAACTAAACCACTCTCTTTTGGGGAACATTGCCTCTTTATCCTGCTCCCTTCAACTCCTACTTTTTTGCCATAATGTGATCAAATATTCTTTACTATTTATTTTCAAATAATAATATGGGAATGGCTGCTGACTTCCTTAAAAATGTACCAAACTATATCCTAAGGTCAGAATCATTTATTCATACTCTACTTTTACCAAGTAAATATTTGTCAAATAAACACTTAGAACATAGCTGAATTTGTTGCAACTCCAGTTTAAGCAAGTATTTCAGGATAGCATGCATCCTAAATCAAAATGAATCAGTAAATAACTTTAAAGTTTTATGGAACATTTTTTGTTTGTATGTAATGTGGAGAAATTGGAGAGAGTTTTACTTATTTGTTTTTTTGTATGCAGAGAAATTTTAGTCATGAAGTATTAAAAATGAGTACATTATACATTGATGTATTTTTTTCAATTATAATAGTCATTTATATTATAAAAATAATACATTGGGAAATTTTTAAAGATAAACATTAAACAGTATTTTCATGGTTATTTCTAAGTTAATCTGTATTAATAGTATTTGAATAGTTCTTCAAGAGTATCTTGCAAATAGGTATTTGTAAATGTGCCATGTGATTATGAATATTAAGATTTTCAAAATTAAAGCAAAAAGATGAATAATTAAATTAGGTCTTAAAGGCACTCATAGTTTCATAAATATAAATAACAGAATCACATAGGCTGAACAAAATGTAAAACTGAACCTGCTAAAGAATCTGCAAGTGAAACAACTGCTGTATTACTTTTCCCAATTTCATATGTTACAATGATCAAATTAAAGGTAAGACATGTAATTAGAAAAGAATCACACAAAGTACCAGAGTATTTAAATAACATAAATGACTACTAAGTAGTGACAAATGTTGGCAAAAATTTCTGCTGCTGCCGCATACAGCTAATGATGTAAGTAACTAAATTATGTGAAAAAATGTTTTTGGAAGTATATTCATTTTTAGACAAAGAGGGTAAAAATGATATTAGAAATCAAATATTCTCGAGTAGTACTATGACAGCTAGAAGACAAAGCCTCGTAATGACTATTTGATTTTAGTTAGCACAGTCTGAAAAGTTTGATTATAAAAACAAAACAAAATGAATAAAATGTTTAAAACCTTCCAAGGGATACTGGAAGAATTTTTTTTATTTGTGAGTAACGTAACAAGATCCTTTGTATCCTGATGATCAATATTCTGGTAACAGAGGAACTCTGAATGACCTAAAAATAGAACTAGGAGACACAAAACTTAGAGTAAGTTTTTTTTTTTTTTTTCTTTTTGCAGTACGTGGACCTCTCACTGCTGTGGCCTCTCCCGCTGTGGAGCACAGGCTCCGGACGCGCAGGCTCAGCGGCCATGGCTCACGGGCCCAGCAGCTCCGCGGTATATGGGATCCTCCCGGACTGGGGCATGAACCCGTGCCCTCTGCATCAGCAGGCGGACTCTCAACCAGTGCGCCACCAGGGAAGCCCAAGAATAAGGTTTTTAGACAGAAAATTATCATCTAGTTTGTTACCATATGTGAGCCAGTAATGGTTTTATTTTTTTCATTCTTACATCTCATGGAAAAATTTCCAATCTCTCTACTCTATGTGTATGTGAAAGGTAGATCTTAATTTTCTCCACCAATAATGTTAAAATCCAGAAAGAGTGTTACAGTTCTGGCCAAGTTGGAGTGAAGTTTCCAGATTTATCCTCCCTTCTAAAGCAATTAAAAAATGGACAAAATATATGAAACAATGGTTTCAAGACACTGGACTTCAGGCAATGAAAACTGAGAGATGGGAAAAAAAATGACTTACCCAGTTTACTGATTTGAGAGTATTTTTAGATGTGGCATACAAAGAGGTAATCCAGGTGGAGCCTGGGAGATTCCCAAAGTTAAGAAGAGAGAGTTCAGGAGAAAGTGAGGAGAATGAGCAATCTAGAATTTACAGAACAGAGTACTGGAGAGAATACAGCTACATATACACTCTAGAGATCTGCAGAGTTGCATCTGAGTATTCGACAGAGTAATGATTAGCACATGCTAGTGAGGAATTTACATGAGACTGGGGGAAAACACACTGGAAAGAATGAGAGGAAATAGTGCCCTATGCTCACACAGGACTAGGAAAAGTCCCTGTTCCCACCAACCAGATTGGAAACCCCACTATGTATGGGGAATTGGCTAGATTACTCAACTCTCGTCTTGCATAACCAAGCTTAAAGAAATTTCCAAAAGAATCAACTGTTTCCAAGTAACCCCTGAAAAAGCTCACAGATATTTACAGAAATACAAATATATTCTCCACAGCAAAAATGTAAAAGTAGCAATCTCTGGCAATCAAAAATTTCCAGCAGGCAAGGGAGGTAGAAAATATGACTCACAATAAGGAGATAGATCAATCATTTAAAGCTGACACAGAACTAATACAGATGTCAGAATTTGCAAACAAGGGCATTAAAACAGTCATTATAACTGAAGTCCATATGTTCAAAAGTTTGGCAGAGACATGGAAGATTAAAAAACGTAGACCCTAATTATAGAGGTAAAAGTATGATGGATGAAATTTAGGGCAAAGTAGATACCGCAGAAAAAAATGATTAGTAAAATTGAAGACATAGCAAAAGAAACTATCCAAAGTAAAATATACAGAGAAAACAGAAGGAAAATAAAAAAAACAAAAGCCCTCAGCATATCCAAGAGCTGTGGGTCAGCACAAAGCAATCCAATATCCATGATATTGGAGGATAGGAGAGAGAGCAGTGTGTGCGTGTGTGTGTGTGTGTGTGTGTGTGTGTTTGTATATATAATGTATATATTAGCCTATATATACAATATATATCTAGTATAAAAATGTATATCTGTTTATAAATGTATATATGTATCAAATATAAAATCATATTAAACACATATATTACATATATATTTTGCATATTAAATTTGTATTTGAAGACATGCATGCTATGTACAGAGGAACACATATAAGAATGACAGATTGTTTGTTGAAAAATTACAAGGGAGAAGAAAATGGAGCAATGCTTTAAAGTCCTGAAAAAAATCTGTCAAGCTAAATTTTTGTACCCAGAAAAAAAATATATTTCAAAAACAAAGACAAAATGAAGACATTTTCAGACAGAGGAAAACTGAAACAATGCATATCTCTGAGAAATGTTAAAGGAAGCCATTTGCATAGAAAGAAAGTGATACTGGATTTTAATCTTGATATACAGAAAGTAAAGAGTTATGACAATGGTATCTAATTTAGGTAAATATATAACATTACTTCTTTAAATATCTTCAAAATGCAAATGTAAGTATGAACAAAATAACAATGTATGATGTAGTTTAAAATATATACAGTAGGCGCCCAGAGATCTACACTGGGGAAACGGAAGTATTCTAAAGGAAAGTAGTAAAATTTGTATTACATGTGGAGTGGTATAATATAATTTGAAGATAAGTTGTGCTGAGTTAAAAATGTAAACTATAAATACTAAAGCTACAACTAAAATGACAAAGCAAAGAACTATAAATAATAACCCAACAAAGGAGATAAAATAAAATTTAAATCATACTTAATTTAAGTGAAAATAGAGAGAAAGAAAAGGTAACAGATAAAAGTCAGAAATGATCAGTTGGAAAAAAACCTGTGTATAAAAACACAATCTCAGTATAGACACAAATAGGGTAAAAATAGATAAAAAAAGATATACCATTTGAACATTGATCAAAAGAAAGCTGGAGGAACTATATTATTATCAAATAAAATAGATTTGATAGGAAAAAGTATTTCTAGGGTTAAAGATTGAAATAAAAGCAGGCAAACAGTAGAGAAATATCAATGAAACTAAAAGCTGGTTCTTTGGGAAGGTCATTAAAGATGATAAACTCTAGTAAAAATTTAGGAAAAGGTATTTGTTTTTCTCTTTCTGACTTACTTCACTCTGTATGACAGACTTTAGGTCCATACACCTCACTACAAATAACTCAATTTCATTTCTTTTTATGGCTAGTATTCCATTGTATATATGTGCCACATCTTTATCCATTCATCTGTCAACGGACACTTAGGTTGCTTCCATGTCCTGGCTATTGTAAATAGAGCTGAAATGAGCATTGTGGTACATGACTCTTTTTGGATTATGGTTTTCTCAGGGTATATGCCTAGTAGTGGGATTGCTGGGTCATATGGTAGTTCTATTTTTAGTTTTTTAAGGAACCTCCCTACTGTTCTCCATAGTGGCTGTATCAATTTACATTCTCACCAACGGTGCAGGAGGGTTCCCTTTTCTCCACAACCTCTCCAGCATTTATTATTTGTAGATTTTTTGATGATGGCCATTCTGACTGGTGTGAGATGATATCTCATTGTTCAAATACCATATGCTAACACATATATATGGAATCTAAAAAACAACGACAAAAAAATGGTCATGAAGAACCTAGGGGCAAGATTGGAATAAAGACACAGACCTACTGGAGAATGGACTTGAAGATACGGGGAGGGGGAAGAGTAAGCTGGCACAAAGTGAGAGAGTGGCATGGACATATATACACTACCAAACGTAAAATAGATAGCTAGTGGGAAGCAGCCACATAGCACAGGGAGATCAGCTTGGTGCTAGAGGGGTAGGATAGGGAGGGTGTGAGGGAGGGAGACGCAAGAGGGGAGAGATATGGGGATATATGTAGATGTATAAGTGATTCACTTTGTTATAAAGGAGAAGCTAACACACCATTGTTAAGCAATTATACTCCAATAAAGATGCTAAAAAATATATATTAGGAAAAGAGAGAAGAGAACAAACGAGAGGTGACAGAAATTGCCAATGGTATACAACGAGAAAGATGATGGTATTACAGATTCTATAAATATTAAAGGGAAAATAAAAAATCTTGAACAAGTTTATGCCAAAAATTTGTCAGCTTAGATGAAATGGATGCAGCTAGCAAAGCTCAGAGTTGTTTCACATACTTGCCAGCACTTACTATAGCCAAGCTTTTTAATTTAAGGCATTGTAGTAGGTTTGTTTGCAATGATGTAGAACAATTGGAACTCTCCTGTACTGCTGGTGAGAAGGTAAACTGTTACAATTACTTTGGAAAAGAGTTTGGCAGCTTCTTAAAATTGAACGTAACCTTCTGTATGACCCAGATATTCTGCTCCTAGGTATTTACCCAAGAGAAATGAAACCTATGACTATACAAAGTCATGAAAATCTTTGTATAAAAAATCGATACAAAGATTTGAAAATAAATTACTAGCAGCTTTATTGGCAATAGACAAAACTGGAAACAATCCAAACGTCCCCAGCAGGTGAATGGATAAACAAGTTCTGGTGTATCCAAACAGTGCAGTATTACATAGCAAAAAGCAAAACAAAACAAAAGCAACCTGTCTATACAAAACAACAACATAAATACATCTCAAAACAGTTTTGCAGAATGATGCTTGGCAAAAAAGAGTTTATGCTGTATGATTCCATTTAGATAAATTTCTAGAATGAGCAAACAAATCTATAGTGGCAGATCAGTTCTTGCCTGGGTAGGGGCACGAGGAAGTGATTACATACAGACACCAAGAAACTTTTGTGGGTAGTAGATATGTTAATATCTTATTTGGAGTGATGGTTTCACAGGATTTACATATGTTAAATTATCATATTTTAAACTTTAAATATATACTTTTTATTGTTAGCTATAGAATTTTTTAAAAAGCTTAAGGACAGCTGTACTTTATGGAGTATCAAGTGTTTGCAGTTTTACAACTTCCGAATTTATAAAATAGGATATAGAAATATTATTTTCTTTTTCAAAATATATTGAAGTATAGTTGACTTACAATATTATGTTAGTTTCAGGCGTACAACATAAGAACTCGATATTTTTATAGACTACACATCATACAAAGTTATTATAAAATATTGACTGCATTCCCTGTGCAGTACACTACATCCCTGTGACTTATTTATTTTATAACTGGTAGTTTGTACCTCTTAAAACCCTTCATCAATTTCGCCCCTCTCCCCAACCCTCTACTCTGTGGTAACCACTAGTTTGTTCTTTGTATCTCTGAGTCTGCTTCTGTTTTGTTCTGCTTGTTTATTTTGTCTTTTTAGATTCTACACATAAGTAAAAACATGCCATATTTGTCTTTCTATGTCTAAGTATAATACCTTCCAGGTACATCCATGTTGTCACAAATGGTAAGATTTCATATTACTAAGCCATCAGAAAGAAATCTTAGGTTCTTGCTTGGATTTGGTACAGATCAGTCTCTCCCAAATCTGTAGTGTTTCACAGACATAAGTGGTCTTTATAAAAGTGAAATGTTATCAATTATATGTTTAAGAAAGAATTATTTTAATTCATTAATAAAATATAGCATTTTATGTATTGATTTCAATTTTTTTTCTTATCATGATCCTTAAATGGAACTTGCTTAGTCTTTATTTCTTCTCTGACTGTTAACAACATTTAACTGACCTACTTGCAACTAATTCATGACTGTAACAGTTTGCGTGCATAAAAATATTCCATTACATCAATATTTTAATTAGATGCTTCATAAAGCACTTTGCAATAGAGTATAATTTTTATTTTAAATCACAAGTGACTGGAACTATAGTTTATGAAGAGATATATACCCAATTAATTTGTGTGGTTTGTTTTATCCTTTGTGCATTGTTATGCATGTATTTTTAAAATTAATTAATTAATTTGTTTATTTTTGGCTGCAATGGGTCTTTGTTGCTGTGCGCAGGCTTTCTCTAGCTGCGGTGAGTGTGGGCTACTCTTCCCTGCGGTGCACGGGCTTCTCATTGAGGTGGATTCTCTCGTTGTGGAGCATAGGCTGTAGGTACACAGGCTTCATTAGTTGTGGTGCATGGGCTTAGTTGCTCCATGGCATGTGGGATCTTCCTGGACCAGGGCTTGAACCCGTGTCCTCTGCATTGGCAGGCGGATTCTTAACCACTGAGTCACCAGGGAAGTCCCTGTTATGCATGTTTAATGATAAACTTCTCAACTTTTCTTCTCTGCCTAACACAAACTATTGTCTGGTAGAGTGTATACATTGTATTTTTGGATTCTATGGTTAAATGGTCTTTTATACAAATTTTATAACGTATTTTCATTGATTTTATGTAATTATATCCACAATATGTATGTGTGCTTTTATTATCTTTTCATGGTAGCCAATGATTCATAGAGATAACTAATTTCAAATTTTCCTCATGATATAACTTTAACATGCACTATAGAGCAAAGGAAATTACAGTGACAATGCATTATCTCCAGAGAGTTTTCCAGTTAGCATTCTAGATTGCTCTGTGGTAATTCTTAAAATAGATTTAAACCCTGGAATCATGGCTGTCAGGATACCAATATTTGTATTTATGCAGCCCAGTGCATGGCAAATCTATTGTACTTTTACAGTCTTCTGATAGAGATCAGAAGATAAAACTACTGTATAAAAGCTGAACTGGTAACTATGTTTTGGAGATGAGGGAGATTGAGATATCTTTCATGATTTGACTAACAAGGCAAGCAAATTCAGTGGTATTTAATTTTTTTGTGAGATGTTGAGTCTTCTCTCAAAAAAGAAACAAATGTAAAGTTTTATAATAATTACCAAACTAAAATATACTTTACGTTGGATAGGAAATAATGCTGATATATTTTTTATAGAATATTCTGCATTCCTTTTGACCTTTCTTGAGAGAGAGCAATGATTGTCAAAAATTCATTTATTATCTGAGTCAAACTACATAAAAGAGACAACTTGAGCACTTATAGTACAAGCAGGAAAATAATGACAAAAAGTAAGGATTACTCATTTAAAATAAAAGCTTATTTTCTTCACAAAATAATACCTCATTGAATAGTTAAGGTGCGTGTGAGCTGCAGACACCAGCTCGTGTTCTTAGTGGTTTTATGATCATAGCTACCAGAGCAAGAAACCACACTTACATACTTATTCACAAAAGGCACAGATACACAAAGATGCTGCGAGTCACAGACCTCACACGTTTCATACTCACTTTTGCCACTATTTGTAGCAGCTTCCATTTCCCTATTTTGAATAAGAACATAAGAAAATGTCATCTGAAATTATAGGCCATCTCTTAGAGAGATAACATTTAATGTATAGATCCAGAAAACATGAGGCATGATGGTGAGAGGGAAACATCTCTTCTTGTCTCAATCTCTCAGATCTTTTCTATGTGATCAGAGAGCACTGACTCATTCCTGAAATTATTAATGTGGTCATTGCAGTTAAAGTAGAACTTCTGGTCAAAAGACTGAGACTCTAATTCAGTTTTTAGTTCAAAAGTCTTGGCAATTTGCATTTGTTACATCTTCTAGACTGTGAGGACTTCTTGCTGGTTTGAAGGTCTTGTAAGGAACCCCAGGAATAGAGAAACAGACAGTACATATTTTTGCTGAAGATCTGAGAACACAGTATATTCTGCTTATTTTAGTAGCTATGTTGAAATTTTTGTTCAGTTACAGAACTGGGTTATTTGCACATAAATATACCTCAAGTATAAATAATAACTCTCATATATTTTTTTCTGTGTTATCGTAAGGGGACATCCCTAAAAATAGAGTATCATTCCTTTCTGTTTTGGTATTTCTACATCCTGATAAAATTAATATGCTAGCCTCCACTGCTTTGGAGAGTCTAAACTCTAACTTGAGATCAGAAAGTCCATATTCTTGGGAGATGTTTATCTTAAGTCCTTATAGAATTGCTATTGGAAATGTGTTTGGTAATGTCATATTTTCAGCTTTCACCAGAGAGCACTAGAGAAAATACATTGTTGCTACATTTGTTGCAGAAATATTATTAAGGCCATTGTTTATGACATTACACAGCACCCTGATACAAAATTTCACCTGATAACTTTTCTGGTGAGTCAGTTGCTAAAATGAACTTGCTACCGAACCAAACTTGAGTCCGCTTGCCTGCGGAAGATAAAACAAATCCACTGACACTGGGTTGTGATGAAGGAAAGTGCAATGTTTACTGCAGGACACCAAGCAAGGAGTCCAGGGCAGCTTGTGCTCAAAACACCCGAGCTCCCCAATGGGTTTCAGCAAAGCATTTTTAGAGGCCAGGTGACTGACTGAGGGGCATGTCAGTGTATGTGATCAGCTTGTGCACAATTCTGATTGGTTGATGGTGAGGTAACAAGCGAGTGTCACAGGGGTTAACATTATCAATCCTTAGGTGCCAGCAAGTCTAGGGACTCAGTGCCCATGGTCATCAAGTAGTTAATTTCTTCCATTTGGTACAGGTTTTAGCATCGTTTAAACAACTCAGGAAATGTGCATCAGATACTAGTATCTAAATACTAGAGAGAGGAATTAAAGCGGAGGATATGGGAAAGGGTTATGTCCCAGGAAGGCCCCAGAAGGCCCTGCTGGGTTACAAACTTTGCTTCTTCTTACAGTCTCAAATGCTTTTAATGTTTTTTGAAAATAAGATTTTTTCCTATGTATAAATTATAAATTAATTATATCTTAATAAGGTGTAATAAATTAATGTATAATTTATACATAGGAAAATGCCAAATCTTAAATGTACAAAAGATGGATTTTGATATATGTTTACTTCTGAATCAAAACTCCTGTATCCCCCTATCTTTTCCATACCCTCTCCCAAAGGTGACTACTATTCTGACAGCTATATCAATAATTTTCATTCTACCTACTCTTGAACTTGATGTAAACAGAACCATATTGTATGTATTCTTGTGTGTTTGGCTTCTTTAACTCAACATAATGGTTTGAAGTTTATACAAGTTGTTGCATTGTCTGTAGCTTGTTCCCTTTTTTAATATTGAGGTATAATTTATACACATACCATTAAATTTGCCCAGTTTTAATTGTACAATTCAGTAAATTTAGTAAATTTACAGAATTGTGCACATCACCATACTCTACTTTTAGAACATTCTCATCCCCCTGATAAAATCCCTCATGCCCATTTATAGTTATTCACTATTCCTACACCCAGCCCTAGGCAACCACTACTCTAGTTTCTGTTTCTGTAGCTTTGCCTGTTCTAGACATTTCATACAAATGTAACCATGCTACATGTGGTTTCCATGCCTGGCTTTATTCCCTTAGCATAATGCTTTATACATTTCTTTCATGAGCGGTATATATCATGGTTTTATTATTTTTTATCACTTAATAATATTTCATTGTATGGATGTACAACTTACTTTTTTTTTTTTTTTTGCCGTACGCAGGCCTCTCACTGTTGTGGCCTCTCCCATTGAGGAGCACAGGCTCCAGATGTGCAGGCTCAGTGGCCATGGCTCACGGGCCCAGCCACTCCACGGCATGTGGGAACTTCCCAGACCGGGGCACGAACCCATGTCCCCTGCATCGGCAGGCAGACTCTCAACCACTGCGCCACCAGGGAAGCCCCCACTTACTTTTGAAATCTATTTACCAGCTGATTGACATTTGGGTTGTTTCTATTTTTTGGCTGTTGTAAATAATACTACTATAAAAATTCATTTGAGTGTTTGGGGATGGACATATGTTTTCATTTCCCTAGTTAAATATCTATATAAGATGGAATTGGTAGGTCATAAGATATATTTAAAATTTTAATAAACTGCCAAACTAATTTCCAGAGTGGCTATGCAATCTTATATTCTCACCAATAATATCTCAAGATTATTGTTTTCCACATTATTTTGCCTCCATTTTGAAGAAATTTTAATGGATTTAGAATTCAGTATCGAGGTTTTTTTCCTTTCAACACTGAAAAGATGTTTCATTATTTTATACCTTCCATTTTTCTGATGGCATATCAACTGTTTTCTTGCTGTTTTCCTGCATTCAATGCGTATTATTTTTCTTTGATGTTTATAAGATTTTCAATTTATTTTTAGTAATAGCTTTACTCTAATGTGTTTAGTTGTAATTGTTTAAAAAATTTAAACCTGTATGGGATTTACTGAACTTCTTGATTGTGTGGATTGATTTTATTTATTAAATTTGAAAATTTCTAAGTCCTTAACTTCTTCAAGTATTTCTTCTGAGTAGTTTTCTCTTCTCTCTCCTTCTGGGACTACAATTTTAC